>NC_143395.1:411280876-411582682 GCF_052110815.1 Crocodylus siamensis | reverse complement strand
AATGTCTTTGATGATCTATGTGTAACTGTTTTTTACCCAGCAAATGTCTAGGTAGTTAAAGTACTGCAGGAATACTATATCTTGCATCCAGCTTCTCAATAGCTGGTCCAAAGAATTTATCTTGCCTTCTACTTCAAGGCTGACAACAGATGCTCACCTACTACAAAGTATTTCACAATCATGATTTTCATTATCCCGTTGTCTCTCACTGGCATTGTAAATACTTAGAGCTAGTCCTGCAAATGAGATGACTCCAGTGAACGGAGATAATGGAAACCACGGAGCAATGCAAATAAAGAAAAAAAACGAATAAATTACGTTTATACAAAGTAGAGAAATTTCCATTCTAAAGCTATGCAGTGGTTTCCTACTGCTAAAATAATAGCACCAAGAAAAACAGGTCAGGCAGATTTGCACAGCTCTAGCTGCCACAGTCAGCAGTTCCCTTCAAATTTTCAACTTCATAAATTTACCCAATCTTTAGGAGGTTGAAGATGAAAATTCAAACTAATTAACTACTTTTCTGCAAAGCAATATGTCATAATCCCTGAACACTTATTAAACCTGTCACCTTTGCAGGTGCGTGCCTACCATATGACACTGTACATTAAGTTTATTTCAATGAGAGAAATCTCGTTTTGTTACAGAGGTAACTATCATTTATACTTTTGGTTTAATGACATGGAACATGTTCCTTAAAGATCAGACACCTTGAGTACACTGTCATACCTAATCCGGTGTATATAGTATAGAAAGGTATACTTTTAAAACTTGTCTTTGTTCTAAGGGAGACTGCGCATTGCCATCTTCTCTCCATCCTGCTGGAAGTTATTAAATTCAATCTGGTGAGTCTATTGGGTTCAGCTCTTCACATTGCTTTGGGTGTGTTTACAAAGTAATCTTCCTGCTCTTTCCCATTTCGCATATTTTGAAGGCGTTTGACAGAGTGGGTCTAAATTGAACAATGACTGCGTAAAAAGTGGCCTCTTAATCAACCAAAATCCTCTTTTTATAGTCAGAGTCCTACTTACCGACTTCAGCCCTGCATATCCAACACAGCCATAGGAGTAAACTGGCTTCTTAGCCTCTCTTGCATATCATCAGACTTCTTAGCCAAGTTCCAGCCATTGACCCCATATCCCAACCAAACAAGGGAGCTGAAGGTTGCACATGAATTACTGAGCAAATGATTTCAAGATGATGCAGTTGCACAGGCATATCCCAGCACCATTTGGCCTTAGAGACTTCTATTAGACTTCTGAGCAACACAGTCAAGATCAAAGGCCACATCTGGTGACATCAATCTCTACAGATGACCATATTAATAGTTGGGGAAGTATGTGTCTGGTGGATGCAGAGCCTTACTTGGGGGTAAAAGAAATGTCTTTTGCAGCTTCCTGCAGTGTGCCTCTAACAACCACCCCACGTCTCACCTCATCCCACTTTTTCCCCATAACCCTTCTCAGATTTCTTTCAACCAAAACACATTCGCATGAAATCAACCACTCAGTGTGCGTCAGCAAGGCAGAACCTGTGAATTTGCTGGAACTGAAAAGAGTTGTTTCTGTGGGTAAGAATTTACTTCTGCCCCTAGCTTGATTCACAGGATGATCACCACCCAGGACAGTTACTGGTCAGTTCCTATGCAGCAAGAGAGCTAAGTGGGTGCTTAAAGATAAGCACATGCTTAGCTCAAAGAAATATAAATATTCAAACGTCAAAATCTTTTCCTTCTGACCCAGACACAGGAACACATTTAAGCATGTGCATGAGTATATAACATGACACATGCGGGTAGTGTCATTTTATCAATGTGGTTGTTCACATGCTTCCATTCCAACAGCTAAAACGTTTTGCTGGATCAGGTCTGAAACCAGGTAGAAGAGTTAATATTTTAATTGAATAGTCTTATACTATAATAGTGTCATTGTTATAATAGTATTTTTCACTCCCAATGCAACCTCTGTCTGCCATTATTTTCATACTGAAACAGGCCGCTGAGTTAAGTGAGTGCTATGCAATCTTTAAGCAGAGAGAGGATAAGTGAGTTGACTCGTCACTAGGTCAGGGTCAGGATATCAACAATTAGTAGTTATTATTTCCATTACAAAAGTAAGTCCCTGGTGATAAAGGATGATCAGACACTTAAAAGATGTCCCCTGACCCACCCATTTACTCTCTAAATAAGCCAGCTATCCAGGGTCATACGACTCAACCACCCTACATCACCAGTGCATCTCCTATAGGGAAATGCTATTTGGATTGAATTACTGGAGGAAAAGCCAGCAGCATTCAAGTGAGTGCTCAAGAAGTAAGTGTGGAAGAGAGGGATGCTTCAGTGCTTTTAAAATTAGAATAATTAAACAGACTAACGTTCTTGTGTTCTTATAGTCAGACAGCAGGACATGCTCATTATTTGTACCACTCTGGTTAACAATTAATTAAGTTGTGGACAATATTTTTTCTCTCAAGCACTAAAATCTAACCATAATTAATCCTGAATTTCCAAAAGGAAACCTGGGATACCAATAAAACCTGCTCTGCAATAACCTTCTGAGACAACATTATACAGTTCATGTTCTCAATTGGTACATAACTAATGCCTCTTTTCCTGCACGCTGAATGAGAACGTCTTTTCCTGGGGAAAGATCGCCCAGCTTTTAATAGTTGAATGGACAGAGGAATATTTTCCACCGCTATGATGTTCAGCGCTGCAATCCCCCAGGTGTGCACAAGGATCATCTCACCAACTTGCAAAATAGACATCTCAAAGGAGCACAGCAGCTGGTCAGCTGCAGAAAAGAGGCTGGGATAATAAATGAAGAGTGCTGTACCTAAACAAAACTGCCAGGGGAATTAGAAAGGCAGTAGTTAAAATATACCTAGTACATTTTTATGAAAACATACTTGTTAGTGGAATTTTTTAGGGTTTTAATAACAACAGCTTTTTTCTTTTACCCAAACCTCAAACCTTTTGACAAAAAACCCTAGAAATGTTCTCAGCTTCAGTTAAAACTCACTAAGGAAAATATGCCACCCGGTTTTCAAAAACCTGGAAGTGGACAGCTCCTTGGACTTGCATCTCCTCTGAACTCCAGGATGTCCAGAGGCACAGCAACACCTCCTATTGCTATGTGCGAGGAAGTGGAGATGACAGCCAATATGAGTGAATTATTGTTTTAACAGGCATGGCATAGTGAAGCAGACTTGCAAGTGGATGTGTGTTGCCATTTGAAAACCACAGAGACTCTGGCTGCCAATACTGCTAAATCATAGGGAGCAAGTACACATGCAGTTTCAATGCACTGAAAAGTAACTGGTTTTTTTTTATTACATTTAAGCTCATTTTATTTGACTTTTCATTTAATTTTACTTGGCTTTTCAGGGATTGCATTATATTAAATATTTATTAGCTTGTTTAGGATGTGAAGACATACTTTGCTGTCTTATTACATCACTAAGCAGTGGAGTGAGCGAGGAATTTATTTCTGGTAGCTCAGGGTTGTAGGCCTGAATGTAATGGCATTAATTTAAGAAAGGGAAAATGCAGGCTGAGTACTGGGATGTGACTGCTAAACTGTGGAATAGCTTTCCAGAAGAAAAGGGACAATTCCCTTTGCTTGAGACACCTGGAAGCAGACTGGATGCCACACTTCATATAGCGGGGAACAATCCTGCATTAACGGACTGGCCTGGGGGATCTTGTAATGTCTACATGGCAGCCTGGTCTAATGAAGTAGTCACCAACATTTTTGGCAGGTGTGCCACAAGTTAAGTCCTACCCTGCTCCTGTGTGCCACCTCCCCTCCACCCCTAAGAAGTGTACTTGATAAGAGTTTGTGCCCTGGGGCGCCGAAATGGAGGAAGGTTGAGCCTCCAGCTGCACAGGAAAGGTGTCACCTACAAAAGGTAGGTTAAACTTACCCCTGGCCCCACAGCCTCTGTCACCGTATATAGTGAGTAAAGATCCAAAGCTGTTTCTTCAGTAGCAGTTGCAGGGCCAATGTTAGCTTGGCTCTTTGCAGTGACATTTGACATCTGCTCTTGCAGCATCCTCCGTTCCATGGCCAGAGCCTATTCTGGCACTTGCCTTTCCTGAGGCTCCAGTGCCACCTACAGCAGCTGCCCCTACCCCTATGGCATGCATACGGTGGGTTGGCCACCCCTAGTCTATTGGCTAAGGCCCCAGATTCAGAACACCCTATTTCTAGTCCTAGGACCACCTCCAACCTGTCGTGCATCCTTGAGCTAGTTCCTTCACCTCTATTTCCTTCCCCCGCTTTGTCTGTTTGGTCTGTGAGCTCTCTGGAGCAGAGATCTCTTGCTATGAATCCGTCGAGGCTCTGGCAGCGTCCACAGTATCCACCACACACCAGTCACAGCGCATATCACAATGCTCCTACCTTCTGTCACAGCATTTCAACCCATCTCGCTGATACAAATTGGTGGGGGAAAATCACAGTCCTTTCCATCAGTGGGAGGGAAAGTCCTCAACTGCTGGAAGAACACCAGGAACGGGGTGCACTGGGAGGGGTTGGATAGAAGTATATCTCCTGGCGGGACTTTTCACTGCTGCAAATCCTGGACTATTTAGACCCCTTAATCAAATTCCTCTCCATGTAGAGCAATGCAAGCTGGTGCCAGGGCAACAGCACACTGCAGAAGCAACTAAACTGGGACGGCCTGGGGATGGAAGCATAGGCTCAGAGTTAGACAGGACTTAAATGGTCCCTCCCCGTGCATGAACACAGCATGTGCTATCCCAGGGGTCTATCCAGCCTCTTTTGGAAAGCCTCCATTAAAGGAGATTCCACAACTTCTCATGGCAAACTCTCCTACTGTCCTGCACAAAGAGGTTTATTCTGTTCATTGAATTAAATAGTTTCACCCCACGTATTCATGTCCTGCCCTCTGTGGCAAGATAGAGCAGTTATTCACCATCTTCCTGATGGTAGATAGAAAGGATTCTGTCTCATCCCACTTCCCGCAAAGTTTATATGCTCCAGTCGCAGCCTAAAGTTAGAGTGTCATCCCAAGTTCATCCCAATGAGAATCTAAACCATCATGGTTTCCCGGAAGATAATCCCACTAAGCTGCTAATATTTTACAGGCTATTGATAAAAAGCCAGCATCAGAGATCTATGACCTCCTACTTCTTATGTCATTGCCCTCTTGTAAATAATGGGTTGCGGTCTTTACCAGTTTTCCCATCTCAGAAATCGGCCCCGCTGTCATTTTAAAACTGCCATTTGTTCCCCCAGTTGTTTAAAATAATCCCTTCTTTATGCTTGTTTATCTCACTGTGGTGGATTTATTTCAATCCCAATGTGTCGCTGCCCTGGCATGAATAATGTCTTCAAAACAAAATATGCATGCTCATCTATCATCATGAAAAGTCTTAGAAAACAGCAATGTAGCTCCTGTTCTGCTATGAAATAGTGGACTGATCCTCAGTCATTGCATTTTCACCCACATTCAGGGTTGAGCTCCCCACAGACTCTGGGAAAACAACTAAAACTGAACTTGGAAAATGAGAGAAAAATTGAGTACAGTCATTTATAGCAATGTGGTCACAGAAGTGTGACAGCTACAGACGTCTGGTAGAGCTTTAATGTGCAAGTTTTTAAGTTTAATGATTACCTCAAGACAAGAGTGATTTCTTGGTGGTTGTAATAGGGGACCAGGCTCAAGATTCTTGGAGTCGATTCCCAGCAATCCCCTTCTGTGTCCTTAGGCAAAACACTTAACTTCTCTCTTTCTCAGTTTTCTCAAGTTTCCAATTTACAAAAAAACACGGGGACATTTAATGAAATGAAACAGTGGCTACTTTGATAGTGATAAAAAGAAATATTCTTTCTGGTGATGCATATTTGAACTATGGTGTCCAATGCTACAGGAGGTCACTAAGGCTCAGAGCTTTGTGATGCTCAGAAAGAAAGGAAGATTATCCCACATCTGCCTACCAAAGCATTCTTGCAACTCCCTTCCACTGGTCATTGTCAAGTAAGAAGGCCATAATCCCGATGAACCCCCCAGAGATCCAGAAATGGGGTCTAGGCTAATATATTAAATACAATCCATTTCTTTGGTGCTTTGAGATGCCCAGAGGAAAGGAGCTGGAGCACCATTCATTACTATTGCACCAAATCCTGCACTTCTTCCACTGAGGATATTCCTTGGCCGTCCTACGGGAACTTCTGGCAAGGGAAAACGTAAAATAGTGGACTAAGAAAAACTCATCAGTCTGTCTCAGGAGACCGACTGAACAAAGGCATGCTCCCGTTGGCCAACCAGGCCTTTCTGAGAAGGACATGGGTAGGACTGCAGTACTTCCCTACATGCAAGAATATCCCTACACACTTTCTTACCCAGGTGCTTTTTGCCTGGGACAGGGAGGAACAGCTGAGAGGAAGGCAAGCATAACAAGACCTCTGTAGAGATGGAAGGCTAAGAAAAATAAAGAGAAAGATGAAGGCTGCAAAGGGAAAGTGAGATGCTAAGGAAGGAAAACATGACAGATTTCAAGTGCCAAGCTGCCCAGCCAGCGGTACTTTGTGGATCTGTCAGACCCTTTAAATCCAGTGAGGTGAGAGCTGTTTAGTGGCCAGAGAGCTGTTTGGTTGAAGGAAATACCTGTTGGGAGTACAAACCATTGCTGAAAGGACAGCCCGGTTTCTGCAGGGAAAAGATGAGGAAAAAGGATCAAGGATAGATTAAAAATAGAGAAAAAAGGATTAAGAAATACAGACCTCTCACTTAAAGGCGGTATAGTGCCTTTGATTTCAGTAGTGACCCTGGCTTTACTTTGGCATGAAAGAAGAATTAGGCCCAAAAAATAAAATCCAAATATCAGGGAGAGGCATTTCGCTATTTATAACCCATTACTTTTTTCTGTGTTCTCTAATTCTTTTAAGAGGAACTGTTTTCCTAGCAAACATGATTAAAAAAAGAAAATACAAGAACATAAATAAGGGCCTGATCTGTGACAGTAATAAATTTCACTAAGAGTTTGCATTCACAGGCTACAGATGCACTTCTCAGGTGACCGAACATTTCCAAAGCGGGCCCACAAAGCGCCTCGTTTTCAGAGGTGCTGAGCACTTCTGTCTCCTCCTCACTTCAGTTAGAAAATCAGGTCTCAATACCCTACTAATTGACATACAGTTGTGATGTAGTGTTATAATAAAGGTCTTCGCATTTGGCTTGTGATGATGACAGGTACCAACATGTACGTTATCCATCAGGGAAATCTATTGTTAGGATTCCCTGAAGTCTCTAATTCCCTCCTCAATATAATATGGTGGCCTTAGCTCTTTCCAGCTTCACCTCATCTTAACCAGAAGAACTTGGTATTTGCAGTGCTCTTCATATTAGAGGTACCTTGGGGATACTGCAAATGCTAAGGCAAATGCTATTTAGTTAGCTAAGCAAATTGAGAAGTTTTTAAGGGCAAACATTATATAGGACGCTTGATTATTGAGTAACCTAGCATGCTGCAATCCTAAAGAGAGCTCTGCTCATGAGCGTAAACAGGAAAATGACTAACAAAAAATACATAAATATTGTGCAGCTTGGCCCTCGACAGCCGAGCCTACGGACAACATATTACACACAGATGTACATTTTGTAATGCTTTCATTTAAAAGGTTTAAGCTGTTTCCAAGGGGACTGCTCCAGCTCCTAGACAAACGGTCGCTTGACAGCTCTCCTAACGCTCAAAGCTCTCATGCAATTTTGTTCAATACACAAAGTGCCAGACTGAAGGAAATTGCTGTTCCTCATCTGATGTTAAGTGATTGGCTTTCTATCTTCATTAAATGTGCACTAGTCAATGCCTCAAAGACATTTTACCTTGTCCTACAATGTGAACTTTAGCAGCTTTGTGCAATACCCAGAAGGGTTCCCTGGGAATAAGAGGAAAAGCCAAGTCCTATCCACCTACTTCCCAGCCCCTATTAAATCGATTAAAGACTGGATGGATCAAATGTTGTCTTGTTAGATTTACTGAGGTACTCTTAAACTGGGCCTCTGAATTCAAATGAGATTTTAATCCCAGAGATCCAGATCTCATTTGCAAAGGTAAATTGTGAATTGAGATAAAGGAGTGGGGCCGGGGGAAGGGATTGAGTTAAAAACAAGAGAGAGATGATGACTCTCAAGATTAATAGCTCAGTGCTAAGCCAAAATAAGCATGAGGGAAAACTTTGGATCTGATGCCAAGAGAGGGCATGAGCACCTGAGACCTCACCTTCTCCAGGTGAGGCACTGAAGACTATTTAGTTTAATTAATTCTGATGAGGATTGGGGACACAGTTTCCTGCAGAATGAGCCCCCTACCCCAAACTCACTGACAGCTGACATGTTTAACACTTTCAGAATCAGCCCCTGGTCGGACAGTACAGAGGGAGTGCAAATGTCTCTTTTAATGGCGATTAAACAAATCAGCATGTTTCTTCTCGGTTTTGGCAATAACGACAAGCCACAGTGAATCTGAAAGTCTAAAAACATGACTGCGATGTTTAAAGCTGCTATAATGAGATCTCTGTTTGAGAGTCAGATCTGATCAAATAGCAGGTCTTCCCTGTTTGGATTTAAGGGTGGGTAAACAATCGACAAGCAAATCCCGGGCAGTACAAACTGTGCAAGCTACTTTTAATTTGTACAGCTGGTTCATCCTGTTGCTGTTGAAGATTTCAGCTACAGAATGGACCGATCCTCACCTGAGCCCAATGCAAAACCACCACAATCGTCTAATGAATGTTGCATGCTAACCTGGCTGCTTCCCCATCTACTCGTTCAGCAGACTGGAGCCATAATTCAAAATGGGAGGATGAATGGCTGGGAGAACATTGGTAAAGGCTGGATGGACTGAAGTCCACCAATTTTTTTTTTGTTTCATTTCTCCTAGAATATGCAAAATGGCAAGGACCTGTGAGCAGAGAGGATGCTGGCATGTAAAGCCCGGGGACAGGGGGCACAGTCAACAACTCTGCTGCTGCTGAGGAGTGGGCTAGTCTAAGACGCTGGAGCCATTGCCGTAAGGCCCGAAGAACCAACTCCCACCTTGCTTCCTTCTGCTCCAGCATTCGAAGTCCTTCTCGAATATCCCCTTTGGAGAGGAAGTGAGAAAGAACTACCACTACCACAGGCAGGAGCTGCTCCAAGTACTTATGGCACTCCTGAAAGAGGGTCCAATACAACAGTGAAGAGGCCTGGATAACAACCTGAACCAAGCAGAACAGCCAAAAAGTGTTGCAGCATTTAAAGTTAGTAGGTCCCTTCTAGCCCTAAACTTCTGTTAGTATACTGCTTGTTAGTCTCAGCCCTATGTTCTTTATCACTGCTGAGGTCTACAAAATAGAAGAGGTACCATGGTTTTGTGGTATTACAATAAAACCTAACAGCAATTTTAATCAATTAAAGGATATAATAAAAGTCCCATAGTTTGGGGCAATGAAGGCTAGGTATAACATTTTTCATTTATATTGTGGTGTATTCCCTATACAGAGCAATTCAGCACTGGTAAAAGGAGAGACAGGGGGGCTGGACCCGATGATCTACAAGGTCTCTTCCAGACTAGTGCATGGGGACTGGACCCGATAATCTACAAGGTCCCTTCCAGCCCCTAACTATCTATGAATCCATGAACCTATTGGTGCAGAAAAATTAGAGAGATCAAATAAAAGCCACAGAGTTCCAGCAAAGCATGCATTGCAGCTTCAAGTAAGCAGCAGTCCCTGTTACTGTAGTCCAGGGATGTACAGAGGATCCAAGCAGAGGTAGATGCACTAGTGTCTTCTTCAGCCTACAAAAGAAAGACCCATTCCAGCCTGCCGGGCCTCCTAAAATTTGACACATGCTCTACAGTAACACCTTTGTCATTTCCAATGCCAGAGGGTCCCGAGGTGATTCATCCCCGGGGTTAGAAAAGCTTTTGGAAGAAAGAAAGTACTTTGCACACATCTGGAGATATTTCCAGATGAATGATCTGGGTGATCTACAAAAACGAATAGCTCAATTCCAACTAATCAAAGCGTGGAATTTCTGGATTTCACACCTGCTTTTAACCCAGATGATAGGATTGCCTCCAGAACATTAGCTATCGGATTTCCAAGATCTTTCCCTGAAATATTTAGCACATTGGCAACTCTACAGTAGGTGCGTGAAATCACAGCACTATCATGCAAACATCAAATAATTATTTTTCTAAATGCAATAAAATGCTTGGGAGTAAGAATAAATAGAACATTTAGATCAATTGTTCGCCTGCTCTGCAAAAGCGTCATGTAGCAAACCTGAGAGACGATTTCTTAAATGCAAATTTCTCAATAAGGGACAAGAATTAGTAAGGAGGGGAGAGAATTTATATTTTTGTATTTTCGGTTTTCACAAATAATAACAATTGTAAACAAGGACATGGAAATTTATTTAAATGCACGCATCTGCTTATAAGCAAAAATTGAAACACTGGTATATAAATGTAGCGGTGAAAGACACTTTATGATGCTGGGTGAGGCATGAGGACTGGCTACAGGAAAATCAACAAGATGAAAAACTATATTTTCTCACTACAAAGTACACTGGGGTGGGATAAGTAACCAATCTGCTCAGAAACACAATTCAAGAGGCAGTTGTTTGCAGTTATGAATGTACAATCCTATCTTTATATTCCAAAAGTGGATATAAATTTCCAGTACCACTCTGTGTTTACCACTGTGCCAAACCTACAAAGTACTTTATTCTAGAAACAAAACAATGTTTCACTTTATATCAGCCTGCATTTTTATGTAGTTCTGACATCAAAAAGGATTCAGTTGTACGTTCATTCCACATTTTCCATGATCTTAGACTCGACGGGTCTGAGTATCACATGGGAAACCAGACTCTCCAAAGTCCTAATGATGGGACGCTTATCAAGGTCCCTCTCCATCTCCCCACCGGGAAAGTGAGGAAAACATTTACCTACCTAAAAGGATTGTTTATTTAAGTAAAACTCTTGGAAGATTTTACAAGATTAAAAAGTAAATTATATCGAAATGAATACCTTTTGTTATTCAGCAATAATCTATCCTTAGGATCTTATGCCATTGACTCTCCATAAAAATTCATGAGTTTCTATAAGAGCAATAGCAAAGGCCTTAAAGAACGTCATGGAGTCTCTAAGCAGAAAAGGGTCTTTGGGTAAATCCAATATGTTTTATTAGACACAGTAGACTACAAAAGATATCAGATTTACCCAAAACACCTTGTCTGCCTATGTCCTTAGACCAACATGGCTACAACCTACACCCTGAATCATGGAGTCTCTGGCACTGCCTTGTTCCAAGGTAAAAACTCGGGAGTATCTTTCTTTGTTTGGCTTAGATGATTGGTTTCAGTTTTTCATTTGTTCAGCTGATTTGCTTGTGTAACAAGTTTTTTTTAAATCTATTTTATTTTGAGCAGGTCAAGGAGGGGTAGGGGTTTGGATTCAGAGTAGTGTCAATGTTATGAAGATCGTTATTGCTTTTGTGGAAGGCCTCTTTCAAAGAACAACTGTTTGCAGCTTTACACCAGTATAATTGCAGTCTCACATCAATAGGGACCTTGCTATTGCTATTGATTTTATGTGGAAGCCACTCAGATAATACAGTGATGGGTGGCAGTATAAAACCTGAAGACCAAGAGATAGATCGATCAGATTTGATCGAATTCTGTTGGAAACAACGGTGTAAAAGAAGAGTAACACACCAGGGAACTGGACCTTACCTAGTCACGTACTTAGCAGCCGGCTGGATCATATGAGGATGCCCCTCACGTCTCCACAGCAGGATCTGTCCTTGCTTGTCTCAAAGTGAAGGGGAGGAACTGAGCTTTATCATGCGGGTATGAAATTTTGCATTAAAGGCAAAGTTCACAAAGAATCCCCATATAATTAGCAGCCACACCCATTCCACTTATTTTAGCATCTACATTGTGGTGTGCAGTAACATAATATCCCTCATGATTATGCCAATGCAAGACAGCATGAAAAGATTCAGTTAAAAGCCTTGCTGTCACATGATGCAATATTTTAAAGTCACTTGGCAATGACTCTACCGTTGCCCTGGACTAAGAGTAGCAACACTGAAGAGAAATTAGAGATCAAGAAAAGAGAAGAAACAGGGAATATGAAATCCCAGGGTCTTCTGTGCTAAACTCGGCCTCCGTGGTACAGCGTAATGGGTTTAACTCTTGAGCCAGGGTGTAAATGTGGAAGTTACTACTGGGATAACTGTGCAGTACCCATGCACATCTGCACATTTGAATCCAAACAGCCCGATTCAAGTGGAGCAGCTTAATGATTTCCCACACAATGTAATCTAGTTTATAGATCTGTATAAAGGTTTTATGGCAACACTTAATTACGTGATGTCCCAAATGATTTATCAAAGAAGCTGATGTAAAAGACCAGCAAGAAATGCTGGGGAGTTAACTACCTAATTCTTGCTGGCAAATAAACCAACAGTCATAGCCCCCAGGAAACTGGAAATTTGTCTGGTGCTGAAAGCAACTCATAATTTGTTTGCTTTTGATGACTCTCCTCAGTCTCAGGTAATGGTGATAAATTCACAACTTGTGACGGGTTAAAAAAAAAAAAAAGGGAGATAGGAAATGTGCGTTGCACACTGAAGCCGTTTAATCATCTACAGAATGCTATGTCTGCAAAACAGGGTTCACCCACAAAGCTTTATCATGCCAAGCAGAAAAGCAAAGGGGTCTGTTGGAGGATCCCTCAAGAATGCTTCCATTTTTCCTTCAGTACATAACAAACAAGCTACACGATGGACTAGAAAGGCTGAAAAAACTGACTATTAGAAACAGAATGAACAACAACATTAAGGGTCAGCATTGGAGAGAAATTAGACCACCCTCCTCATCTAAGAACCGGAGCCAGAAGGAATATGGGTATTACTACCAAGCCAACTGCATAATTCAACCCTAAGTGGCAGTGCCTTGGCAAGATCCATCAGTACCGTTCCACTGAAATCAATGGAGGAATGCCAACTGCCACCTGCTGAAAACACTTCCTCGGATTGAAATCAATGGCACAGCCACCATTTACTTTAACTCTGTGAGATCTGTACCCCCTCTGCCCATGTCCAAAGCAGAACCAACGCTGAACCAGGCAGTCATAAATAAGAGCCAAATTCATGAAAATCAACAGATTCTACAAACAATTCATTCACAAACAAAAATGCTAGAAGCTCCTGAACGAAAGATCTGGTAAGAAAACTTCACTCAGTTTTAGACTTCACCTCCAAAACCCTATCTAGATACATACCAGAAGAGTCAGCAGCCCAGTGGTTCATAGATGTATAGACATTAGGGCTGGAAGGGACCTTGTAACACCATTGGGTTCAATGAGGTTCTTAATAAATCAAGACACCTCAATCAGATAACCACTAACGGAGTACATATGTCCTACTAGACTGTCCTGAAACTCAGAAGATCCCAAATAAATTCTCTGTTTTATGACTGGTTTGACTCTTAGCAAGGCACTTACATTTCTCTGGTCCTCATATATAAATATGGGGAATGTCAATAGTTTCCCGCATCACCGCAAAGTTGAGATGCTCGGGTACTATAGGAATAGTGTCATAGAAGTATCAAAAGCTGACACACATAGCTGGTAGTCGTTCCTGAGGAGCTCTCCACCCTCATTTCATATGCTTTGGACACATCCTATCTACAACACTGCCCCTGTGCTGTGATCTTCCCGTAGATAACATAGGGACCTATTTTTCCATGTTCTTGCCCACTGCACACTTCCCATACACACCCACTGGGGAATGCCCAACAAAGGAAAGGATGAAAACTAGCAGACAGGCTACAGCAGAGCAGCCAGGATCTGGACTTTTCTGTTAAAAAGCCGATTCTGTTACAACAGCCTGTTTGAAATGTGATGCAACATGCCTACAAGAGTCAGAAATGCGCTTTGTCAAAGGAGTCACAAACACGGCCAAATGATGTAACTTAGCAGTCATACCTCATTGGTTCACTGACTCGGGATGTCGTAAGATGAGGACCTAATTTTGATATCAAGGTACCTGAGGCAGCATACTGCTGGGCCCACAACCAAGAGAAATGATTCAGATGCTAGTTACACAGGTGAAATTCACTGCAACTCTGTCAAAGCTGATAGATCACTACCTGTTTAACACCTCCATTGCTTTTCAAACCAGTTGGGACCTTTCAATCCTTTTGTCTGACCTTTTGCATAACACAGACCAGAGAATTTCACCCAGTGGCTTACATATTAAGCCCAATAACTTGTGCCTGAGGCTGAGGTCAATTCTCTGTCACTTGGCATTTTTAAATCTGATGGGTCATCATTTGAAAAGATGACCCATTGGATTTAAAAATGCCAAGTGACAGAGAATTGACCTCAGCCTTTTGCAATCAGTCCTAATTGTCAATTCGCCCCACTAATAAAAAATTGAATCTTCTTTCAAACCATTTAAACTTCACTGACACCAACTTCCAGACACTGGATGTTGAGTAAGGTTTGTACTGGGTACCTGAGTTCACAATGAAGTGTGTGTCGTACGCGGTGGTAGCTGGCACTGCAATGAAGCTAGGCATGCAGTCTTGGTTCAGATAAGATAATACATGCATCCCAACTATTTTCTGAAGGTTTGTCAACATTTCTGCATATTCCATTTCTTCTTGTTTTAGTTTCCACATATTTCTGGCTTCTTTTGATTTTAGCAGATACAGAATATGGAAAAATGCTATTTTTTTGGCATGGTGGACACCAAGAAGAACTAGAGACTATGAAGGAAGTTTGCTGCAATTCCAATTTCAACCCAAATTATCTGGCACAAATATCTACGACGAAGATCCCAAATATCAAATGCTTGTCTCAAAGAAAGCTTTTGACGTATGGTGATCATGCTAAATACCACAGAAGTCAAAACAAAAGAGGAGAGGGAACACATCTGAGTCCGAGACGAAGAATATTTTTTTGTTACTGTTATATAGAAATGAGAACATCCACCAAAAGCTGATTTCAACAGCAATGGGACAGAAGGCAAGCTACAGTATATAGACCAAATGTCACATAATTGAGGGAAGCCGAATGCACTGGAATTTCCCCTGGATACTAGTGCTGTCCAGGGCAGTGGCAGAGTCACTGCCAAGTGATTTTAACATGTTGCATCATGTGATGGCAAGATATTTAATTGAATCTTTTCATACAGTCTTGCACTGGCATAATCATGACAGATATTGCATTACTGCACACTGTAACTTTGGTACCAATGGTTTGTTAATAATCACAAGCTTATAATCACAGGATTCCCCAGCTTACTTTTGATTCGAGATCATCTCCGATACCGCCTGGCTGGGGAACTGCATACGCTGTACATCTGTCCAAGACTCAGGAAAACCAGGTGGGATTTTTTGCCCTAACGCTAAGCAGCTCTGTGACCTTGGGGAGGTCACTTCAGTTCGCTGCATCTCAGTTTCTTTATCAGTCCACCAGGGATAGTGATACCTACCCATCTTTTCAACTGTAAGAGACCTGTACATGTAAAGTGCTCTCTAAAAAAGATGTCTAACGAATCTTCTTTTGATAATCACAGCTCGCGCTTCGTGTTTTTAAATGGACATCCTTTAACGCTATTTTCACATTGCAAGAAACTTGCCAGTCACACAAGCCTGCACTTCGTTTTCTCACCCACAGCCAGCTAGCTGCCACAATGCTTAAATGAACACTTGCCAGTCAGGAAAAAGAAACATAGCCTTATATTATAATGCTGGTGCTTTCAGGAGTGCTCCAGTGCTGAGCTGTTTCAGACACACCAGCCTGATACCTGTTCACTTGACTGTCCCTTGCAGATGTGTGTAAGCTGCACATGCAGTATAGCTACAAGGCTCATCTTTAAGGAAAATCCTTAGACCGTACCACAGATTAAATGAACTGGGCTTTGCAATACTGTGAGAGGAAGAAAGTGGACTTTTTTAAAAAGTCACCTCTTGCTTTTAAAAAACAAATCTACAGAGTTTTGATATAATTTTGTATTTAATTCTATAAAATTGTGAAAGGTTACTTTCCTGTTGCATCCTATACATTGGTCCTGGGTATGACCATAAACTGCAACCAACTGGCTGGCCTGTAGCCATGCGGTGGGGCTCCTCGTGGCAGGGTAGCTGCTATAAAATAGCACAATGCTGCAACCTCCAGAGCAAGGTGCTTCTAAACAGGGTGCTCCTGCTGCCTTGTGGGTATTGCTTGGCTGGAAAAAGGCTAAGAGGCAACACCCTGACAGAAACATGCCCTCACTGAGGTGTTAGGCGATCATTAACACCTTGTATCTGTTGCTTTCTGGCAGCAGCTACAACCATCAAGACATTGAGATCTGGGACAGAAGTCCCATAAACTGCTTTGACCTCAAGTCAGTTAAGTCTGATACTACATTATCTTAAACCAGTTTTGTCCATTTTGAAACTGGTTTACGTGCACTGAACTTCTGTTCTGTTACAGGTTTAAACCAGTTTCTGATCACTTAAGCCAGTTGATGTGTAACTTCTGTCCCTAACCTGGAAGTCTTGGCTCAGTTTGGCCTTCAGACTCTGTCTCAATGGTCTAAACTAAAGGGAGCGTGGTAGGTCTAGGGTAGCCTCCAAACCTCCATACGCTTGCCTAGGCATATGCACTAAAGGTCTGGGGTGATCTATGCTAGCCAAAATGATAAAGCAACTCGCATGCTGGCATATTTGGACTCTGACCTTGGGCACTGTTAAACTATGAATTGGTTAGACTCAAAGTTGACATTGCTGCTTTATCAGAAATTCGGCTCTCAGATACAGGTTGCATCTAAGGGAATAATTGCACGATATTCTGGCATGGGAAACTGAGAGCAGGAAGTAGGCTTTGCTATTAGAAACAGCTGACTTTGTTTCTGTGAAAGCCCCATTGCTGTATCTATTCGGTTCATAACACTCAGACCGCTTACACAGAATGGTTTCATCATGTTCTTTAGTGTCTATGAGCCTACCTTCAAGCTAGCAACAGACAAGATCGTTTTCTTCCAACAACCTGATGAAGAGATTAAATGAGACCATTGTGATACTTGGTGACTTCAATGCAAGAGTTGGATGTAGTTTTACAAACTGGCCTGGTAATCTGGACAAACGTGGGATTGGTAATACGTATGCAAATGGCCAGGAAGTGCTAGAACTTCGTGCAAGTCAAAATCTATGTGTTACCAACACTTACTTCACCGAGCAAATCACAAGACGTTGTGGAAACATCCAAGATCAAGGCGCTGGCCCCAATCAGATCTAGTATGGCTGGGTGTAACCACCTTAAAGAAATCCTGCAGGTGAGGTCTCATCACAGTGCTGACTGTGACACTGCCCATGCCTTAGTCTGCCCCAAAGTCCAAATCAATGTCAAAAAGATCTACCGTAGCAAAACTGGTGATCACCCTCAGATAGGCATCAGCTAAACTAAAGACATAGAAAAATAGAGACTACTCAATCCAGAAGTTGTGAAAGCAAGTTTACCTAACAACTCAGTCACCAATGCTTGGGGAAATTTTAAAAATTACACGTACCATGGTGCTATAACTGTGCTTGGAAAGAAACGCATAAAAAATGCAGACTGGTTTGAAGACCATGCTGAAACCCTTCTATCACTGGTGGGGAATGAAAGGGCAGCATGAACCAGCTATAAGAAATCTCGCAACACAATACCCCTAGAAAATCTGAGAGAGGCTCAAAGGGAAGGGCAAAAGGAGGCTAAGAGATGTGCCCAAGATTTCTGGCTGAAACTCTGTGATGATATTCAGAAAGTAGCTGACGCAGGTGATAGCCACAGAATGGATGAAGGCATCTAAGGAGCAATTGGTCTATTCAAGAAGAAAACAGCTGTGCTGAAAGACTTCAACAGAAACATCATTACTGATCAAAAAACCCAACCTGAACACTGGATTGAACACTATGGAATAATATACTCCAGTGAGACTGAAATCAAACACAAAGAGCTCGAAGGATTACCACAGTTCGAAGTTATGATGGAGTTAGACAATGAGCCTACATTAGGAGATTTGCAGAAAGCCAGTAAATCGATTCCTGCGAACAAGGGATCTGACAAGGACTGTATGCCTGATGAGATCGACAAATGTGCCAGCGATGAATTACTTTGAAAGCTTCCTGAAGTTATACTGCTCTGTTGGCAAGAGGAAGTGGCACCACAGGATTTCAAAGAGGTTTGGTTTGTACAATTATAAAAAAACAAAGGGGATAGAAGTGACTGTGACAACTATTCTTGTGATCATTATCCGAAAAATCGTCACTCACAACTTGCTTCCTAGGCTGCGATCTGTAGGTGCAAGAATCTATCCTGAAAGTCAGCGTGGTTTTCGCTCAGGATGCTCCACCACTGATATGATATTTTCAGTCAAGCAACTGCAAAAGTAATGTAGAGAAAAACGAATACCATTGCAGATAGTCTTAATCGATCTGGCAAAGACCTCTGATAAGTTTTTACTGTTGTGAAGAAACTGGGTTGTGCCCCCAAAGCGCTGAACTTCATTTGCTCACTACATCAAGGTATGAAGGCAACTGTAGTGCACGAACACAAAGAATCAAATGCCTTTGACATGAGCAACAGGGTGAAACGGGGGGGGGGGAGGGTTAGTCCCCATGCTCTTTAACATCTACTTTTCATTCTTGCTTCTTCATGCATTTAAGGACAGAAGCCATGGCATTTATCTTCAGACCAGACAAGATGGAGGCTTGTTCAACATAGCAAGGTTTGGGGCAAAAACCAGGGTGAAAGGGCTGGTTCTGAGAGATTTGCTGTTTGTGGATGACATGGCTTCAGCTGCCCGCCATTCACCTTCCTTGCAAAATCTCTTGGGCAAATTTTCTGATTCATGCAAGAGCTTTGAGATGGCAATTAGTCTCAAGACGACTGTGATGATGCACCAAGGGGGTGAACGAACCAACACTTTATCTTGCTGGGATCCTATGATCCCTGCTGACTTCCTGCCCTTGGGGCAGGGGGCTGGACTCGATGATCTTCTGAGGTTCCTTCCAACCCTAATGTCTATGAACTCTATGAATTTGACATCACTCTGGAAGATAAATCTCTTTGTGTCATTGACAGGTTTTGCTACTTGGGTTCAACAATCAACAGGAATCTTGACCTTTTGACTGAACTAACAAAACTGGAAAAGCTGCTATGAATTTTAGGCTATTACAGACGCGTGCATGGAATAACCACAAACTATCAGCTAATATGAAGATGCGAATCTACGACACGTGCTGTCATCCCTGCTTTATGGGTCAGGAGCGTGGACTGTGACTACATATGCTACGCATATCAAGAGAACAAACAGTTTCCACATGAGATGTCTAAGATCCTGAAAATAAAGTGGGAAGACAGAATACCAAACACAGAGGTACTGGAGCATGCAGGATCGGCCACGTCGGAATAATGGCAAAAGACCGTATCCCCAGTAATATTTAATATAGTGAGATTTCAGACAGCTCTAGAAAGTGGGGTCACCCTCCATGATGGTACCATGATGTGCACAAAAATTATATGAAATCATTCAACATCAGTGTAGAAAGTTGGGAGGAGCACACAAAATCTCATCCAATATGGAGGGAACACCTTATACCTCAACATGAAGCAGCTTTGATCCAGAGGATGGAAGCAAAGCAAGAAAGAAGGAAGCGGTGTGCTGTAAACTTGGACTCCGGCTCAGACAACCCATGGATCTGTGAAACTTGAAACAAGCTGTGTTGGTCTGAAACTGGGCTTCTCAGCTACAAATGGATTAATCAGGCACCTGACTAGGCCTCTTATGTGTAGACCATGGTCCAGAGGATCATTAGTTGCCTACCAAAGAACTGTTTTTCATAGGATACCTTGTGGTTTTCATAGGTGCACAGTATCTTGTGATTAAAACTAGTCTAATAATGGACAGTAGTTTAAGACTTTGCCATTTGTCAGAATGTTAACCATCATCATTATCATCTTCTCCGGTTGCATTTTACCCAGATAGAGACAGGAATGGATCCTATTAAATAGGAATCAGAGCTGAGTCTCACCTGTGTACACATGGTGCTGTAGCCTTACTGACTCTCTGCTCGCCACAGTCAGCTCTAGCAGGGGAGGGTCCTGCTTTGGGCAGAGGGCTGAACTAGATGATCTCTTGAGATCCCTTCCAACCCTCATTTTCTATGATTTTATGATTGTTACCAAATATTTTTGCAAGTGACAGTCAACTGTACTTTCTTCTCTGAGATGAATGATTCTGCTAAAAGATCTTTCAGCCTTTGTCATATGCCACTACCTAAAGGATATTATACTAAAATGTGCCTACAAGACTTATTAAAATGAGTGTCACCAAACCTTCTGGCCCCATGGGCTGGATGAATGGTGTGGGGTCAGTACATGGGCCAGGTCTTGTGCAGGACTGGTGGACGGGCCTGAACCCATGCCATTCTGACCCAGCTAAGTGCCTACTAGATTCAGCTGCATGCCATTCTGGCTCAGCCCTCTCCCACCCACAACCCCAATCCAGCCACACACCACCTGCCTGCCACATCTGGCCACAAGCCAGCATGATCTGGTGTGCAGGACCATCCTATCCAGCCCGTGGTGGTACCCAGGGGTTTGGAAATTTGGCAGCAGGGGAACTGTAATTAATAGCATTGCATCCTTGCCACCACATTTCCAGACACTTGGGGAGCCCCATGGATCAGATGATACAGCTGTACGGGATGGTCTGGCCCAGAGGCCAGGGGTTGAACATCCCTGTCTTAAACTACTTGTGAGAATATAGCCTGTCATAATCCCATCACAGACTTTGGAATGGGAAAATCAAGCTTCTGTCACCGGGCTTTGATGCCTCCAGACATCAACAGTTTGGTCAGAAGGGCAGAATGGAAGGGTCATAGTTTTGTTGAATTTATATAATTCAGATTCGAAGGAGCCTGAATGACCTCCTCCAAGCAAGCAACCATGAATGTGTTACTTCTAAGGTGGAGAAAAAGTGGTACCCAAATTTAATAGAGCACAGAGCGTTACACCCCATGGGATACCACACACACACACACACACACACACACACACACACACACACACTCAAAAGCAAAGTTAAGAGACTTATGAAATTGTTACAGAAAATGCTCCCTTATTAACTTAAGGCATCATCACTAAAGCCAAGAACAGGAATACCATTAATAAGAAAAATGGAATTGGTTGTATTTATTTCAATTAACATTAATTACTGCCATTTTACATTACTTAGCAACACTAATTTAAGAGGGGGACACATCTTTAAAATGTCTAAGTTAAGTTATTCTGTTCTTCAGCCTCCAGTATGCTTTTGTAAGATCACCCACCTTCATGGCAGTCTCTACCATTACAGGATGGAGAAGTGGATGAAAACTAGCTCATGATGGACTCCCTCTCTTTTTAACTGATACCCTCCTCTTCTCTGTCAATCCTATAGTTTTGTGAACTATTCATATAAAAAGCTTCTTGGATCAGAATTTCCATCCCCTGGAGGGAGACCCAGGAGCTATGTACTCAGCTGACATAATAAAGTTGACAGCTTCATGGTAGTATTGTTTAATCTTTTTAGTCTTTTTTTCCCTGTAAATAACTCCGTTACCCAGGTGCAGCAGGCGGGTTTCTGTGCAGCTTGCGCTGATTCAGAGGCAGCTGTTTGTTTCCCTGCTGTCTCTTAGTTTTGAAATCTGCCTACCCTTTCAGTCACTTGGTTTAAGGAGGACTGCGCCGAAACACGTGGATTTCTGAAAACATACTACTGCTACTATGGTCAACTAGGATCGGGTCAGAAGAGACTGTTAGGTCATCCAACCAAATCTATGTATTATATGCACTTGAATTGCACCCTATTACCCCTACATGCAGCCCCATAACTTGAGTTGGATTAAGCATCACGGTGTTAAACGAGACGTATCAGAGGAAGGGAACAAACCT
Source organism: Crocodylus siamensis (assembly GCF_052110815.1). Taxonomy (NCBI): domain Eukaryota; kingdom Metazoa; phylum Chordata; order Crocodylia; family Crocodylidae; genus Crocodylus; species Crocodylus siamensis. The sequence goes on along the minus strand of NC_143395.1, from coordinate 411,560,691 downwards.
GAAGTTCCAGCAAGGTCCAAAGGTGTTGCAGTGTCAGGAGGCTGAACTGGTGATGGACACATGCAGATGATGCCTATAAGTTGATGCAGAGAAAATTGACGGTGGGAATGGAACAACACGACCCCTGCCAAACCACCTTGGGAGGGGCGGAAAAACTCCTTCCTTACCCCACCTGCAGCAACCACAATGACACCGAGCTTCTGAGCAAAACACAGCAGCCACACATCCAAGGAAATGACCCTCTCCACCACCGCAGAGTGCTCGCCAGCTCTTCTGTTTCAGCAGAAACACAAAAAGCCTGTAATGTGCTCAGATCGGGGCCAGAGGACAGCTGGCCCCAGAAGAAGGCAGGTGATAACGATGCTGCAGGGAACAGGCTCCACCTGCTTCTAATGCTTGCCCCAGACAGCAGTACACTGTCTGTGCAAAGGCACCGGTGTTTGCTCCTGACGGTTTCACAGGTTTTGACTTTTGGCTCAGCCTGACACGGGCTCTGATGCCTGGCTTAGGCCTAGGCGCCCAGCTTACGTGGACCTCCAGGCTTCACTCCTGGGTTATGGTGATGCTGGCTTTGACTCCAGGCTCCCTCTGAACCGAGGTCCTGGACTTTGCCTGCTTTAACCAGGTGATCTTCCTCAACTGCCCATGCCCTGGTCCTTAACAAAACCCACCAAACCAATGACAGAATATATTCATTCAGACAGATGTGTATCAGTTAATTTTAAAAAAAGAAAATCTTTCCTAACCCCTGCAAGTGATTTGGCTACAGCTTCGAAGCACGATCTTTTATTATGATTTTAGCCATTGTCTTAAAGCTGCACTGCAAGTATTGAGTAGAAAAGAGAGTATTCTCTCTAGGGCCCCTGGAGCAAAGGAATGAACAAGGGGATTCATAGGCTCCAAGCATCTTGGTGGGCAGGTCACAGGGTCTCGCGGATGGCATGGTTCCAGCCATCTTAATTATTTCCAGATCTATCTGGATTTTTTTTTTTAGACCTGTGAGTTCAGCAAGCAAATTAAACAGGACTTAGCACTCAGAAAGATACCAGAGCGATTTAATTGGCCAAGGAACCAAAAGTTAGCACTTCAAGTGAGGAACTCAGATGGATTCACCTACCAATCCACAGAAACTAAGCTTAGCGGTATTACATGACCTTGTTTGCTTTTGTTTTGACACTGCTATCTCGGCTCCATAAAGACGACCCTGAATCCAATCAATTGCCTTTGCAAAGGAGACTGAAAGCTCCTTGCAGTGAGAATGGGCTTTTCTTGAAGGATCCTACTAAAATAAACCACAGAGCATTCACCGTCTAAAGCTACCATCCTCCAGAAGTTTTTAAACAAATGGCATCACTTTGGAACCACACTTTTTAAACCGGAACCTATTTGAGTTTTTGGAGCTGTGTAGGGAGCTTCAGTGGTATTGTGGGGGGAGAAGAAATACACTTTCTGAATTGCAGCTTTGGGGACAGTCACTTTGTACATACAGAACAGCTGCTCAGAAAGCTTCGGCTGAATCTTGAGTCAGGGATGATCCGCCTGAGAAAAACATCTGGACTGCTGCAGCATTCAATAGGCAATAAAACCTGTCTTAAGGAAGCTCCCTGGGGATTGGCAAAAATTAGCTGTGTTGTAGAGTTGGTCTTTAACAGTCCAACATAATTACACCAGAAGCCTTGGGGATAGTTTAAAATGGTCACATTAGCTAAGACACTGCCTTTTGGAGGGTTGATCATTAGTGAGGGTTTCACTGTGTTTAAAACATAACTGTTTCCAGAAGAGCTTTAAGCGGCATCTCCATTTGTGGACACGTTTCCATATTATTTTCTATTGTGCCTTATTAGTTTTATTGCTTGATTCCCTGCCCACCTCCTTCTGTGTTTCTAAAAATGAATACCAGTATGAGTTCCTGCATTTGCTTCCTCGCTTATGCATCCCCAGCATTAGCCATGCTGTGGGGCATGCTTATTGTTAATCATCACCAAGTGTAAACAGCACTGCTTCAGTGTCCGCGGTCCCAAATACTGTGAACTAGGGTTTCCCCATTCCTGGATATTCAGGGCAGATTCTCAGACATCCCTTGCTCCCTTTGTGCCACCCAGGTAGCACAAAGCGAGTAGTGAAGACCATAAAGCCTAAGATCAGGATTTCTTCAGTATAGGGAAATGCCTGAGCAGGCACAGGACCAGTAGAGCCAGTTCTTACACCAACTTCTTCTGGGTATAAGGTGATGGGAGTGGTGGGAGCACGTTGTGCATTGGCAGTCCTCCACTGGCAGATGTCCTGTGAAGACCAAAGCCAGCCAGTATGCACCACAGCAGTCTGTATCCCGCTCTGACTTCTGGCTGGACCACACCTATACAAAATCCACTGGCCATCTCAGCCAGATTTCATTTATTTGATATGCTGGCTCTTAAGCTACCTGATAATTCCCTCTTGCTAGAGCTACAGGATCCTCTGAAAGGCCCAGTGGCACAAAGCCTCTGGCTCTAAAGCTACATGCAGCTCCTTGCAAACTCAGGCGATTTGAGCTCTGGCCCTGAAGAACGCTGACCACAGGAATGAGCTGCCCAACACCCGCAAGGCAGCACAGCTAGACTGAGCACATCAGGATCTTTGTTTGCATCCTCGCAGCAAAGAGGAGAGAGTCTGTATTAAACAGAAAGCCAAGGAAGCCCCAAACACTCACAGGTGCCATCCTGGTATCACGCTGCCATCTTTGCATCAACAGCCTTGCGTCAATATGGGAGGCTGCCAGATTGCAATGATGCACTCCCCTGAAATAATACTGGCCCGCTCTGCAACTTCATGTGATGATTAAGCAGCTCTTAATCATTAAATAGTGAGTGGCCGCCTCCTTGAACAGGAAAACTTTTCTTTGCAGATCCAATGCACATCTGGAGAGATGAATGTCTGAGTCACCTTTCAGATGCACCCTAATTTGCCTAATACCCTTCTTAGCATGATCGATTAGAGGCTTCTCTCATTGGAGGGAGGACAGGGGGAGAAGGGGGTATCTCATACTGAGCACATCCTCTGAGTGACACTGGATGATAACAGATGTTTCACATCATCTGCAAAAGATGTCCTGTGTCAGGGACCCAATTGTGTTAAGTGGTTTAGAAATGCACAGGGGCAGTCTGAGTGATACTCAGACCATTGCTCCCAAGTTATAAATGGCTCCTCTGCTTATCATTTGTGCCTTTAGGCAAAAGTGGTTATGATAAGTTTTTTTTTCTTCTTCAGTTTCCTCCTCACTCTCATCCCTTCTGCATGCATCAGCTATGTCAGTCTGGCCACCGTTCACACAGGGGAATATATGGTACTGCAGCTCTGTGGTTAACACTGACAGCTCCTATGGCTCTTGAGCTAGTCAGAACTAAATGGTGCTGCTCTCGATGAAGACAAAAGGTGGAAGAAAACGGGGTACTATTTCATTTTTCTATAGGTGGAGAGCTGTGGCACAGAGAAACTAAGGGTCGCATTTCCTAAACTGGCTGATGGCTGGGGGCATCCCAGTATTTGGATCTTCTGAAACTTTTTAAATTCTAGTGTTGGAAAGGAAACGCTCAGTACTACGGCCATTTCTTCGACGGTCACAAGTGGGACACCTGAAAACTCAAGTCACCATAAAAAATGTTTACACCTAGGCGGTTTGCCCAAGGCCACACATGAAACCTGGGGTAGAACTGTACCCTGATCCCAAAGGCTCTGAGCTTTAGCTGAGGATCTTAACCACAAAGCCCTTCTTCCTGCGTACAAGTAACAATTCACCTTGCGCACACGCAGAAATGATCCTGTCCCATTCCCTGAGCCCAGTGGAGCGCAACCAGAAGCAGCTTGGTCCACGATGTTCCTGTGGCACTACAATATTTCAGTTCAAACACTGACAGCCTCCAACCAAGTTCCTGCTATCATATTACTAGGTGCACAGTGCAGTTCCTGGGCCAGTTCCTGTACATCGACTGAAGTTATGCCAGCTGAGGCTAAAATAGGTAGAAGAAGAGAGGACATCATTGCGTTTGTAGGTCACAGGAGGCAAGTCTGGAACCTACAACTGGGGCTGCTATTCAGCCACCCACAGGAAGCTGTCTTGTCTACGACACAGTGCAAAGTGACCGGACGGTGTCATAATACAGGACTTCACCGAGACAGCTTACTCAGGCTCTAATGGCCTGATAATATCACAGCCGAGACTTGGAAAGCCGCTGCCTCGACATCCTTTGCTGTCGGTATCAATAGAAGCTCCATGGCAATGGGGCTGGGGGCAAAGTCTGGATCTTCACCTGCCGAGCTGATGAGAGGAGGGAAATCTATTTCAGTGCTTAAAGGATGGAGCAGCTTCTAGTGCAGAAGGTCACAGAGATACGCTGGTGAGTTGCTGTATGGGAGTAGACTCAAAGGGGCTAATGAAATAAAAGCCAGATAAGGGTCTGGAACAAGATCCTGCAGTCTATCAATGCCCTGGGATAGTGTAAGAGAGACACATGGGAACTCAGACATAAGGGAAGCAGGGTTTTCTTGCACTGTTGACAATAAATATGTTTGTTCTACGGCAGAAAAAAAAAATAGTTGGAACAAAGGGGCCTTGCAGGCTGATAGGAGAAGAAAAGCCTGTTTGTGCTGAATACAATGGAGAATTTGTTCACTCCGCTGCAGACAGACCCATCACTGAAAAACCAAATTTGGTTTTTTGACCCTTGGCAAGCTCTGTATATTGAGTCAATCCGGCTGCTATTTCGCCCTCAGAGGTAGCGAAACCGATCCTCTCCCAGTCACCGAGAAGTGGAACTAGCCCTTGTGGGGATATTCCTAGAAAGCTCAGGCCTGATCACATGCTTCAGTCTGCCCAGCAGCGCCTGCAGACAGGACATCTGGCCTGATTCCAGTTGGTGAGCTGCAAAGGGTCTTCTACTGGATCTCAACTCTGTGCAGACACAATGATGGAGGGAAAGGGGCTGGAGGTTTCCCAGGTTGATACCTGCATCTCCCCCATCCTGTGATGCCTGGCTCTGGTATCAGATAATGTCACAGAGAGATCTAATGTGTTCCAGGCCCTTTCCTTGCTCTCGTGCTCCATGCACCAGGCCAGAGGAAGGCAGTGATGCAGAAGGCAGCTGCACTTCACTTATGTCAGCAAAGAGCTTCCCAGTAGTGGGAGGACTTTGGGAAGTTCCAATATCTCTTATGCCACCAGGGTCCAGAGCAGCCAGAAGTGAATTAAGTGTCCAGCCCTAAGTACTTCTACAATATTGTCAGGTCACTGGAAGTCTATGGATGTAGAGCAGGGCTAGACAGAGCCATGGGCGACCTGAGTAGCCATCCAGGGGGCCCAAAATGGTAATTTTTTTCCCAATTGTCCAATTATTATCATCATTATCTCTAGCGAAGGGGGGCCCAATACTAAAAGTTTGCCCAGGGCCACCAGGAGTCTAGGTACGGTGCTGGTGTAGCAGTGGTGGCCTTAGAGTTGTTGGGGCCCTGGGCAAGACAGTCATTTGGGCCCCCGTAAAGGCTTAATTTTGATTACTGACAAGCAAGTTGGACATTTGTTGCAAAATTTTGGGGCCCCAGGCAGTCCCTCATTTGCCCTCCCCTAAGGCCGCTACTGGGTGTAGAGCAGTGGTTCTCAACCTATTTGCCATCGTGGGCCACACTTGCAGCTCTCAATGTGTTAGCCGCACACACGCAACTTACTTCCTGTGCATCCATTTAAAAAATGTTTTAATGGGTGTCACATGGGCTGCAGCAGTGTGCTGACTGGGTTGCAAGTGGCCTGCGGGCAGCGGAGTTGAGAACCACTGGTGTAGAGGGCAGTGGTATAGCTTAATATGAAGTACACACTAGATAAAAGCCCTTTTTGAAAGCAGAAGTGAGTAAGTATTTTCTAATATAGTCCAGAATCTGTTTCTGGCCATCCTAGACTGGGGATCATCATGAACATTTCTATTCAGGGCCACAAGCAGGAAACACTGGTCATTAGTTAAAATCTGAAGCAAAGGGAAACCTTTTTGAATCTCAGGACAATATTCAGATTCAATCTGAGTTGGAGGTAAAGACTCATGGAGGAGGAGGAGCAGAACAGAACAGAACAGAGGAGGAGGTAGAGGAAGGGGGTATCTTTTATTTCAATCGGGCATCAATGCAATGGTGAGTTACCTGAAGCATGAGAGTGGCATGAACTTACAACACAGCAAAAACTTGAAGTCCCTGCTGGATCAGAGCCTTTTTCCACCCAAAATCGATCCAGGCCCAGGAGTGAAAGGCAGGCATTCCAGATGTTGGAGGCCGTCTATTATCAAGTTCATATATGACTTCAGCTAAGTTACTTCTGCATCTCTGAGCCTCACGTTCCCAGTCTCCCAAATGCGATTCACCACACTTCCCTAATTTGTGGGAAGGTTGTGGAGCTTGATTAATGCTGTTTTATTTTATTATATATTTATATAATGTTTTATTTTATTATAAACAAAACTGTGGAAAACGACGGAAAGGCAGAAGCAGAGCTATACCTAACCTTGTTGGCAGCATAAGCTCATAGATCTGGAGGCCAGGAGAGATTGTCTACTCTGAGTTCCTGCATAACAAAGGCCAAGTTAAATCTGCCACATAGTCTTTCGTCATCTTTATGCTCATCGTTCATTATAAGCCTAATTTTGCCAAAGGACTCAGTGCCCTCGCCTCTTACTAACTTCAAGCAATTAAATGGAACAGGCATGTCCATGATCCCAAGACACATTAGGATTTGGGATAGATACTTTGTGCATTCATTATACATGCATGCCCACACATTCCAGTGTATGAAAATAATTAATAAAAATATGGCTATAAGGTGGCTGAAAATCCTGAAAGAGTTCATATGAGATTTCCAGCGGTCAGGCTGACAATCACAAATGACTATGGCTCTGGCTAGGCAGCTGCTGAAGTGAGACTTCTGCCTTTATATTGTGTGCTGCAGGGTTACTCAGCCATTCTTTCTTTTCATCCACCAGTTGCGACCTGTCCAATTCACAGTGTGCTTTGCTACTGCTTGTTAGAGACTTTAATGCTTGTTTAGCATTGCCGGGTGCTCCCGTAATAGAAACAAGAGCAAAATCCCAACAGCTGGGGAGGGAATCTGAGATGGCAGTGCCCCAAACCACCCATTGGGAGAGAGGAGCAGGACACCGGAAAGCAGGGCAGTTATTTCGAGGCAGAATTTGGCACCTTTACAAGGTGCAGAGTGAAAAGACCCAATTGTTCTTTTTCAGGCCGAAATGACTCATATTGAAATTACTTTGGGGCAGCTGAAAGCAGGTGATGATGATGCTGGTGGTGGCCCTGCCAAGTGTGAGGCTCCATGATGTCAGCTATTGTGCACACACCCTGTATGTGCCCAATCCTGCCCCAAGGAGCTCACAATCAATATGGGTAAGACAGAAAAAGGGTGGGGAAAAGGCAGTATTACCATTCTTTTTTTTGCATGGAGACACAGAGAGAGTGAGTCAAGTGCAGATGTTCACAGAGTTGATAACACAGTCCAGGGCTGCATCCAATGCTAACCTATTCCTTTCTTCCTGGCGGCTGTGCTTCTGGCCAGCGTTTCAGTACAGCGTATGAATCAGCTTGCACTGTCCATCCTCGTGCTGAACACTGCCCCACTGGCCGTCTAACTGGTTGTCTGTCATCGATGGTTAAATTCATCCCTATTTGTTTTTGTGTTTAAGAGTGTTTGTGGAGGGTAGGGGTTGGGGGGAGTCACCAGGACACAGACAACATTGCTACTGAAACTAAAATCACCCAGAGATGAAAGCTGGGAAGACAAGTTTAAGCTTTTGCATTTTATTTAAACAATGATTAATCATCTCTTGCGAGGCTGGCATTTTGGAGAAAAACACAACCCCTTCACCTGCAGAATCAAGTGTCTGAATAAACCCAAATCAATAAGAAATGATTCATCACAGAAGCAAATAAAGGTGTCGCCTCCTTCCTTTCTTTGAATTCAACCCACTTTCCCCTCCTTTCTGGAAAGCAACTGTCTGCCTTTGATTTTGGTCACGGCACAAGGCAACTGCTGCCTAAATCAGGGATACGAGGCAAATGCACTCAGAAGTTTCTGCAAAGCACTTGACTTTCTTGTCAGCATGATAATACAATTACACACTATAATGGTGTACCGTGGAGTACCTCTGACAGTAATGCAAATACATCTGTTCCTCCTTCTCCTCTGCAGCATCTACAATTATAATGTCCAAGGTGCTGTGTGTTGCATTGCTGGGGCTCTTTCCCTTTATATCATCTCTGTTGTGACTTGGCTCTCTCCTTTTTTTTTTAAATTTTAAAGAAAGATTAAAAACCTCACAGAAAGGTTTGTTCTAAAAGAAAAATGGATTGAGCTTTCTCGTGGCAGGTAAAATGGCATGTATGGTTAGAATAAACAGAAGCATCTCAATATGTTTCCCACTGTCCTGTTCTGCTCCAGTTGAAAAATCAGTGCAAAAATAAAAGACTTCCGTCACCTAAGCCTTTATGCAGCATGTTTTATCAATAGCTTTCAAAGTGCTTTACAAAGGCAGCCATTATCATTAGCCCCACTTTAGAGATGGGGAAACTGAGTCACAGAGAAGTGAAATAACTTGCTGGAGGTCAAACCAGGAGGCCTGCAGCCATGCCAGTGACAGAGCCCAGGCCTCCTGAGCCTCAGTCCCTGTTGTCTCCTTTCAACCCTGCTGCCTGACCTGAGTGAACTGAACCAATGGGATTGGGTTCAGATCCAATGAGCACAAAGAAGCCTAGAGAAACAAATCAGTTCTGCTCCAGCTGAAATGAGCCATGATCTGGAAGGCAGTCAAATTTATTTTTAATTTTCTCTGGCTGTTTCTGTATGCCTCTTTCCTCCTCGTATTAGCGGGGCTGAGGAGTGGAAGTACTGAAAGGTAGAAGGATGGGACACTCTGGCCTGTGCTGCGTTCAGCCAATGTGGCACGCTCTTCATCCAGAGATCACAAAGTGTTTTTACAGACATGTCGAGTCTACAGCACTGTGACTGGGCAAGCAGGATCATGACTATTTAGCTAACAGGGAAACGGAAATGACTTGCCCCGGAGCAGGCAAGGATTGTCTCTGAACAAGGAATTCAGAAGCCCCGACTCCCAGCTGCTCTCTCTAGCAGGGGACATGTCTCCCTTGTGCTTGCGCGAGCACTGGGGAAAGCTCTGGATGGGAGACGTGGAACATGGATGCTGTCTCCTGCACACCTTTAATGCTACTTGGTACTTTGGGCTTGTCATCTCAGAACCACCTAAACCTTGAACTTTTACCTATGCTGCATAAGATTCGCCTCTCCTCCTGTTAGGGCTTGGAAGCTCCAAATCCCAATTTACACAGAATTAGTCTACAGAAATAATATAAAAGTGCTTCGAGCAGCTGGTATCCCCAGACGCTGCATAACAGGAGTTGCGGGCAATGCCGTAAACAGCCAACATTTACCAATAGTTACCACAAAATAGGGGCTGACACACCCTATTGCCCCTTCTGCACAAACAGGGAGCCGATAGCACACCTCAGATAGCACAGCGCAGGAACTCCTCGCTCAGTAAGGCATTTTGTTTGTTCGTGTATTTTAAAGTGACAATCAGCTGTGAGAGCACACGCAGAGATCGGACCAGGAGTCAGAGACTGGGCGGTAATTATCCCAGTTAAGAACAGAAAGTTCTGGGAGATCATGTTATATCCCATGTAACTGCTCTGACTAAGTTATAAATCCCTAGGCACTACTTACACTGTCTCACGGCACAGGTCATGCTCTATTATGAAAATTGCAAAAACAAACAAACAAAAAAAAGCAAAAAAAAGGTGAACTTGTGGGTAAGGCACAAGAAGGAAAAGCGGGTGTGGCCTGAGTTTGCCTCCCCGACACAGGTTTCTTGTCTGACCTTGGGGAAGTCACTCCCTCCTTCTGTGAATGAAGTGAATAGTAGCTTTGCTCCATTACTTCCCACCTTGTGTGCTTTGCCTATTTAGATTATAAATTATTTCAGGCTTATTTCTAGGATTTGTTTCTATGTTTATTTAGGTGGTCCAGCAAACTGATCCCCCCGACATAGCTAGGGCCAAAAGACACCAAAGGCCAGTTCCTTTGCTACTTATTAGGTACTGAAGTGGACTTCAGTGGCTAAGTGTAATCCTGTTGACTCCGCTGCAGTCCCTGAAAACCATTAATACAAAGTTGGATGGTTCCTGCCCCTGTTCTTCATTGTTTTTGTGGCTTAGCCTTAATACTAAGCCAATGGCATGTTACAAAACTAGATGCACTAGCAGATCTTCAGGGACTTGAACTAGGTGAAACAAAATCATGCTTAGAGATAGGACAGGATATGGCCCTAAAGGTAAGTGGGGAGTGGCTCAATGCATTATGAATTCCACTTTTGAAAATGGGACTCAGACTAAATGTTTCTAGCTCTTGCGAAATGTTACCCTCACATAACACAAATGAGTAATTGTGAGTGATTTTCTATGAGGCATTTCCATTGCTACTTTTAAACACAGAACTGACTTCAGCCACCACTAAAATGCAGCTGCCTGCTCCAAGACAGCAGCTACTTTTTATTAGAAAAAAATAATAGTCACGTTACACAACAATTCAGGCCAGAAAGTCAAGAAGAGCAATGCATGCAATTGAAATGGCAAGAGAAGTTCAAGCAAACAGAAAGGAATTATCTAAAACGACTGGCATACTAGGGCCCACCTTCTTGCACTCAGGCCAAGTATGTCATGGGACCTTTTGGTAAAAGATGCCAAAAGATCTTCCATCAAGTGCTGGTTTCATGTCATACCCCCACAATTACTGCCAATAATGCTGTCAATGGACATCAAGCAACCATGTGTTCAATGCTGCAGCCTGCCTCATAACAAAAGTGCACAAGAAGAATCACAGAAAATCAAGTTTGGAAGAGACCTCAGGAGGTCACATCTAGTCCAACCCCCTGCTCAAAGCAGGACCAGCCCCAGCTAGATCATCCCAACTAAGGCTTTGTCTAGCTGGGTCTTAAAAACCTCCAAGGATGTAGAGTCCACCACCTCTGTGGATAACTTGTTCCAGTGTTTTACTACCCTCCTAGTGAGAAAGTTCTTCCTAATATCTAACGTAAACTTCCCTTGCTGCAACTTGAGACCACTGCTCCTTGTTTCATTATGTGCCACCACAGAGAACTGTTTAGGACAGCTCCCATCTTCTCACTGCTGCCAAGAGAGGGCAGGGGACAAGGCCAACTGCAGTAGTGTAACTGGGCTCTTAGCAGGAGTGGGGCAGAGATGCATCAAGGGCTCCATTTTAAACTTTTTTTTTCTGTTTGCCCAGTTTTAAACTCATCTGTCATGATCAGCAAGACAGCTCGGCATAGCACCACATTTTCATTTTTCTTCATTTAATTGTGCTCTCTGCTGAGGCATGGATCAACAAGCAAACACCACCATGCAGAGAAAAACCAAGAGTAAAGCAGCTGTCCTGGCTATGAAGATTTACTTATGGAGGCCTGGGAGCAAAGCCAGCACCACCTGAGCAGGATACTTTTCGGTGGTTCCTGGTTGGGTTTTTTTTTTTCAGTAAAACTCATCATGGGGAAGCTGGGAAACAAGAAACCGAAAGAAAGATTATCTTTTTCTGCAAGCTTTTGGGCTCAAACATGCCTTCATCAGGCTCTGGGAAAATTAAAGATGGTAAAGAGTCCTCCCTTTTTACCATCTTTAATCTCCCAGACCCTGATGAAGGGCATTTGAGTCTAAAAACTTGCAGAAAAAAGTAACTTTTTGGCCATTTCCTGGTTGGCCTAATAAAAAGTATCATTTCTGAACCAAGAGTTCTAGATTTTTGCATTTCTTTTTGTCTCAGACCAACACGGCTACCAAGTATATCCCCAGAAGTGTGATCTTGCTTTCTGCTAGCAAGACAGAAAAGCCCATACAGAGGAAGCGATTCCTTTCCAGGGAATGCTGCAGCCCCCAGCCCGGCTCCCTGTATCAAGAGATTTACAACAGCACTGCAAGGCCAGCTTTCCTATCTTTCCATGCTGGCAAAGAAACTTTGTGGTTTAACTAAGCAGCTTTGCTGACATGTCGCTTCCTAGGAGAAGCCTGGTTTCCCTCCCCCCGCTCCCATCGTGCACATTTCTCCCACCCCAAGTTGGACTCTGTTTCGCTGAACAGCTTGTGCATTTCAATGCAGCCTTAATTTGATTTCCCAACAGGGACTGATTCTCTCCCTCTCTCGCCTGCATACGTGCTCTTCATAGAGCGGGGATGCCCCTGGACCAGTTTCCCTGAGTGTAGGCTGCTGCTGCCTGCTCAGCTGTTTTCTAATGAGTCTCTGACTCTACACAAATCAGTTAGCTAGCATGCCAGCAAAACAAACAAACCAAAAAACTCCCCCCACAAACCCCAAGATCCCATGCCTTAGCTGATGCATTGGACAAGGCTGTAGCTAGAAGACACTGCAAGGTCCCACTGTCACCGGCACTCCTCTGACCTGCGGTAATCTGTACTCAACCACTAGACTCTGCAGGTAGCAACAGAAAGCACGTTGCGTTTGCTCAGTAGCTTGCTAGAAGCCAGAGCCCAGAACAGTATTATACACACCACATTATCATACAGCATTTTAAAAAACAAAGGAGTGGCTTGCTGACATTTGTAATTGGGAGCAATTACAGAGGAAACTAGGAGATCCTTAATGCAATGCTACATCTTGAATTGAGCAGCCTGAAAATAATTACATAAATTAACAACACGATCCAGCTCTTGTATAATGCCTTTCCAGGTGCTGTACCAAGGAGGCAAGTCTTATCGCCCCTGTTTTTCTGGATAGGGAGGTGAAGTCATGTGCCACAGTCTCCTAGATGGCCACTGCCAGAGCCAGAAAGAGAACCCAATTCTCTAAAGTCCCATTCCAGCGCTCTGACCAGCAGACCGGTGTCGCCTCCTTCACTGGAGGGAAGAAGCCCCATATACTGCTATACAGAATAAATGAAACAGGTATTATTCAGGCTTGCTTGACCATACTCAACTCCTTGCAAAAAGAAGTGAGAAACACTGACAACAGTGCAGAAATTCTAACTCGGGTATTTCCTGTGGGTGGAGGGTAGACATCAGAGATTCACCGCTCCCAAGCTAAACCAATGCAAGGATGATTTAGTCCTACAATTGGAACTCATCCATAAATTGCAGCTCGTGCAAATACAGATGATCTGCTTCCTTAATGGTGTTTCATACATAGCTCCTAGAACACCTGTTCTCCATAGGCCTCCTAGTTATCGCATTTGCGTTACAGATGCAATTCAAGGTATTTCTTATGACTGATGCTTTGAGTTCCTTTCCTTTCTTGTATTCCTGCTTATGACCTCAGATCTGTTGATCTGTATGTCATAAGTACAATATTCCCAGGGAATGATCCTTGACTTTGAAAGCTTTTTTTTTTTTCATTGCAGTCAACAGGGTCTCATTAACTACCAGGGGATATTTCAGGTTCTAATCACTTTATTCAGGCATACCCTGTTGTTTGGCAGTCAGGGCTGAAAAATTCTTACAGAATTGTTGACATTTTGTCAGCCTCCCTGATTTTTAGTAGGTGGCTTTGTTATTTTTTAGCCTGCAAACACGATATATATTTTGAAAAAAAAAGGGAACATGAGGCTTTTGACAAAAAAGATCTGATACTGCAAAATGAGCTGCATTTTAAAGGAGAGCACACCACGGGTTTCTAGGGACTTTGTACCTTCTGATATCAAATTTGTCCTCTCCTTTCTCCCTGGTCTCAAAGTCTTTCATCTTGACAGCTTTAAGGTAAGCTCCAGCTTCCAAAAGCAAGGGAAAAACATAGCAGCGCTCTCTCGACCTGACACCAATGCTGCACTAAAGAACCGTCTGACATTCGTATGCGAGGGCACTGTAGCATAGCACATTCATCTGCTTTTGCCCACTGGGAAACACAGCGAATGGTAAATCCAGGCACTGTGCAGCCGTACCCTTTCAGGCAGTGATTCTGTGACATTGTCCAAGAAAAAAAACCATGGTCAGACCAAATGAGGATTTGGACAGCAAGTATGGATGCGTCAGGAAATAGGTGATGCTCTTCTTGCTGATTCAGCACAGGCCGCGGGAGAGGACCGGCACTGTGCCGCTGGCAGCACCATCTTTCAGAGGACCCTTGGAGCTGAAGTTGAGCCCTCTTGCCGCTAAACCTCCAGTAACAAGGGAGATTCCATGCAGTGAAAAAAAGCTACGGCCGAAAGGAAAGACAGCAACTAATTCCACGGTTTTTCTCCTGTTATATATTGATATAGGGCTGTTTATGTTTTGGTCTTGGCCCATACATCAACTGGTTACACTCTCTCTCATTTATGCAACAAATTTGCCGTGTAATGATGCACTCCCCGGCACTCAGCTGCAGTGCTTCGGCCATGAGCACATCAGAGCTGGGTGGACCCACAGCACAGTCACAGCCAGCAATATCTAATAAAAGGATTTGGGGTTCCAGATGGGGTTATGGAAACGCAGAACTAGAGCCATCACAACCAGGCTACAGCCAGTCAGTCCCCTATCTCTAATACAGTGTTTCTCCAGGGATTGATCAACAAGTTGCCATCAAACTTTTAAAAGTGAAGGACTTATATCAAATTATTCTTCAGTTTTGTACCATCCAGGGCTACAAATACACCTGGAAAAATCCACTCATCATAGAAAGCAAGTTAGGGCCAAATCCTATTTATCTTTCATGTTCCTTAGTGTCATGTACACAGGTACAAAACCAGTTTTTGGCACTTCAGGGATTCTATTTCACATGTGAAACAGGACAGCCCTGCATAAATACTTGCCAAAAGTGAAAAGCCCTTCCCAAAGTTTAACCCAACAGTTTAGTGGCTAGGGCACCTTCCCAGGGAGCAGACAGCTATGCCAAATCCCAAACCACACGCAAGTACCAAAACCTGCACTTACATGCTCATGAAAATGCCACTTAAGTGTGCGATGGGGAAATAAGACCTGGCCCTTAAGACTTAGTCTTCCAATATTAACAAGCAGATCTGTATTACAAGGTCTCATTTTGTGCAAGGAGTTGAATGTGTGGTCAAGCAAGCCCGAATAATGCCTGTTTCATTTATATCAGAAAGTTATTCTACTAATGTTCCTGTTTGATCCCTACTCTTTTCTGGCACATGGCAACACCATTATTAAAGCTAATTATCCCGTGCTAAGGAGCACAATCAACATGCAAGGAACATCTTTGAAGGATTTTAAGTGCATGCTCTAATCTGCGGTGCAGAATTGCTCTCCCATTACCCCCTAAATAAAATGGCATTTCTGCTCATTAAAGACTGAGGATGAAATCCCAGCTTCTTTGAAGCCACTGGCAGAACTCCCACTGACCTCAATGGGGCCAAGGTTTCCCATTTTTTCTCTCACTCACCTCGTTGTGAATTCCAAAGACTTCAGATTTGCCTTGGATTTACTACAGCAAGAGAGAAACAAGGCTCTGCCTTGTAACACCCTGCTGAGACCAACACTTGTTCTTCCCCTTCTTCTGAAGTCTTTCTCTTCCAGCCCCAGTTTGAATCTTCAGTGTCCACAAAATATAACCCCTTTTATACTATATATATATAACCCCTTTTTATGCTACATGTATATATGCATATGCATGTACATATACATATAGCATAAAAAGGGATTATATTTTGTGGACACTGAAGATTCAAACTGGGGCTGGAAGAGAAAGACTTCAGAAAATGGGGAAGAACAAGTGTTGGTCTCAGCAGGGTGTTACAAGGCAGAGCCTTGTGTGTGTGTGTGTGTGTGTGTGTGTATGTGTATATATATACACACATGTATGTGTATATATATACACACATATATGTATATGTGTGTATACACACACGCACACACACACACACACACACAGTATATATCACATCTTTAGCCTTTTTTTAGACAAAGATTAAAGATAGTTGCTGTTCTTCCACACAATTTTCCATTCCTTGGCTGTTTACAGGTAAAGCAGTCCTTGTTTTTATGACCTCTCTTTAGGCAAAAATGCCCACTGTCACATACCACCCCGATTCTCAAAGGTTTTCCATTTGTTTCCTCTGCACTTCTTCTTTCCTTATCCAATTTTAGCAGATGTGTCCATAAGGAACCACATTCAAAGACAGGATGCCATGCTTAATGGCACGACAGATACAATGGTAGGATAGGCTTTGGTGTTGCATCCCCGACCTCCTCTCTCACACAGCCTGAATACATATTCACTTGCATCTGTACTGAGCTAACGCCAGCTACGGCGAGGAGTCTGCTTCCTGAGAGGTTACAACTAATTCTGAATCTCCTCATGCCGAATTCTCTTAATCTTCTCTCTTACATCAATTACTCTGGACTCTTTATCATCTCTGTAGCTGTTCTGTGAAAGGAGATTATTGCCTTGTAAAAAAACTAGGGCACTCCATCTATTATACCTTAATTACTGTAACATTTAAAAGACGACACAATGGTTCCTTTAATCCAAAAGGCTAATGAACCATTTTTTAATCATACAAAAATGCCGTGTCTTATAATAGCAAGCAATCTAAAAAACAATACATGTTGCTGGGTACATTTTGGCTTCTTCCTTCTGTACTTTGATAAAACTCCTGACAGAAGTTGTCAGCTGCTAGCTTCCAACTGCACGTGGCTTTCATAACTTCCTAGAGGTAATGACTTTCTTCTAAGCTCTTCTTGTTGCTCTCTCATTTGATTGTGGATTTCAAATAGATTTCCTTTCCTGTAATTACTTTTATAACTACAACTCACTTGCAATGCATCAGGTTAATGTTAATAGCATTCCACACAGCTGCTCTCAATGTTTATTCAGTCTTCTAAAATTTTTGCTCCCAACCCTGCAATTGTATTTTCTTAACACTCGCCCAAGTGTGAGTCTCTTTTCTTCTTTTTTTTGATGGGAGGAGACAGGTATGATTTACATTTCTCTAGCTTTCTCTTTCCCTGTGTTTATTAAATCGGTATCAGTTATTTTTACATCTTAATACCAATGGATTTTCCTTTTAATTACAGCAATCTGATTTCAGTTTATTTAAATGCTGATTTATGTTTATACTATCCCCTGGTATCAATTTTATTCCAACTAGATCCCAGCGTAACTTAATTACTTGTAGTCTTGTCATTCCAAGCTAATGCTAATTAAAACAGTTTTATTACTGCAAGGTATTAAAGATTAACCCCTCCACTGGTCCATGGAAAATAAACCAGTAGCATGAAGGTGAAGAAATTTAAGGTTTAAAAAGCTACTGCAGAAAGGACTATTACCTCTATTTCTATCATGCAACATGCCGTAACTCCCTGAGGCTCATAGTCTGGTGCACAAGTGATCCTGGGACTATATATATATATATATTTCTTTAGTTTATTTATTTATTTATTTTTTTGCAAAAATCTTGTTGATCTAAATAAAAGCTATCATCTCTACTACAAGTCCGGATTGCCCTTTAGCACTCCCTCAGCCACAGTGAGACACAGGATACTGGGCTCAATGGACCTGTGCTCCGAGTTACTCTGGCACCCTTCCACGTATGCCACATCCTGCCAATGTTCCCTCTGTTTTGCTATGTACAAATAACCATCCAGGCCCTAGTTTAAAACCTACAAGACGGAAACTTCTCCCCTCCCCACTCCTTCCTCCTTTTGCTCTATCCTCATTTCTTCTTTACTTCCATTCACTCTCCCCTCCTTCGTTCCATACCCCACATTTGTATCACCTGCTCTCCATTACTGGATCCAACCCCCCAGAACCAGTGTGCTGATTCCCCAGCCCCACACACATACTCAAATGAAAAGAAGTCCCCATGCAAGCAATTTCCCAGGGGTGAAAAACTGAGACGCAGAATGCTTCACTGGCTAGTCTGAGGTTATAAAGTGAATCACTAATAGGGCTGTGTAACCCCAACACAAAGAGCACGGACAGAAGTGCTCCATGCATGTTTTAAAGTGCAGTAATTTAGAGCATTTTTTATAGCACTATAAAGTTACAGTCCTCTTAAACATGACAGAATTGCAGTGTTTGGTGGTGAGGGGGCAATGAGCCTCCCTGCACTTCCCAGGCTAGGCTGCAGGGGGCACGCTACAGCCTCCTGGCGCTTCTCTACTTGTCAGAAATTCGACTGGCACATAGAAGTTATTTAAAGTGCTGTAGGTTACTAAAGTGCTGTAAAATAGAGCACTTCAAACGCAATACCACATTTAACAATAATTAATCTAAAGCACTGTATCCGTTTTTAAAGTCCTGTGAAGTTGTGCACTTCTGTTAAGCCACAGCAATAAAGTGCTTTAAATGGTGACCCCCCCATCCCCCAATCAACTTCTATATGCACCCTTGGACACTGAGGCCATGTGTACTTGGTGTGCTCACATCCCAATGGGCAGTGACTTCCAGCATGTTGCCACTAAGTGAACTGCCTCCTGACTGAGAGGCAGTGTCCAGCCATTGGAGGACAGGGGCAAGCTAATTAGCCATGCTGAGTGGCACTGCCAAGCAGACCACTCCTGAGGTGGGCACAGTTCAGGAGGCAGCCTGCCATGAGCAGCAGCCCTAGAGACTGAGCTTAATATGCAGACGTGGCCCAAACAGGCTTAAGCAAATGTATTCTTTCACCAGAACTTGCCTATGCAATCACTGCATGCAGTGGGTGGGGTGAGGGCCTACTGACTAACTCATGGGTTGCTTCCACAACCACCGTTTCGTTTCACAGTCAACAGCCAGCATGCAATCATGCTTTTTTTTCTCACGTGTGTGTGAACCAGAATAATAATCTCTGGACTGTGATTCCATAAGCAATTGGCAAAATTAGCACAAGAATGAGGCATAACGAGGTACAATCCTTGTCTAACGTGAGGGAGACCGAGATTCAATTCCTGGATGCGCCTATAGCGGGGTGGGCAAAATGTGGCCCACCAGGCCATTCTATTGGGCCCACAGGGCCCCTAAAAAAATTAGAAAATTAATATTTATCTGCCCCTGGCTGCCTCTCATGCGACCCTTGATGGCTGGCCAAAACTCAGTAAGCGGCCCTCTGCCCCAAATAATTGCCCACCCCTGGGCTATAACTACAGCCATGGAGGCACCAAGCATCCGGACGTGATCTGGGCTTTGGTTTCTGTCTCAATGGTCTAAGGTGGGGGTGGAAGGTCTGGGCAGCCTCCACTCCTCCATACTCCTGCCTAGGCATTTGTGTTGAAGGCCCTGGTGACCTTTCACGCATACACCATGATCCAGAAGGAGCAGTGGTGGCCTACTACAGATTCACAGATGGTTAGGGCTGGAAGGGACTTCGTGAGATCATTGAGTCCAGCCCCCCTGCTCTGGGCAGGAAAGACTGGTGGGGTGAAATAACCCCAGCAAAAAATTATTGGGAAGCAGGTTTAAAACAAATGGAGGCTCTACTATTTAATATACTTCTGGAACTCACTGCCACAGGATGATGTAGAAGCTGACAATTTAACCAGGTGCAAAAGATGGTTAGACAAATTCACACAGGATAGGTCCATTCCTGGGTATTAAACATCCCAGCTCGGGGTGTAAGCTCTAAACCAGGATTTCCTAAGCCTCTGAGTGCTGGGATCTGTAAGGAAGGGGGGGCAGAGGACAGATAAGTCTAAACAGACCCTGAATAAATAGTCTTCCCCTTCATATTTTCCCAAGCAGGAAGCAACTGTGACCACCTGAAACCTGAGACCCTGCTCCTGCCTTTGTTTCAAGGTAATTTGAATCATCACAGATCCTCACATGAGGTGAGAGGCTCCATACCAGCTGTGAACTGACTGCCCAGAGTTTTCCATCTATTGACTCCTCTGTGAAATCCTATGAAATATGAACTTTCATTTCTACCCAGGGGAACTTTGACAATCTTTTCTCCAATGCCTGATGAAAGGTGTTTGTGCTCCAAAGCTTGCAATTAAATATATATCAACAAGATTTTTGCAAAAAAAAAATAAATGTATTTTTTGCAAAAATCTTGTTGATATATGTATACATAATTATATATATTTAATTGCAAGCTTTGGAGCACAAACACCTTCATCAGGCATTGGAGAAAAGATTGTCAAAGTTCTCCTTTTATATATATATATACATATATATTTATTTATTTTATTTTATTTTATTTTTTTGCAAAAATCTCGTTGATCCAAATAAAAGATATCATCTCTACTACAAGTCCGGATTGCCCTTTAGCACTCCCTCAGCCACAGTGAGACACAGGATTCTGGGCTCAACGGACCTGCGCTCCGAGTTACTCTGGCACTTGTGCTCTTATCTATTTTCCAGTTAAAACTGAGCAGTCATCTTACATATTCTGCTTGTGAACTTTACCCTCCCATTTAGACTTTCTCAAAACCCCCTCTGCCCTTGGCACTCTTCCAGCTGCCCCAGTCTCTTCCTAATCTCCGTCTCACTCCTACTGCTTCCAATCGGCTTCTGGCGGGGCAAGGAGGTTAACACCGAGTGATCAGCAGTGCTAGCCCTAGCAGCGCCTGGCTCCAAAAGCAGCCCCTCATTTACCCGCTAACAACCTGACATGAGCAGCCCTGTGTTGATGCAGATATGTACAGTATTCTGTTTTATTCAGATGTTTGGCCCGCCAACAACATTTTCCACTGGTTGCCAGGTAACTAGAACACTATCCATACACGTGTGCAAGAGACATACTTAATTGCTTTTCACATGCACCCAAATTAAGAGGCAGCAGAGGCAAGGGTTGTGTTTTTTTTTTTTCTTTCTAGCTGATGAGTAAGTGACATCTGTGGGAACATGGAAAGCTACAGAGTGTGTCTGTCTGGGGCTAATTGATTTATAAAACTTGCCGACAGACAGATGTGAACAAACACTCCCGACAAACAACATGATTATAAATTAGCTTCCTGTTTTAGAAGAGGGAAGCTAAAAACATGCAGCAAGGATAAGTAATGGGTGCTAGAGACAACAATTATTTATTTTCTACACTCAGTGAAGCACAGTAATCCATACGCCCGGTGCCTGGCCTGGTTTCCTGCTGAAGTCTGGGGAGAAGAAAGGAAAGCAAGAATAAGCACCGTTTCTACCAACCTAGAAATAGATTACAGGAGCCTGAAAAAGGGCAATCAGCAAAGGAAGAAGCATAAGTCCTCTCAATAAGTGGGTGCATGTGTGAGCCTCTGAATATTAGCTGCAAAAAGTGGGCAGTTCACATTATTATTAAGGAACTCTTTGCACTATCAGGTTTAACAAAACCCACTCCCTTGAACCTTGAGCAAGGCAATTTCCTGTGTTAGCTGAGAATGGAGGATGCTTCCTTGAGCCTGGGAACAGGGTCACGCAATTTAGACTTGGATGTCTTGCTTTCAAGCCAGCTGCACCCAAAGTCAATGGGCAAAGTCAATTCTCTCAATTTTGACAGCAGAATCAGGCTGTATGTGAGAACTGTGCACCTCTCATTTGAAGGATGGGAACGCTTTGGTCACTATTTCACACAACACGGGTGCATTGCTCAGGGTCACGGAGCAAGTCCAGGGCAGAACAGGAGACTCTTTAGCTGCCAAACCCTCCTGCTTCGGAGCCAGACTCCTCCTGATCCGCATTTCATTCTGTGTCCAAGACTGCAAAAGTCCGTTACAAACGCACACGGACTTGGCTGGGCTGGTTTTCATATTCTAAGCTGGGTGGAATGCAAAATAAAATTAAAATTAAACACACAGCAAAAGGGAATAAAAAAGGAGATAATAAAAATCCAATTTCACTTTAAATAGCCTAGAGTCATTGCTGAAACTAGGAGGAAAACATGTAAGTGTTTTATTGAGATTTTTAGAAATTAGCTTAACAATGGCCCTCTAACTCACTACTTCTCCAGCCCGGCCAGGCTGTCTCAGTACCGGTATTTCAGCTGAGGCTGCCTCTGCTGGTGTCATGAGCCATCCATTATGCTGCAGCAGGAGCTGGGCACAGCAGAGGAGAGGGGTAGAAGGCCTCATTTTGCCCCTCTGCAGCCGGTGTCGCACAATTGCTTTTGGGTATTTCCGTGCATATTTTTAAATGCAATGGGGGCATGACCAATGCTGCTCTAAAGAAAAGGTTCACTCCAATTTCCCTTGGCAGTGGTCTATATGGCAGTTTAAAAAGAGCATACAGAAGCTGGAGTGAGGGCCAACGTATACGCTTAGAAATGAGACAGAAAGCCATTACCCTTTAACTTTCACAATGTTAGGGTCATACGCAACTCTGTGTTAAGGACAGAATCAGAGTTCATTCATCTCTTCTGCACCCTTATTGCATGAGCATGAGCTCCTCACCCACCTCTCTTCCTTTCTAGACCCCCTCCACGGGGACCCTGAGATCAGCAGCACTCTCTGGACTGACACAGCTGTCACAGACTCATGCCGAGCATCCCAACCACGTCAGAATAGGCAGGGACTTGTGCTTTCTGGTCCTCATCCTGGGACCTCCTCCAGGATAACAGGCCTGATGCAAAGAGACAGTTCTGGAACTGGTGCCAGAGCCCCTAGGTTTTTCTTACCCCAGGTAATCTCCCTGTGAGAAGCTGACAGTACTCAGTCGACAGAGTAACAGCTGGAGGGAGCCCAGGCAAAGAATGAGAAAAGAAAGAGGCAGGATCCTAGAAAAGGTTCAGGTGCTATGCGAGTGGCTTCTCCAAAGGGGGATGCATCATATATGGTCCTCTGGCACCTCACTCAGCTGGGGCTGGGGCTCCCCTTCCTGCAGAAGCATGCATGGTTTGGTCCTTCCACAGGGCAACTGGCACAGCCCCTGCCCCATGTATTTACCTGGCAGGCCATATCAGGAAGGGTAATCTGCCTGGCAGGGGGTTTGAGGAACATGGGTCCTGCCATAAGCTTTGGCCTCTCTGTGTCTTTCACAAATGTTGTCAGGGCCAATTTTGTTAAGGCACTTAGGTGCCTAAGTACCTTCCAAAATCTGAGTCCTTGCCTCACATTCTTTGCCTGCAAACAACCCCCATCATGTCTGGTCATCCTTACAGGCATGTATCCCATGGGGAATGAACAGATGGGTAAAGCACAGGTACTGCACCTGAGCAGCTCTGTAGGAGACCTGTGGCACAGGGGTGAGATCCTGTCGGAGGAAGTAGCTAAGGGATCAGGAATGCATCCCTGTTGGAGGGTGAGGGGGGCAATTCAGGGTTATGTTCCCCAAAATGTCTATACTTAAAGCATGCCAGGAACTGCTGTGTGGCCTCTCTTCTCCCCTCCTCCCTGCCTGCCAGTCGAGAGCAGGGAAAAAAAGAGCAGACTGCCCATCCCTTCCATAGTCCATGGATGCAAACAGCTGCTCATAGTCCCCAACTGCCTCAGGACACACTCCAGCCTCCAAGGCCCCTACTGGTACATCAGGGAGGCTGAGGGAAGCTAAAGAAGAGATGAGCAGGCCAGCTGCATGGGTGGTGGACACCTGGTGTGCTTAGGGAGAAGCGCTGGCACAGCTGGTCCTGGGCTGCAGAGTAGTTAGGGATGGTGCCAGATAAGAAAACTTTAGGCTGCCCTTGGGGGAAGGTAAGAGGTAGGGGAGAGGTTAGGGCTATGACATCTGGGGAGACTTAAGACTGAGCACAGATGTTGGGGGACGGACGGAGCAGGGAAGTGTTGTGATAGGGAGAGCCAGTGCAGCTCACCAAGGAGGTCAGAGCTCAAGGATGGTTGTTGGGCTGCTCAGCCACATGCTGCTCCTCCTCCTCCTCCTCCCACTGTGCCTTCCTTTCTGGGACCCAGCACAGGGAGCAGAGAGGCTGGCTCAGCTCTCAAGAGATCAGGGGCCTTTGTACATGCCACAAAATTGACTTTTAAAGCAGCTCAAATGCCCTTCTGCGCCGTTTTAATGGTGTTGCTGTTTGCACGCTCAGCAGTGTATTCTGCTTTAATGATACTGCTGTTTGCACACTTGCTCTGCTTTAAATGACTTTGGTATGTAGCGAGATAAAACACCTCCAAACACCTCCTAGTTTGCTACCTAACAAAATGTGACAGTGTATGGGGTGCTGGAAGCCAACGTGCCCAGGGCTTGGTGGGCCCTCCACAGCTCAGGGGTGGTGGGACCCGGCAGCAGCAGGCTCCACTGAAGGAAAAAAAAAATGGTGGTGAGCCTGATCTTTTTTTTCCCCCCTTCCCCAGAGCCTGCCTGCCTGAGCTGTGCAGGAGCCTGATGCTTCCCTTTGTGGCTGCGGCTCCCCCTGGCACTGCCCAGGCCAGGAGCCAGTGGGCAGGTGCTGCCTGGGGGGCCCCCACACAGCTCAGGGACCACCCGGTCTGCCAGCAGCTCGCCCCTCCCACTGCCAAAGAGGCAGGTAAGGATCAGGGCCCCACCTTTGTGTATATGCTACAGGGGTTTAGTTTGGTTTAATTCTTCCTAAATTGAAATGGTGTTTTTAAAAACCCACCATTTCAATTCAGGGAGTACTAAACCAACTTAACCTCCCGTGGCGTGTACAAGCATCCCAGATGAGCAAGTACAGGCTAGTGACTGCTGCTGGCCCCGAGTTCAGCCAGAAGCTGAGAATGAGGTGGAGATGCCGATGGGTGTGACAGGGCTGGGCTGTAAGGTGCAAGACACTTGGCAGTCCCGGGAAAGAGTCAATAATGATTGGTGTCACTGGAAGCAGGAGGACAGAGTGCTTTGTAAGCAGCTTGCAACCACCAAAAGAAAACCAACTCCAGCATTTAGGAGACAAGACTGCAGCTCCATGCAAAGGAAACTAAGTCAATATTATCTTTTAATAACAAATCCAAAAGTAGGCAATCTGTCCCAAAGAGCGAGCCAACAGAACACATGGGCTGCAGGAATATGACAGACCAAGAGGCCTCAGCTGAACAAATTAGCATGTGCAAATATTTGGGCTGATGAGCTTGACAGAAATTTAAATGACAGAGGTTGCATTAGCCAGCAGTCACAAACTTGAACTACCTTAAAAACAAAAAAACAAAAACGTGTTTCTTATGCTTAGCAGAAGCGATGTTCTGGGAGTGTGAGAAACAACCCCATTTGCTCTCCCTCTCTCTCCTGATGGATCTTGGTTTAAAAAGCTGCTGTCAGGCAAGCGTGATTAAAGCTTTTTTGTTTTATTTATTTATTTTTTTGGACACAGACAGAACAACTCCAGGAGAGTATGGCTTGCACAAAATATGATGCAACCTGACCTAGGAGCAGTGCAAGACGAAAGCAAGGTGTTTATGGGGTGCTGGCACACTGCTCTATGGCTGTGGGCCTTGGGCTCCAAGTTAAAAAAAAAAAACTTGAAGTTACGGTACCCTGACTCATTGGGGGTTTATACAACTCTCTCCTAGTCTGTGCTCTCGTCTACAAGAGACACTACTGCACAGTAGCAACAAGCTACTGCGCAGTAGCACTGGTGGGCATTAACCATGATGCAACACTACTGCACAGCAGTAACGAGCTACTGAGCGATAGCTCGTTGCTAATGCACAGTAGTGTCTGAAAAAAACATGCGGGGATGGTATTATGCAGTAATGCTGGATAGTGCGCAGCCATTTAGTATTTGCTTATGCAAGTTACTTATTCTGTTGGAGGGAGTACATAAGGGATCAGGGGATCAGGAATGCACCCCTATTGGCGGGGGGTGGGGGGAGAGGGGATTCAGCGTTCTGTTCCCCCGAATTTCAATACTTAAAGCATGCCAGGAACTGCTGTGCTGCCTCTCTTCTCCCTAGTGACTATTCCTCCCTGCCTGCCAGTCAGTCAGTACTTATGCAAGTACTAAATGACTGTGCAATAACAACTGTGCAGTCCGCCACTCATGTAGACGCGGCCAGTGAGTGGGAACAACCAGGAGATAATGTTCTAGGAAACACATTGTACAGGAGGAAGCTGTATTCACTAATGCACAGCCACCAGCATTTACATGGGAATTATATTTTCCATCCTGAAAGGATGTGAGAATCGGTCCAAAGAAAAAGCATTTGCTTCGTTTCCTTTCTTTCTTGCTATGCTTAAGTTCAGCCCTTCCCTCTCAGAGATAAAGCATTAGAGAAACCAAGCCATGCTTTATATGATCTCCCTTAAAAGAAGTTTGGTGTTGTCATCAAAGTCAGGGGAACTGAAAAAAAAGTCAGGCCACAGGCTGAGGCACACCAAAGTTTTTGCACCTGAATTCGTAAAGCTGGTAAACACTGGCCTTTGCCTGCTAAATATGAAATAAGCAGGAACAACTGCATCTTTGGTTTTTATTGCTCAACTGTATTGCTAGCAGCACTGTGAAGTGATGCCATGTCTTTTTCCCAATGCTAGAGCAAAGGACAGCCCATGATTACACACTCCATTTTTCAGGATTTTGCCCTACTCTTATTGAATATGGTGGGATCTGAAAATCAAATCCAAATCCCTGCCACCACACCCAAACAGGTGCTAAACACTGTATACTTCAGACACAAAGGCCTGGTTCCTACCCCAAGGAGCATGTGATCTAGTGTGAGCATGAAGGTCTGAACAGTGGAAGGGATTTTGGCAAAGGAGAAGAATTACCATGGTCAGTGGCCATTGTCCTCCACACCTGACTCCGCATGGAAAAGAACCGGGGAGGAGTCCTATATGCAGTTCCAGCTGCAGGGAGGCATCAGTACAACTGACAAAGTACAGGGCATGAGTTTTATTCTGGGTTCTTTGGCCAACATGCTAGACAAGCCTCACTGAGTCATTTCAACTCCCTGGGCATGTCTACACGTGCATTTACGGTGGCTTAAATTTGCTGCGTAGGAGGTGGGAATAGGCTGGCGTCTACACATGCAGGTATTAAAGTGCATTAAGTGACTAAAGTTAGTCTCAAATCAGTCCACATACATGCAGTGTTACTGTGCAGTAAGGCATGTACACTTTAGGCAGTAACTGATTGGGTGTAAATTAGATACCTGCATGATCAAGTCGGTATAATTCGCCATATTTACTACACAGTACAGACATGCATGTGTAGATGTGTGCCTGTACTGCACAATAATTCGGGTTATTGTGCAGTAAATGTGCACATGCAGATGTGGCCCCTGTGTCTTTCTTTTAGAATAGAGCATAAGCTCTGGGACAGAGAATGTACTATACTGCGTGACTTTGCAATGCCTAACCAAATGCAGACCTGATCTTGGATGAATCTTCTAGCCAATACCAGGTACATATAATAAATAAATTAGAGGCTCCCAGTCCAGTGCCAGCGTTTGCATGTGTACATACCGAGGCATGTGGAGGATTTGGCTCTTTCAGAACAGATGACGTTTGTGCCCTGAGCAAGTGGCTAGCCTTGCTTTTTGCTAGCCTGCTCCTTTTGCAGCCCCTTGTTTCTGACAAGACACAGGGATAGCTGACGGGGAAGACGATACAGAACAAAGGGAGGCAGAGCGTTGCATAAACAACTTTTCAAAAGAGGAGAAATATAAACCTGCTCCATTTTGAGTAACAGCGAGACCACTGCAGAGGTCAGAGGAGCCAGGGCAGTAAAACGCTTCTTAAAATGTGTGCGCTGCTGTTGAATTGCTTTGCCCTTGTCCCCCCGGCTTCCAAGGGAATTGTATTCAATCTCGGGTTTTATGAAGACCAGCCCGACACAGCTTTGCTCTTCAGCATTTCTGGCTGGAGCTTGCAAGGCTGTTGAGGAGGTCTTTAAAGATTTTAAAGGAGTTTCACTTCAGTGTTATTTGTGTGCAATTCTTTTTTAACCATGGAAGATCTGCAAGGCTTTATGCCTTTGCTCCCCACTGCTTGCCTAGATTATGGGCAGGCCCATTACCCACTGATGCTATCTCCAGCAGGTAAGCGAGACCTCTAGAATGAGGTTTGAAAACTGCTGGTCGATGGCCCTGTTGGCATCTCTGGATATACTTGCCCTTCAAAGAAATTTGCAAATCAAGTTTCATTTCAGTTGAATCCTATGCGAGGATGCCATTTTAGGAAAGGGCAGCAAAGTGCTGAAGGAATCTGTATGACAGTAGATTTGAAGAATAAAGCTCTTTTTATTATATAGCAGTTTTCTTTTCTATCTCTCAGTCAGCACTGTACTTGCTTGTATACTACCAGCAGCAAGGCCTAGTCTCTTACAATGTGTTTGGACTGTGCCCACCAGCAGAATGAGATCTTCAGCCTTATTAAGGTTTCTAGGTGCCAAAGCTATATGAATAAATAAATAATTAGTGCCCGAATTAGGCAAAGTGCTACCATTTTAACATTAAGTTGGTGCTTGAAGTAAACCTTTATTTAATAAAACTGTTTAACTGTACTTAAAAATAACCACAGGTTTAAATTCCCAAACGTAGGTGTGGTCCTAAATTGGGATTTACATTTGGCTTTTTTTGGTGTAAAAAATAAATGATAGAATTCAAGAATCAGAGTAAAGATTTCCTTCATATAACATCCAAATAGTTATTCAAGAAATATTCCCTTTATTCCCTTAAAAATTAAGGTGGTATACCTTAATATTTGCAGCTCTAAGAATAATAAGGGGAATTGAATATAATTAAAGGAAATACCCAAAATAACCTAAGATCATAAATAATGAGAAATAAAATGAATTTTAATAAATTTTTCCTTTGAAAAATCACTATCCAAACCAAGCGAAATACCAAAAATGAGCATTACAGTACAAACAATGAGAAGTAAAATGTATTCTTGCGCCAAAATAAAAAGCCATGACTTTCAAAAATCTAATAGTTATTCAGAAAAGAAATAATGAAATGCATCTGTATATAGGTTAGTTTTCCAATTGTCTGTGTTATTTCCTGTGTTTCTGTGGTCTATCTATATTCAATATGATTTTTTGTTTGTTTGTTTTTTGCGGTGGGGATGGCAGGGAAACAAAACTCATGGAATTATTTTGCCTTTCAATTAGTGGGCTGCAGTCATCTTATCAGCTTCTGATAACTTCTATAGAAATAATGGGTCTAAGTGAGATATTTATTTTTAAGCAAATATTGTATTCTTTAGATACGCAGTTCCTAGAATATCTAAAGAGATCATCCGCATGACTGTGCATTAGGTAACTGAAAGATGGAAATATTCTAAATGGAATGGAAAGACTTCCACATTCAAATGTTAACACGGTAATTACCATATTCAAAACCATATTTACTAACATTGTGTGTTCCTCATAAAAGGAAGGAAAATAAAAGCCCCTATTATAATGCCTCCTCTTGAAGCTGATACTGTAGGGTGATGAGCATGATACTAAATATCTCAGTGAATTCTTTAACAGGCTTCTCAACTCTGGGAAAAAAAAAACTGAACAGTGAACCAAAGAACCAACTTGCAGAAAATCCATCAAGCAATTTACAACATATTAAATATTTTTACTCTGTTCAGTAAATGTTTCCCTCTAAACAGGACAGGCAATAAATTATCTTAGAGACCTCTGAGTAGCTTCAAGTATTAAATGCAAAGAGCCAGATCTGGCTTAGAGTTCTAGGCTCAGATTCAACAAATCACTTAGTTTCCTGTCCAGGAAGGTATTTAAGCTTGTGGACAGTCATACCGATGCCAAAGGGACTGCACTTGAGTTAGGTGTGTACACATTGAAAGCAAATCACATCCTTACATGCCTTCTTGAATTGGGACTGAATAGTCTAATCTAGTCCTGAGCATGTGTGGCAGGTCCTAGCATGCAGTTCTCCACCTTGTTCTTCTAGGCTGGGGACAGAAGTGACACATAAAACTGGTTTAAGTGACCAGAAACTGGTTTAAACCTGTAACAGAACAAAAGTTCAGTACACGTAAACCAGTTTGAAAATGGCCAAAACTAGTTTAAGATAAACCTGGTTCAGTGTAGTATCAGACTTAACTGATTTAGGTCAAACTGGTTTATGGAACTTCTGTCCCCAGACACCTTCCCGGTTCAAGTTAAATCACAGTCCCTCAACATCCCAGGATGATCTGCAGCCCTGGGCTGGTCTGCTCAAGCAGCGCTGGAGCAGTGAGGGCTGGATGACAGGGGGGAAGAGTGGAAAACCTGGGTGGTTTGTGGGGGGGGGGAGGTGCAGGCAGAGCAGCCCCTGCCAGACTTTTCCCCGCTGGAGTGGAGGGGGCAAGGGTGAGGGGCAGCAGGCTCAGGGAGATGGGAGTCAGGGGGGGATTAACAGTCCCTGCCTCACCTCTCCCACCAGCAAAGGACCCCAGCCAGGGTCCGCCAGCTTTTCCCACCTGGCCGGCAGACCCTGGCTGGGGTCCTGTGCCGGCCCAGTTGGGGAAAAGCCAGCAGACACTGCTGAGTCCCTGCAGGCCAGTGTGGGGGTATAACCCCCTGCCCAATCATACTCAGCAGCCTACTGGGCCCTGGATATGACCCCCCTCAGCTCACCTTCCCTCCAGCCTTCCTGCTACTGCTGAAGGGAAGGGAGGCTCGCTCTAGTGCTCC
The DNA here is from genome assembly GCF_052110815.1 of Crocodylus siamensis. Taxonomy (NCBI): domain Eukaryota; kingdom Metazoa; phylum Chordata; order Crocodylia; family Crocodylidae; genus Crocodylus; species Crocodylus siamensis. Next base: position 411,530,284 of record NC_143395.1, on the reverse strand, counting down.
CCAACTTCTGGCCTGAGCCACTGCAAGCACATGGGTGCATTTCTAGATTCAAAAGTGAATGTCTATTCACTTGCTTACTGGTTCAATCTACGCATGTTAAACTAACCTGCAAAGAGTGAATCAATTCAGGCTTGGGCTTTTTGATTGTCTGTACTTAGCCCTAGAATTAGGTGGTAAGAGCTGTGACCTGCTATCTCCACAGGTTGTCCCCATCTTAAAAGCTTCAGCATGTTGTCCACCTTCCCATGCAAGTCAGTTGTACAAGATTCGTTCCACTCCCGACAAGATACAAAATGTTCTTCTTGGCTTGACGGAGGTTGGATCCAAGCACACCATTCCTACACACACCAGCCCCCACTTCAGTTCGACAGGAGCTATCCATGTACTGCAGAATCAGGCACCTATGGCTGCAGAAGACTGCACGGTTCTCCCATGCCACGGCTTTATTCACGTAAGTTTGAATTCAACTTTAGTTTCATGTTTATGGCATGACGTTTGCCAAAAAGAAAATACACATACAGCCTCATTTCCTGTGATGTGGCCCATGCAGCAAAACACCTCCCATGGCTTCATCAGCCACCAAGGGCAAGATGTGAACTGTGAAGAGGTTACAAAGCCTGCCTCCTCCCACTGTTAGCTGCCCGCTCCATGAAAAGTGAAATGTATGTGGCAACACTGCTGGCAGCAATAATTGAAGGGAAACATATAGCATTGATTAGTCTCACGCCTGCAATAGCCAATGCACTTTCCTCCTCCAGTGTAATCAGGTATTTTAATGCTATGATGAGTGGCATTAAAAAGGAAGATGATTTTATCTGACTTTATGGCTGTAAGGCAAGATGTTTTCTTATCCCTGAAGTGCAGCAGAATGATGAGACAAGCTCCACGCAATGAAGAGATCTATAGACGTGGGCCCAAGAGAATCACGAGCCCCCAGACTTTCAGCCACCCCATCCAGGATCAGACTGCAGGACAAAACCTCCAGAGACTGCACTCCTCGCTGCATTTAATTAGAGACTCTGGCCTCAACGTGTCTGCTGTAAAAGCCACCTCATCTGTACGGGTGCAGATCCCAGGGCTGCAATCGATATCCCTGCAGGACTGGCACCGAGCTGGAGAGAACCTCTCCTCCTCTAGGCAGTTACACGTCCTGTAGCTGTCTCACTGCATATCTGAGTTGGGGCCTCAGCAGTGCTTTGGACCAGCCAAAGTCCCCTGTACCGAAGATGATTCGATCCTATGTGGAACAATTTCCTGCACATGTAAGCAAATGAAGATGCACTAGAGAGCTGCAGGCAGGAGTAGCAGTGAAGTACTAATTCATGCCTAAAAAAGCAAGGAAATGTGGATTGAAGGCTGAAAACCTACACTGTTATGCTGCTGTGATATAATTCGAATAGCCATACTCATAGGACAAGTGGCACAGGGCTGGTCCTTGGGCAGGGATCCCCACAGGTCCAGATAAGGCCCCCTGCCACCTTGGCTTGGCCCCATGCATCTGGATCGTACTCCAATCTAGTGTGCAGGGCCACGCTATCCAGCCCACCAGGATCTCCACTGGTCTAGAAATTTGGCAGTGACAGAGCGCTGGGAGGAGTCATTACCACTCGCCTGCTTCCAAATTTCCAGACCCGGGAAGAAGACGCAGCTCTGCAGGCCGGATATGGCCCATGGGCTGCCGACTGGGTACCCCTGGTTTAGAATAAATGCACATAAATTTGACAGCCATGGCCCCAAACCTGAGCGTGAAGATTAGAAACCTTCTTTAGGCCAGTTCAGTAACATTCTTCCTCTCCCTCTGTTTTCTTCTGATCTTGTTATGCCTTGGCCCTAACGAAAGGGTCTAAGAAAAAGACTCCTTATCACCTGCAATCTAGGGGTAGTACAGGGGCTTTCAACCTTTTTTAGTTGGTGTACCCCCGGCAGCTGGTTGAGAAGCAGGGAGTTCCCTGGCCAGTCGACGAGAGCCGGGTGGGGTACGGGAGGGAGATCCCCGGCAGCTGATTGACGGCGGGGGGCAATGCCCCCCTCACACAACAGCAGCAAAACTGGAAGTGCCAGTGGCAAAGCCAGACGTGGTGCCAGCGAAACCGGAAGTGCCCCTGCTTCTCTGCACCACTGCCACATACCCCCTGGGGCCTTCCCAAGTACCCCCAGGGGTATGCATACCCCTGCTATAGCAGTCAGATGATGAACCATGACAAGATGGATAGCAGATGAAGCTACAATAAAAAAAACAAACAAACAAACATTTAATCTGGGTCTGGTTTTGTTTTTGGTGGGGATTGCATCTCCCCTAGTTCTGGATTCTGGCAGGTTTATACTACTGTAGTTGAATTCCCATTACAGTGGTATTTAATGAAGGTAACAATTGCCACAGAAAGCTCACTGGTTCAATCCACATTGCTAATAATTCTCTTATTGCTGACCTGATAGTCCATAACATTTCTGATTACCAATTGTCATTCAGACTGTCGTGGAAATGCATCCAATTTCAAAGTTTCAATGATGTGGAATTAGCAAACAGATAGGAAGGAATTGTCTTCTGATTCACAGGCACAGAAGTAAAACAATAAAGCTTGGGAATCTCAAAGATTAATAAACGGAGATTAATTCAGCATAACTCACTCACAAACATCCTCTTTTAGATACTTAAGCATCTTATTCTACAAACAGAGCCACATAGGTGGGTCCGTACACAGTAGCCAATTCTCCTATTCTTCCATGTAGGATCTATTCAGTCTGTGCTTCTTACTTCCCCAGCTGAAAAAAAACCTATCCAAATACCATGGGACATTGAAAACCTTTATAAACACTTTGCTCAAGATGTAACTAGAAAAACTGAATCCTTCACTCAACCTATAGGGCTGGGCTTTAACCACAAGACCACTTCTTTCCTTTTTAGAGCTGGCAACCTCCAGTAGGACAGTGCCTCTTATGCTTGCCAGACTCAACTCTTTTTTTTTTTTTGGCTCCCAAGTTGCTAAAATGTGCATCTCCTATGGTTTGGATACAGTCTGCTTATCAATGCAAATCACATTCCTCTGCTAGAGGACAGTGCTGTGCCTGCCACGAGGAAGGCAGACAGACTCCCTTTCTGTTTCCAGAGTCACACAGCACTTACCCACATGGTTCCCATTGCCTTCCAAATACTGAATATACACACGGGAGGCAGAGTTATAGAAATCCTGTCTTTTATTGTATCGTTAGTTTTGTTTTCAGACAACAGAAAGTGATTATTTGTTTTGAATATTTAAATTGATTCCATGTAATGGTTTTGTGCATGTGAAAGCAACGCCTATGATGGTGATACTGCAGCATTTTGGACCATAACTGTACAGATTATAGAGCACGTCCAGACGAGCACAGCCGTGTGGCATGTGGTGCTGCAAACACGTCTGTAGTGCCAACATACCACACTGCTGGGTGTTCTCCACTCTGCAAAGGCACGCTGCCCATGTGTACGCTGCTCTAGTTCTTTTTCCCCATGGGTTTTTTTTTGACTCCTGGAAATCCAGGAGTCAAAAAAACCCACGGAAAAAAACCCAACAGAGCAGCACATGCATGGGCAGCATGCACCGCTGAAAAGTGGAGCTGGGTCACCTGGACCTGTACTGAGGCTGCCAGCCAGGCTCTGACTGGCAGGATCACTGCCCCCACAGCCCTGGGAGGCCCCCAGGAACCAAGGTCAAGGTGCTGAGGTCAGTACAGTGCTGGTCCTGGCCTCCCCTATTGCCCCTGGGGTAACTTGCTGCGCGCCAAAGCACGTGTGGCACAGGCATTCCTTGGGAGCAAGTACCTGCGGCGCCAAGTGAACTGCTGCTACTTATCCCTGGGGAACCAAACGTCCGTGCTCATCTGGACATGGCTGTCAGGACTTTTAAGTTATTTAACCATAGTGGTTAGAGCAGGGCTCTTTGATGGAGGATGCCTGAGTTCTACTCCAGACTCAACCCCTGATTGCTGGAAATCACCTTTCCCCCCCAGATTCAGCTTTCCCATGTGTAAAATGGAAACAATCCTCATTTCACAGGGCTGCTTTGAGCTTTAGCTGTGGTTTGTAAAGTACCCTGATATCTCAGGGTGCAAATACAGAATATTTTCTAGGACATGTGCAGCTTGCCAGCTTTTCTACGAGTCCAAATTTGGAAATACTCCTTATCAATATCTGTGCTGTTACCAATGGGTCACAGTGTTTGTGGGTCAAGACATGTTTATGGAAGAATGCAGGGTACAGTAATCAGGACTTCTCCTTTCATGCATCCCAGTGGAAATCACAAGTCAACTCCACTGAAACAAAGGGTGATATATCAGGGTGAGACTATTGTGAGACTATGCAAAGCATATCTAGTGAGTCCAGCTGCTACAAAGCAAGCTCTGCTAAAGGATATTAGCTGTTCTACCTTGATACTCAAAGCCCCATGCAATTCATTTCTGATTAAGAGCTGCATGCTTTAGCAAAGCCCCTCATAAGGATTCATGAAGAGCAAGTCATGCCTGATCAACCTGACTTCTTTCTATGACAAGACAACGGGCTCTGTGGATAAGGAAGAACAGCTGATGTTTGATTTTGGCAAGGCTTTTGACATGGTCTTCCATGACATTTCTTATTAGTAAGCTAAGGAAATATGATCTAGATCAATAGGGGCTAACCTTTTTGGCAGGTGTGCCAGAAATTTGCTCCACACCATCCCCAAATGTCATTCCAATCCCCATTGGCTGTTCGGCTTTGTGCTTCCTGTCCTGTCTGCCTTTGTGGTGCCTGTCTCATGCCCATCTCACTTGTGGTACACATGCTGTAGGCTGGCCACCCCAGTCTAGATGAAAGTACTAGAGCAGGAGTGTCCAACCTTTTTAAATGTGGGGCCGGATCATGAACTTTTGATCACCCAAGTGGGCCGGCGAGACATATTCAAAGACCTCACAGGAAACAGTATCACATCACCCCCCCTGAAACAAAAGTACAGCGTTTACTTTCACTTCCCGTTGCAGTACCTCGGGCCTCAGAAAACAGCTTGGAGAGCCGCATGGCGGCCCGTGGGCCTTATGTTGGACAAGCCTATACTGGAAGATGGATATATAACTGGTTGGATAGCACATTCAACAAGTAGGCATCAAGGGCTGACAACATCTAATTGCAAAGAGGTAAACAGGAGTCTGTCCTAGGTCTGCTGTTATTTAATACCTTTATTAATGATTTGGAGAATGAGACTGATGGCACACTTAGAAAATTTTTGGATGACACCAAGTTGGGTGGAGTTAAGGACTTTCTGGAGGATAGGCTCAGGATTCAGAATGACATTGATAAACTGGAGAAATGGTCTGAGACTAATTAGATAAAATCCAAAAAGGACATGTACAACATCCTGACTGAGAATGGCAGAATCACAAGCACAAATACAGGCTGGGAAATTAACGGGTAGGTTGCAATACTGAGGGAAAGGATCAAAGGGTTACAGTGGAGAACAACAGGAATATAAGCCAACAGTGTAGTCTTCTGGGATAAAAAAAAAACAGCCAACAGCATATTTGGCTTTATAAATAGGACTGTCACTTGCAAGTGATGTTTCTGCTCTATTCAGTACTGGTGAGGCCTTACCTGGAGCACTGCTTTCAGTTCTGGCCCCACACCAAGATGGATGTGGAATAATTAGAAAGAGTCCAGCACAGAGCAACAAAATGATGAGAAGTCTGAGAAACACAACTTGTGAAAAAAGGCTGAAAGAACTGGAAGTACCCAGTCTGGAGAAGAAATGATTGAGAAAGGATTTGACATTACTCTCCAAATACCTAAAGAGCAGTTACAAAGAGGATGAAGATAGTCAATGTTCTGTGGACCCAGGGGACAGGGCAGGAGTCCTGCTCTTAAACCACAGCAAGGGAAATTTAGGGTGAATTGTAGAAAGAACTTTCCCTCTATAAAGGTGATTAAACATTGACAAAGGCTATCTAGAGAGGCTGGAGAATTTCCCTCCTTGGAAGTTTTTAGAAGCAGGTTAGACAAACATAGTTTCATAGTTTCTGGGGTCGGAAGGGACCTGAGTAGAACATCTAGTCTGACCCCCTGCCATGGCAGGAAAGAGTACTGGGGTCAAATGACCACAGCAAGGTGGTCATCCAGCCTCCTCTTAAATGCCCCCAGGGTAGGAGCCTGCACCACTTCTCTTGGAAGCTGGTTCCAGATCCTAGCCGCCCTGACTGTGAAGTAGCACCTCCCGATGTCTAATCTGAATTTACCCTCTGCCAGCTTGTGACCATTATTCCTGGTCACTCCAGGGGGTGCTCGGGGAAACAGGGACTCCCCCAGTGCCTGCTGATCCCCTCTGACTAGTTTATAACAGGCCACAAGATCTCCCCTCAGCCTTCTCTTGTGGAGGCTGAACAGGTTCAGGTCCCATAGCCTCTCCTCGTAGGGCCTGCCCTGCTGCCCCCTGATCATGCAAGTGGCCTTCCTCCAGACCCTCTGCATGTTGTCCACATCCCTCTTGAAGTGCAGCACCCAGAACTGGATGCAGTGCTCCAGCTGCGGCCTGACCAGTGCCACAAAGAGGGGGAGGATCACCTCCTTGGACCTGCTCGAGATGCATCTGTGGATGCATGACAAGGTACGGTTGGCCTTCCTGACTGCATCCGCACACTGCCGGCCCATGTTCATCTTGGCATCAATGATGACTCCAAGATCCTTTTCTGCCTCTGTGCTAACAAGAAGGGAATTCCCCAACCTGTAGGTATGGTGCCGGTTGTTCCTCCCCAGGTGCATCACTTTGCACTTGTCGGTGTTGAATCCCATCCTATTCTCATCCGCCCTCCCTTGTAACCTGTCTAGGTCTGATTGCAGCCTGTTCCTCCCTTCTAGCATGCTCACATCCCCCCACATCTTAGTGTCATCAGCAAATTTGAACAGGGTGCTTTTTACCCCCTTGTCCAAGTCACTTGAGTGAAATGGCATGGATTGGACTAGATGACCTCCTGAGATCCTTTCCAACCCTGATCTTCTATGATGCTATGAATGGTTTAACCAAGGATGATCCTGCTTGGAGCAGGTACCAAATGACTCCTGAGGTCCCTTTTAGTCCTAGCTCCCTATGATTCTATGTCTATATAACAGCTGCACTTATTAAGTCTACAATCCTAAAAAGCACTTAGGTATCTCCATAAATCCTGCTGACTTCTACAAGATGGCTTAAGATCAGGGAAGCACATGATGGAAAGATTTTCTGGATCCAGATGCATATTCAGTATGTTAGCCAAGGGCTTCAGCAGAGAACAGCTCTCTAAAGGTGCAGACAGAAGTGAGAATTTTCGGCCAACCTGGGCCCTGAAAGTGCTTTACAGCTGTGACCGAACACACGTGCACAGCTGCAGAGCACTTTAAAAGAGTCCAATCCCACAAAAAGCTAAACCCTCAATACATGAGGGTTCAGATGAAAGTGCTCTTAAGCGGAGTGCATTCACTAACATGTGTCTTTACGTGCTGGGAGCAGGGCTTAGCTGACACAGCCCAGTGCTGTTTCCAAAATGGGAGGGAGGAAAGGGAGTGGAAGGATCTCATTTTGGGGGTTCCCAAGCCAGTGCTGGATGGTGGGGCAGGTGGATTAGACATTCCCTGAGGTGGGAGGTCCAATCCCCACCCCCCTACACACACATACCAGTGCATCTGAGGAAACCCCAGAATGGACCTCAATCCCCTGCCTTCCCTCCCACCCATCCTGAGACAGCATGGGAGCTTGGAGAGTGGGGGCAGGGCTAGGAGACAGATATTTCAGACATGCAGCCTCCTCTCTCCCCAGATCAGCTGCAATTGGAGCTTAATCAACCCCCCTCCTGACCCAACAACTTACGTCTGCTGGGTCAAGAGAATGATCTAACTTGTGGCGCTTTCTGTGAAGTGCCATGAGTTAGACCTGGGAGCTGCATTTCTGCCTGCATCTTAATAGAAGCCGCATCCCAATGTAAGCCTGATAATGGGAGAATATTTACACAGTGTGGTGCTAAACTATATTTTCTACATGCAGCACAGCTAAGTATTCAAATTGCAGGGAAAACTGTTCTTCCTAAATGCTTTCTCTCCTCTTTGCCAGAGGCTAAGGCAGCACATATCACAGCCTCCTCAAAATGCATCTGTTATTGATTGCAGATAACGCGCAAATCACCTTCATTTTGTCAATGAAAGTTTGCAAAGAAACAAAGAAACAACTGCACTTAGGTATTTGTTAATCATTTCCTCTGGCTTGTATATTGGAGTTTTTAGTAATAACACGCTTGTGTTAATTTTTTATGTCAACACCCTGTGGAGACTGAGGTGGGGGAAGCTAATCTTTTCTGGATCCAAATGCTTGGGACAGAATAAAACAAGGAATTACAAAACAAGTGTGACGTGAACACAGTTTGCCTGCGTTGAAAAGCCACATCCTTCCTTCGAGGCATGCAATGGCCACAGTTTGGGATGCTACTTCTCTGTCTTCTGGGGTGAATATTTTTGTACGGTATAAATTTCCAGTCTCTTTCATGCAGCATTAATAGCAGCAATAGAGTCAGTGTCCATGACTAGATATAACAGAAGCCAAGGACTTCTACTTTGTTGCAAGAATTAAGCATGCAAAGACATGGCAATTTCCAGTATCTAATCTTCCCCTAGCAATGATGAAACCTTGCACATGTGTACAGTAAGGCCTGGAAGAAGTGAATTACTTGCCCTGGCTCCCACACCTATCAAACCACTTCTTCTGTGGTTCAGGGTTTTGTGTGTTGACCTTTTGGTGGAAAGGTTGCAAGCTCAAGCCTAAACATGAGCCCAGAGACTCCACTGGGGCTGTATGTGACTGGTGGACAGAAAACTGGCTGGAGCATTTGGCTCAAAGCATAGTAATCAATGGTTCAATATCTATTTGGCAGTCAGGGGTCAGTCCTGGTGCTGGTTTTGTTCAATGTCTTTATCAACGATCTGGCAGATGGCATAGAGTGCACCTTCAGCAAGTTTGCAGATGACACAAAGCTGGGGGGAGTACTAGATATGCTGGAGGGTAGGCTAGGATTCAGAGTGACCTTGACCTAGACAGATTGGAGGATTGGCCCAAAAGAAATCTCATGAAGTTCAACAAGGCCAAGTGCAACGTCCTGCAAGAGGACAGAACAATCCCCTGCACTGGTAGAGCCTGGGGGCTGACTGGCTGGGCAGCAGCTCTGCAGAAAAGGACCTGGGGGTTACAGTGGACAATAAGATGAGTATGAGTCAACAGTGTGTTCTTGTTGCCAAGAAGCTGATAATGTCTTCAGCCTCCCAACACCAGTGGGGAGTCAATAAGAGATGGCATGGGCCATTTAAAAGAAATACATAAATAAATAAAACACAGTGGTAGCTAATGGAGAAATTGCCAACTTGCTGCACAGCATCTTCCCATTACATCTTGCTGGGATGTGCTTCTGAACCACTTGTAAACACGGACAATAACCACAGCCCACCCACCTACAAGCTAATGCAAACAGCACAGGCTTCTACCACTCAAAACCTATAAACCTCCACATCTAGTGTACTTAAACATGCATATGTTTCAATGGACAGTGGTAATACAGTACAAGTAATCATTTGGATTTGAGGAGCAGATGCTGCCATTCTGACAACCCTGAGACCATTACATATTGTTCAACAGTTTTAGTAGGTACACTCTATATTTAAGTTCACATAGTATAGAGATAATGAGTCTGCCCCACTCTGCATGTGATTATCTCTCTTTCTCTCTTGATCCTGAAGGGGAGCCATGGAATAAGATCTCTTGCCACATCTGCTGCTTTTATTATGCTGGATGCCAGCACCCCCGATGTTCAGAAGAATTAAAAAATGGAAAATTTAATTAAAGCATACTAAGCCTAATTACTTTCCCGTGTGCCACTATGGTGCTTTGGGGGACAGAATTCTAAGTACTTTAAACCCCTAGATCTGCTTGGGAACTATAATCACTAGACCTTCTGCTAAGTAGAAAAGTGGAATTGGCTCTACTCAAATGGACTACCTTTTGTTTCCATCCAGAAATGAGAGGTACTCCATGGTGGACTTCATGTGGATCTCAGTCCCAAGATCCTGCTGGGGTCAAGAACTGAGGAGAATTAAAAGGAATAGGAAATATTGATAGGAAAAATGAGAGTATCCAAAAGGTATACAGGTATCTCAAGAGCTTTTGAACACACAGAAACATTCAAGCTTTATCTGATGTGGGTGGGGAGGAAACTTTCCATGAGGGCAACTTATTCCATAACGGTTACCAGTTTCTAACTTATTGCAATACTGGCCACTGTCAAAGTCATAATATTGACCAGATGGACCCACCGGTCTGTTCCAGGATGGAGGTATCTTTAATCATGCATAATTTAATATCAGAAGATGGCAGTAAGCTGTCTACAGCCATACCATCTTATGCTGGGGACTAACATTATCTCATAAGCTGAGCAACACAAAACCAAATCAGGATTCAAATAGCAAACGTCCAAGAACCATCAACAATCATTTGTTCATAAAGCTGTCTTCATAGGCTTTGTTCTTCTCTCTTAAAAAAAAAAAGTAGTACTCAGTATCACCCAGGATGGATTAAAAGGCTATCGAAAATATGCCTTTTGTTTAAAAGACTTATGAAGATGTTGAACAGTGCGGGCCCAAGGGCTGAGCCCTGGAGGACCCCACTGCTCACATCTTCATCAGTGTCTTGGAGGAGGGGGTAAAAAGCACCCCGTTCAAATTTGCTGATGACACTAAGATGTGGGGGGATGTGGGCATGCTGGAAGGGAGGAATAGACTACAATTGGACTTAGACAGGTTACAGGGGTGGGTGACAAGTGCAAAGTGATGCACCTGGAGAGGAACAACCGGCACCATACCTACAGGCTGGGGAGTTCCCTTCTCATCAGTACAGAGGCAGAAAAGGATCTTGGAGTCATCATTGATGCCAAGATGAACATGGGCCGGCAGTGTGGGGATGCAGTCAGGAAGGCCAACCGCACCTTGTCATGCATCCACAGATGCATCACGAGCAGGTCCAAGGAGGTGATCCTCCCCCTCTATGCGGCACTGGTCAGGCCACAGCTGGAGTACTGCATCCAGTTCTGGGTGCCGCACTTCAGGAGGGATGTGGACAGCATGGAGAGGGTCCAGAGGAGGCCACCCGCATGATTGGGGGCAGCAGGGCAGGCCCTATGAGGAGAGGCTACGGGACCTGAACCTGTTCAGCCTCCACAAGAGAAGGCTGAGGAGGGAACTAGTGGCCTGCTACAAACTAGTCAGAGGGGACCAGCAAGCACTGGGGGAGTCCCTGTTCCCCCGAGCACTACCAGGAGCGACCAGGAATAATGGTCACAAGCTGGCAGAGGGTAAATTCAGATTAGACATCGGGAGGTGCTACTTCACAGTCAGGGCGGCTAGGGTCTGGAACCAACTTCCTAGAGAAGTGGTGCAGGCTCCGACCCTGGGAGCTAAGAGGAGGCTAGATGACCACCTTGCCGAGGTCGTTTGAGCCCAGTACTCTTTCCTGCCATGGCAGGGGGTCGGACTCGATGATCTGCTCAGGTCCCTTCCGAACCTACTAACTACGAAACAATTCATCCTGGGCCAGGGTGTTGCTGCCATTAGAAAAGAAGAAATAACAAGACTTGATGAGATTCTGAATAGTTAGAGGTGAGAATAGATCAGAACAGTTGAAATGGAAATGGGATGGATAGGATAGCATAATATGCTGCCTTGATTTGAAAGGTCAATAAGCTTATAACCATATCTACCACCCTCACCAGGGTGGACTACCCAGCCACAGGCAGGTTTTTCAGCCCTCCATACCACAGCACTTCTTCCATTTATGTCCCTTATGAACACAGACAAAATATCATGGCTTCACATTTGGATTATATACTAAACTGGGCCACAACAGATCATGATGTATTTGTTGATCGCTTGACCATTTGTACGATGTCACTATTTGCTCTTGCAGAAATATGTAGCAATATATAGCAAGAGGAATGGTGAACTGAACAAGCATATTCAGTTATAACTAACAGAATTACTTTGTCCACGATGGGCAAAAGGCTCCTCCTTTGCATGGTAATTCACAGTTTGCTGTTATTACTAAAGTGGTTGCCATACAGCTGTTAGCATTTCCCAGGAAATAGAAAACATTGACTTATTTTAAATCTAGGTCCATATTCTGATACCCTAAACAACATTGGTGCTTTACTCCAAAAGAGTTTTCAGTCACTTCACAAAGGACTTTGTTCATAGAAGAGCAAATGGATGAAATCTTGACCCCATTTCTATGGAAAATCTATGGAAATTTTGCTACTGGGGTCAAGTGTATACCCAATATGAATACGGCTATCAAAAATCAGGCACAACAGAGAGAATATTGGGTATAACATTCTGTCATGTAAAAACAGCCAATTTTTTTTCTTACTAGTGACTACTATATACATTTGGCTGGTTTGTCTGTCAGAGCTGCCATACCGGTGTGCCAACCCAGAGGCAGAACCTTCCTCTTTTAATTGGTGACAAGGCTGCTTGGCAAGGCCTCACACTATTACCCACTTTGTAATACAACTAAAACATGTAATCAAGAACAAAATATGATGCTTCCCACCTCACCATAACAAGACCCCACAAAGCAGTTTGCTTTATCACAGCCCATCTTTCACTTGCCATCAATTTGCTGCAATGAATAAATTACAAAAAGACTATTTACCACTCTGCACAAACCTCCAGGAGGCCTTCTGCTTGCTTTCCCTAATTCAGATGCCTACAGTTGATGCTGGACCCATCTTTCCTAAGCCCCATTATCCTGCAATGATGAGTTGTTAATTCTGAGACATAGACTGCAGAGATCTGTGGGGCCTACTTCACAGGGCTAGAAAACAGACATTGCATTTGTCCCTGGACAAGTTGCGCCTGTGTTTGTCTCAGAACAAAAATGTCCCGGGACTGGTGTGAACAAATATCACACTTACAAACACTGTTTAGTGAGCAGCTGAATACACTGCAGCTTTGATTCAATGATGCAATCTCAGAATAACCATTACGATGTGCTTTGTGATGTCCTGGGGTAAACTGTTAGTATTTTTTATCCCATAAACCTTTTTAGGATTTAGCCCAGGACAATGGACAGGGGACACCTGATTTATTCCGGGACAAATGCAACCTGTGTTTATAGCCTAAATGTGCAACTGTTACAAAGACCCACCCGAAGTCTCATCTATTTGCTGCAGGGCCATATAAGCTCAAATGTCTGTTGGGCTTTGCTTTACAAAGACACATTCTCCCTGCCCTGGGAACGCTTAGGGTTCCTTGAACTGTGTGACAACCATGGCCAAATGCAATGACAGGGGGAAAAGGTTAGATGGGAACAAACACTCACTCCCTGCAAAACTGCTTGCAAACCCTGCACATAGCTTAGCCCCAAATGAAGGACAAGTGGCCAGGTCAGAAGACAAGGTGATGCGTTGGTGACTAAATCTGACAACTGTCTGGTGATGCCCTGGCTAAATCTGAGCATTATCTAGCAACAGAGGACCCTTAATATCTCCCTCACTCCTGTTCTCATTTGACCCCAACTAACAGGGAATCAGCGAGTACAGCTGTCATAAGAGCCACCAAGAACAGAAGAGTACCTTTGGTGCTAGTCTGCCAGCACCACTTGGGCGAGGGAAAGCCACTTTAGGAAGAGCCATCAAGGTTCAAATGCCTTTTGTCTCATTGCACACTGTACAACTTGAAGGACATGTCCCCTACCCAGTCCACAGTCCCTCTTTTCAAGTCAGACCAGAGACGCATATGGCCACTTCACAGCAGCAGCCAAACCACAGACTGAATTGTGCTGATAGCATTTCTTTTTCAGTATGATTTCCAGTAGAATAGCCTTTAATGGGGGGAGACTATGACAAGGTTTTAGCACCATGCCCACTGTGCTTTTACAATACCTGGCTGTATTTATTAATAGTCACCAAACAACACATGCCCCAATGTGGGCCACACTGGCAAGTATGAAGGCAAGAAAATGGAGAAGGATATCCCCTGTACCCTTCCTCAATACCAGGACGATGTGATCACTGTAGTGCCACAGTTCCCATTCTATGACCGCCTCCATCACGGACGTGTCTCACTGAAAGAAGAAGAAATGCTGTATGCAAAGGTACCTACTAATAAACTGAGCAAGGACAACTGAAAGCTCCATGGTCCAAGACTGTGTTCGCTCTACAAGTCCAACTGGCTCGTTAAACACGGAGGCATTAACTGCAGCAGGGCAGAAAACAGTGAGCGTCAAACTTTCTGAAGAGCCCCAAAGAAAAATCTCATAACAGAGGGAAGCAGACAACTGGAATTACCCCAGCTGCCTAGTTTGGCACAAGACAGGGGAACAGGATCGGAAAGAATTATATAGGAAACGTGCACAAAGACACAATGCCGCTTGCTCTTCTTATCAAATTAACACCTTTCGGATCATGTTTCAGTCTCCTGGCAAGTCTCTCCTTGCAATACATTTGATTAGGAATGAATTAATAATAGCAAAAACTTGCCAGAGTTGTTTGGTTTTTTTTTCCCAGAGACTACTTAAAATAAAGAAAAGCTATTTGGGAACTTTTTTTTAATGGCAGCGCATTAAGCCCAGGCAGATGTACAGCAAATACAGAGCTCTTCAAAAACACCACCTGCTACAATGCTGCATCAGTACACAACTCAGGCTAAATTTGCTGTGTCCGTGGTAGTCTGCGCTTTCAATCACATCTCGTGAAGTCGTTGTTTCTCGAGCAGAGGGGACCTGAGGGGGTGAATGAGCTGTTTTATTTTTTAGCATCTGTCCTTATCAACTTAAAGCAACCGAACATCTCACAAGCATGAGAAACACTCCCTGAGTTATTCGGCCCATCTCTCTCCTGGACTCAGTTTTGTGAAGTCAGTTTTGAAATGTCCTAAGGGGTGGGGTTTTGTCCTTTTCCCTGAAAGATTATGCTTTCATTCAGTCTGTCCCATAATTAGAAAACTTTTCCTTGTTTATAATATTGTGTATTTGTGGAGCGTAATAACTACCAACCCGTTGGCTGAATTTAGCTCTCCCCGCTTCTAAAGAAACCCATTAATACCCTTGTTTTACAGGTGGATTCAGTGATGCACAAAGGACTAGTGAAACCCAAAGTGGGCGAGAAAGTCAACAGCAGACCCCGGAATAGCAAAGAAGAGCTCTGCCCTGACTTCAGACGGGCCACGGTTCTTTCTTTCAACCACGCAATCGTCGTTGAAAATAAGACGATCTTAGAAAACCATGCCCAGATACTGGGAAAAAAAGTCCCACTACCTCCAGCTCCCAAATCCAGTGGAATAAATCAGAGAAAAGAACTGGAAGATAAGCTAAGCGACAAGAGAACACGGGACCATTCATCTCTTACGCAAGTCTTTTGCAAAATATCAAAGGCCGTTGCCTATTCATACAAGTGAAAGCCCATAATCGGAAAGAACAAAGCTGTAGGAATGAATGGAAGCAGAGTAGATGCCGCTTGATTTGGGTCATGTTTTAGATGAGAGGAGGCTGAGATACATGCTCGTAATATTCTGCACGTGCTGATCTGAGAGGGGAGGCCAGACATGGTGAAAGAAGGAACTTTAATGATGCTCTTTAAAATAAAGATTTGAAATAAAGCTCAACAGTTCTTCATCACCACAAAGCCAGCCCCAAATTAAAGATTTATGGTAAACACATACACACACAAGAATCACAGTTAAATCCCATCTGTCCCTCACTGTGGACATACATCGGATCCATTTTCTTTTTAAATAGGTTAGTGATACTTCTAGTCCTGTCTCTTGTCTTGGATTTCAGCAGTGATCCCTGTGGGACTTCCATGGTAAGGACTAAGCAGGAAGAACATATGAGGATTTCAAATATTCTGTGGGCAGCATGTGCAAAAAGGATTATCTTAATTCTTTTGTTCTGCAGAAATAAGACACTATTACTGTTAGTGCAGAGGCTAATTAATAGACCCATCTTTTCCTTTTCTGTTTCCATGTTTGCTGTCTGTTGGAGCACCACAGTCCTCTTAAGAGGTTAGTCTTTTTAAGCACTCGGTCATATGATAATTGTTAATGTTTCTCATTGACTTCATTCACAATTGCAATCAGAGAAAATGCCTGGCCTGGCAAACCGGACCTTAGAAATTTCTAATTAAGGCTAAATAAGTTTGCATACTGATTTCAAGGTTGACTACCTTTGCCCATTCGCAGAGTATGGACCATATGTAAGTAACAGCAGGACATTCATCACAATGAAAGAGCACTTTGCCCCCCTACTTAGACTTGCCAAACTTGTTCTTTTCCCCCCTAAATATATTATATTCAGTGAGAGAGGCACTACCCTCAACAGTTTATAAAACCAGAAACAATACTTTCCTACTGCTATTCTGCTGGATGGATTCAACCTATATTTATTTCATCATAGAAAATAAAGAGCTGTATCAACGCTGGTGAAGGATTGATGGTTTTCTGTTGCCTCTTCTTCATGATAAGCAACATGCTGAACAACATCTCTTTCTTCCAAGTAACATGCAAGCAAACAGACTAAATGAAAAACATTTTCGAACTCCCTCTTGGTGCTTTTCCTTGCATGAACTTGTGTTCTTCTTGCCATCCCAATACTCATGATTTAGAAAACTTCCATCTCATGGAAAAACTTTGACAACCATCCTCTTTAGGAGCAACTCCTCCTTCCTTGAATGCTACGGGCGTTCACAGTGAGAAAAAAAAAAATCTTTATTCCTTCTTTGTTTTTCCAGGGTTGCCACTTATTCTTTAATCATTTATACAGGTATTTTCATTATCCCTGGTTTCAATGCCAGACCACAGAGAATCCAAACCTCTACAGCAACTTTTTCAAACCATAGTTCATTTTTGTGAGTCCTTCTTCCTAGGAGCAACTCACACGCCATTTTTACACATTCTCCCTTGCATGTGCAAATGAGAAAATGCATATACACATCTATTTGTATTCAACACTCCTGAAAATGGACAATTATATGCCACGATTCTCCTATCTGTATGCACGACTGATAGAAGTTACA
Organism: Crocodylus siamensis; assembly: GCF_052110815.1. NCBI lineage: Eukaryota > Metazoa > Chordata > Crocodylia > Crocodylidae > Crocodylus > Crocodylus siamensis. Next base: position 411,513,211 of record NC_143395.1, on the reverse strand, counting down.
CATTCGCAGATGCTTTTTGTTTAAAAAATATCCCCAAGAAACCCTTCCTTCAAATGAAAGAGCGACAGAAAGAAAATTGCACACAAAGCAACCAAAATGCTAAAAGTAACAAAGAAAAGAATACATAAAAAACCCAACAAAAATGCTATGTCAAATTCTGCTCTCACACGGCTGGAAATCTGAAATAACTCCACTGAATTCTGTGGCAATGTTCCCAATCTACACCATGGTAATAAGAAGTTTTTACACTTTGCTCATTTAAATATCACTTCACTAGATCAACAAAGAAGGAAGAACAGAGACAGTACATGAGCATTAATAATAATAATACTTTCCACACATATGGCTTATGAGAGAGACAGGTGTTAGAAGGCTGGAGCTGAAAAAAAAAAAAATTCAAATGGCTCACTCAACATCCTACCCCAGCTCACAGCAGAAAAAGACGTGTCCAACCACTCCTGACTAGAAGTCACCTGCACTCAACCTTTACACTATGCTATTTCTCCAAATAGAACTGATCTCCTTCATAAACTATAATGAATGGGAAAGATATGCGGTAGATTAAAGGACCAAGACTCCGGAAGAAGCTAAAAGATGGTTTATGCTCCCGGCAAGCCATTTCATGATTGCCTCTGAGCTCAGGGCATGAAGTGACAACACTTAGGTGTCTATTTGGTAGAGATGAGGACTGTGGACATGATGAACAAAACCAGCACCAGTTTCTAAATTGTGCATCACTGCCACGGTCCACGTGATGTGGGGCACAAGAAGGGATCATAGGTGGTTGTACATCAGTCCATGAATCAAAAGCAAAAATCAGCAATTTCAAAGCTGCCTACAGATTTGGAGGCCTGTGTGGCTAACACATGAAGAACCAGTACCAAATGCTTAAAGTAGCCGAACAGTACTTCATACATGCACAAGAGCAACCGCAGGCTGCTGTAGCGCCCTTCAGTTCTGAGTCTTGTATCCCAAAATAGAGGATGGGATCTAGACTTTGCAGCCAGGCCCACCAATCCTGACATAATAATGATGATTACAACACCCATACAATTCCCTCTGAAAACCACATCTTTCATTTCTAGGTGATGGAAATACTTATATAAAAAACAGACCTTCTTCCTTAACACATTACCTCCATAGTGACTCTTTCCATCCCATCACTTTCCACTCTAGTCAGAGACCAATTCTCAGAAATTCAGATGTCTACAGACGATGGTTTAAACACACCCAGGAAATGTGCTAGCAAAGGGAAGAATCCTGAATAGTTCCCAAAGTCCCTTTGCTTGCCCTCTGCACACAAGAAACACAAAAATGAGCATTGTTGAGGTTTCTTTTTTTTTAATCTTTCTAGCATTCTAGACACAAGAGTAGCTTTGTGATTGCCAACCACTTTCTGCTCTGTTGTGCACCTCAGCAGGACTCCATCTAGGGGTTTAGCTGTTTTTCATATTTTATATGTACAAATTCTATTTCACATTGGCAATGAATATCCCCAGGGAGCTCATTTCAAGGCAATTATTGCACTTCTTAAGTGGTTAGTCACTTGGCCTTTGTTGTCCAGCATTGTGCATCACCTAAAGCATTCAGTAATAGCCCTGAAACACAGTGACATGCCTTAATGCTTGAATAGTGAAGAATATGAACTTTCAGTCTACAAGGTTTCTTGCAGCTGGGATTCTTGGTCATTTCTGGTAGTTCACCTTTTAGGTTTTCAAGGGTCTACTTTATCGCTGTGGGCTGCATGCCCAGATATGAGCCAACAGTGTGCCCTTCTTGCCAAGAAGGCTAATGGCATACTGTGCTGCATCAGTAGAAGCATTGCCAGCAGATTGAGAGAAGTGATTCTTCCCCGCTATTCAGCACTGGTGAGGCCACATCTGCAGTACTGTGTTCAGTTTTGGGCCCCCCACTACAGAAAGGATGTAAACCAAATGGAGAAAGAGTCCACTGCAGGGCAATGAAAATGGTTCATGGGCTGGGGGACCTGACTTCCGAAGAGAGGAACTGGACTTATTTAGTCTGGAGAAGAGGAGACTGAGGAGGGATTTAATAGCAGCCTTCAACTACCTGAAGTGGAGTTCGAAAGAGGATGGAGCTGGACTGTTTTCAGTGGTGGCAGATAACAGAAGAAGGACCAACAGTCTTAAGTATGCAGCAAGAGAAATTTATGTTAGACATTAGGAAAAACTCTCTCATGAGAAGGGTAGTAACAAGATACCCAGAGAGGTTGTGGAGTCTCCATCTTTAGTGGGTTTTAGGATGGAGCCTTGGCTGGGATAGTTTCATAGTTTCATAGTAGCTAGAGTCGGAAGGGACCTAGGTAGATCATCTAGTCCGACCCCCTGCCTTGGCAGGAAAGAGCACCGGGGTCAGATGACCCCGGCAAGGTGCTCATCTAACTTCCTTTTAAAAATCCCCAGGCTAGGAGCCTGCACCACTTCCCCTGGAAGCCGGTTCCAGGCCCTAGCCGCCCTGACTGTGAAGAAGCGCCTCCTAATATCTAATCTAAACCTACCCTCCGCCAGCTTGTGACCGTTATTCCTGGTCACTCCTGGCAGCGCACGGGGGAACAGGGACTCCCCCAATACCTGCTGATCCCCCCTGACCAGTTTGTAGCAGGCCACAAGGTCCCCCCTTAACCTTCTCTTGTGGAGGCTAAACAGGTTCAGGTCCCGTAGCCTCTCCTCATAAGGCCTGCCCTGCTGACCCCTGATCATACGAGTGGCCCTCCTCTGAACTCTCTCCATATCGTCCCCGTCCCTCTTGAAGTGTGGCGCCCAGAACTGGACGCAGTACTCCAGCTGCGGCCTGACCAGTGCCGCATAGAGGGGGAGGATCACCTCCCTGGACCTGCTCGAGATGCATCTGTGGATGCATGACAGGGTACGGTTGGCCTTCTTGACTGCCTCCCCACACTGCCGGCCCATGTTCATCGTCAATGACGACTCCAAGATCCTTTTCCGTCTCCGTGCTGGCAAGAGGGGAGTTCCCCAACCTGTAAGTGTGGTGCCGGTTCTTCCTCCCCATGTGCAACACCTTGCACTTATCAGTGTTAAACCCCATCCTATTCTCATCCGCCCACCGTTGCAACCTGTCAAGGTCAGCTTGTAGGATGATCTAGTTGGGGATGGTCCGGCTTTGAGCAGGGGTTGGATGAGATGTGACCTCCTGAGGTCCCTTCCAACCCTCATTTTCTATGATTCTATGTCTTACCAATTCTGTTTCCTCCTTCTCTTAGAAAGCCTCACCCATAACTTCAATGCCAGTTCTCCCCACTGCATATGCTGCTCTCTATAAAAGAGCCCTATCTCTACCATCTCCTGCACTTCTTTTCTTGCCTCTGTCAACTGTCCACCCCCTACCTTTATCCTCTGCAGGGTACTTCTATAACCCTTCCTCCTCCAGTTCTGTTTGAGGCTTGCCCATTTCTATCCTCTTGATCTTCCTGGAACTCCTGCTCCATCTCCAAAACACTTGACAGAAGAAGAACCTCCAAGGGGCACATTTTGAGTATGTCTCAGGTCAGGGCTGTCCACCTGGTGGCTTGCAGGCTGCATGCAGCCCCCAAGGGGTTAAAATTCAGCCCCCAGCCTCCTGTTATCTGGAAGTCACTCCTCCCAACACGATCCTACTGCTGTTGTCCAGGTTCCCCTTCCCTTCTCTACCTTGTGGTTCCTACGACAACCCCAGGGAGACTCAGGGCAGCTAGGGAACCAGAAGGACCCAGGGCACTGGTGTGGTTGCTTGCTAAGCAGTGTAGCAGGGGACTGCGGGGCATGGCACACAGTATGGCACATGGTCAAGGGGGTGTAAGGACAATGAGGTGTGTGGTCTCCCATCCCCAGGCACCCAGAAGTCAAAAAGCCCTGTATTGGGTACCCACTTACCATTGGGTCTGGTAAAGCGAGGTTTGGATGAATATACAGTCAGTGTCGGAGCCAATTACAGAACATTAGCCAGCTCTACAAATTACCTGGGCCAATCTCAGGGGGGCTTTGCAAGCAATGGCTGAATCTTCAGTTGAGCTATCGTGACGTTACCTCCAGAGGAGATGTCCCGATTCAGGCCAGCCAAAGATCCGGCCTTGGGTTGGAAGCCCTGAACTTGACTTGAACAAATCACTGCAGTTTGAGATGTTCTCAGCAGTCATGGCTTTACATTTTCCAGCCTTCATCCAGGTATAAAGAGGAGTTAAATTCTGCTGCACATAGAACTCCTGCTCCATCTCCAAAACACTCCGCCCCCTGAAAACAAGGCATCTGTTTCCAGCTCTGGCTGCCTCAAAACTAAGGCATTAAACACTTGGCTTGGAAGCTTTTTTTATTATTATTATTATTCTCTTTTAATACAGAGATTATATGTAGCACTTAAACCGTCTTGCAAGATAATCAGGCTTTTTTTTCCCCCCTCCTGGTATTATTATTTATGTTTAACTCTTATCTGAAATGAGAAAGAAAGCAAGAGCTGCTTTGCTGGCTCAGCAAACTGAGGCTGGCTTATAGATTGTACTGCACTCCAGGGACTGGAGCCTGGCTCCCTCCTCCCTCCTCCACAACCCATTTGGGTTGAAAAATCACAACCGCTGTAATGAGTAGTATCTTTATCTCCATGTGTCAGCTCAGAGGGTGCTCTTCAGGGAGAAAATTAAATGTGACCTTCCATTGTTGATGTGACACAAACAAACACATATGCACAAGCTGCTGGATCAATGGCTGCTGTTTGCAGGGCTCTGGCCTGGAATGGCTTATAGCAAGGAGACCAAACTGCAGCTTCCCCCCCAACCTTTTTTTTTTTTTTGCTCTTCCCTTCCAACCATTTATTGAAGGGGTAGGTGACCTGCCCAATACAAGCAGCATCTACCGGGTTTCACATTGCTACCCGCTACCTGGAGTAGAGCTGTTCTGTACGCGAGAGCTCAGGATACAGCTCATGCGGTCTCAGGTTCTGGTTCAGCAAAGTAGTAAAGCAGGTAGCTTTAAGCACGTGAAGGGTGCTGCCAAAGGGAAGGGTGCTACTCGTAGGGTTGACATTAAGCATGTGCTGCAGGACCTTAAAAAATTGGGGCTCTAATAAAGGATGCCTCAGCTGGGATACCATTCAAGCTCCTGTCAATGTTTTCATGAGTGGGCAAGTCCTTGGCTGACCTAAACGGCCATGGCCCTGCTGAAGTCAATGGAAGTACAGAGATTTATCAAAACACATGAGAAACAAGTCCCTGGCCTCCAAATATTCCATCATGTCATCCCAAACTCCTTGAGGAACTGGCTCGCTCTCTGCTTTTTACAACTTTCTGTGAAAACTGTGCAGCCATCCTGTGCTCAGCTGAAGCAAGTGGCTTTTGGGCAGCAAAGCAGACGTCAGAACCAGAAGCCATGTACAACCCCTCTAGTTGTGCTGAGCATGACCATCTCAGCGCAGCGTGGGGGGAGTATTACTTAGCTACCACACTGGAAGCAGTAAATCCAGCAGAGCTCACAGCTACTGGAAGTCAAGGGACACATTCACACAGAGCTGTGCCTGGCCTATTTAGTTTGGCCTCAGGGGCTGCTGCCTTGGGCTGTGAAAATATTTTAGGGAAACAGGGTGTGGGGAGAGAGTCGATGGATTCAGGAAGAGTTCTAGGGGCAGGCGTCTCATTTTAGGGAGGACCAAGGTATGGCCACCAGGTTTGGGATGGCTCTAGGAAACCCAGCACAGCTGTTTGCTTTACATTTATCTTACCCACAGCTGGGCAGTAAATGGCATCACTGTTTTCCAAAGCTAATGAAACCACCGAGACTGCAAAGACAGCTGAAGGGGCAGCTGTCTGAACAGGGGCTTAACCACCCCTTCAACAGGAGAGAAAGCAGAGCTATGGACCAGCACTTGCCGACGTGAAGTTTCCAGCTGTATTTTCTGTGCACACCGAGCTCTGCCCAGCATCCCAAATCCTGACATGACAGGACATTTCTGCTGATTCATTCAGATCCTTCCTAAACACTCACTGCTGTCGTGATGCCTGCAAACACTAAGCCTCCTCGGTCAAATATGCCCTCCTCGCTACCCTGCTGGAGTAATTCAAGCCCTTACACATCTGGGCATTTATTTTCAACATAGGGCTCTTTGTCCCCTTCTGGGGCAACACTACATAGGGCAGGTTACGATGGCTGGGGAACGTAACGAGGGAAAAATAAATGCATCCTATTGTCGTCTTCTCTGAGCCCATTCTGGCATAGTTAGGCTGAGCACCACCTCCAGCATTAGACAGGGCCAGGGGAAGGTTATTGACCCACAGCAACTCCAGTGACATATGCAGCAATGCTCCAGAATAGGTCATCTCTTGGGAGTGAATAATCCAAAAGCTACGGCTCTGAAGTGTGAGCCAGCAAGTCAGGCCCACCATCTCAGAGGCAGGAGCAAGCACCGAAGCCACTGTGCAGTTTGTCAGCAGGAGAGGGAGACAAAGGGCCACACTCTTCGTATTGATAACGTATGTCTATGCGGGAAATAGGATTCTAGCAAGGGTGGTCCTGATGCCCTATTCTGTTACATCACCTGCACTGCCCCATATAACACACTTTCTGTGCAGTTATACTAGGGCTGTGGTGGGACTAAAGGAAAGGAAAAGCAGTTCCAAAGATAAGAACAGGTAAAATTAGACAGACACCGTTAGAAACTTGACTGAGATGAGTTTATTTAGGGATGATCCTGCCATGAGGACCGGGGGCTGGACTAGATATCCCTCTGGGGTCTCTTCCAGCCTTAATTTCCTAGGTTCCTAAGACATGAAATAAAAATGGGCAGCCTAGCACAATACATTGGCTAATAGCCTTCACCTATATTTTTAAGCATGAGAAGCTTTGCTAACCTCCAAGAGGTGGAGAGAGACAGTGCTTGGGAAAAATGAGGAAGACAAAGCCAATGAGAAAACCAGTTAAGAATATCACAGAAAACAAACAATTAGCTTCCAGATTAATTAGGAACCAGACACTTTTTAAATTGTCAGTGGTCCTCAGTCATTAAAACAATGGCACGTTATTAACAGCATTGGATATTTTGGATCCCAGTCGGTGAGAAAATCCCTTAGAAGGGAGGAAAATTATGCATTATTCTTTGTTAATTAAGGGGTGAGGGGGAAGGAGCTTCATTTCAATTCCTTAAGTATTTTGGGAGTTATCTATTAAAGGAAGAAAATTGATAAGAAGAATAACAAACCTAAGTGTATAATGTTGGCCTAATGTCAGTGAAGTGGGTTATACTGAGAAAAAAGCAGCCCGTTTCTACCTCTGTGCTAGAGGAGTAGACTTTTGCAATACCAATTATTGGTTCAATCCTCAGTCATCAGGGTTTCAGCTTGCAATGTATACCAAACTAAATGGTTTGAGAAAAACAGCAGCAAACCCTGTATACTTTTACACTCATCAATTACTGCTGCCCATAACTATGTGAAATAAAGCTCTGCTAAGTTTTTCAAGGCCCAAGAGTTTCTTGAAGAGGAATAATGTGGGTCCATAACACTGACTAGACTCTTCACTTCTGCCTCTCCGGTTTCAAAAGCAGCCAAACTATCCACATCTATCCAGGGCCCTTGTCCCTGCTTCCAGCTCTCTGACAACACAAATCTTTGCTAATCACTGCCCTAATTGGGAAGGAAGATTGAGATGGGAATAGCTGGGAATACAAAGAAAAGCCAGGTTGAATTCTCTCCTGCTTGGTCATTTGGCGGGTTACCATCCTACTAAGAGCACGCCCTTCCTTCTGCTTGACCTTAAAGCATTAAAAACTGCATGGGCCAAATTCATGCCAGCGTAACTCTGTTTCAGCCATCTGCCTGCACCAGGGGCAGGTTTGGAAGAAACTAGACTCCTGCTTGGCTTCTGCTGCCCAGAGGATTCAAACTGCATAATATAGAGACACCCTATTTCTCTACGGCCCTGCACCTTGCGCCCTTACGTAAACCACTGCAGTCATTGGCACACAAGTACAAAATACTATTATTCTCATCCAATGGCTTTCTCTCACCCTTATTTTACTTCGGTGTAAATGCCACAAAAGAACAAGAGATTGAGGAACTGTAGTGCAGACAGACATAACAACTGCAATGTTTCTATGCAAAAGGCTTCCCAGAGGGGATGTTTCAGCTGGGGACACACATATAGCCGCCAGTACCCTTCCAGGCCACATTTCAAAGCACTGCTATCTTCTCTGGCCAAAGGGTGCCAGAGCTGGGTGCAACAACTTGTGGCTCTGTCCCCAGTTCTCCCCTCCCCACCCAGGGCTGCGACACAGATGGGGTTGGGATTTGGAGGGTCCAGCTCCTGCATCAGTGGAGGCCCCAGAGGTCTAGCAAGGAGTCGGGTCCGGGGGTCAGGCCCCAGCCTCAACCCAGCTCTCATGTGCTGGCTCGTGCACACACAACCAAAAGTTAACCCCCCCAAAAGTGGTATTTCATTCAAACAGGTCTTACTTTGGGGAGTTTCAGCTGCTTTTGGAATGCTTCAAAGGGCACGTACATCTAGCCTTCCCTTTGAAATGTTTTGTTACACCTGTCTGCACCCTTAGTTTTGCCTACACACAGAGATTGCACAGGTTTATCTTAAATCATTGCAAAACCTCTATCTTGTATTTACTCAACTCTAAAAAGAATTTGTTTTTGTTTTTTTCCCATTTAACATTCAAGTACAAGGCTGCAGGCAGGTGGGCAGCTGCTGCAACTCTGACTCTGACCCCAACCCATAACATGCCAGGAGGTTCAAGTCTTGAGATAGGGGCTCAGATCCCACGGCGCCTTTGAATGAACGCGTGCCGAAGCCATAGTCTTTCTTTTGTCCCCAGCAGTGAGAGAAATGAGATTGTCAGTCGACTTGTTTGTTCAACAAGTACATAACTTTGTGCTAAAATATAGAGGGGAAGGCACTCTTGAAGAATGGCAAAAGATACCACACCTTAATGTCCCTGCAAAGAGAATTTAGCCCATAATGAGCTCCCCTACCGGGATCTCTATGCTTAGATGTAAACAATCCAGGCTGAGACAAATTAAGCCTCATGCCAAAATCCCTATCACAAAAACCCCTAACAAAACCTTGCCCATTCTTCAGCATGAGCAATTTCATTTTTCCGTCTAATTAATACAAGATCATTGTGCCGTGGGCAGCACTGTCAGAAATTTCACACCTTATTTTCTGCTGCCCTATACTCTGTGTTACCAGCCTCCCCTTGCGGGGGGGAGCGGGGAATGTAGAAGGGATACAGACTAGCACTAAATAATAAGGAATCGGCATTCACTTTACACAGATATAAACTGTGCAGTCATTTACATCTGTGTACAGTGAATGCTGATCCCCTACGATGCAGGTGCAGGGCACTGGACAATCAAGCTCTTCATGAGCAAGCCAAGCCCATTTACTTAAATTTTCAGCCTCATATTGTTTCCAGACAAAGAGGCTTGGGGAATTCAGATCAACTCCTGATAAGCATGCAAAACTTCTGGGTGGTTTTGCAAGTGAAATTGAGGCTCTGAAACCGCACTTGTCGCTGTTACAAAACCACATCTATAGGCCAGAGAATAACCTTAAGTGTTAACCCCACATAAGGTTATAAAGGATGAAACCCATTATTCAAATATTGAGCCTATATATACTATGTGCTCATAGATTTTAAGGCAAGAATGGACTGGTAGGATTGTATGATCTGAGCTTCTGCAAAACATGGGCCATAGAATTTCCCTTAAGCTAATCTTTGTTTGAACTATAAACATACACACACACACACACACACACACACACACACACACACACACACACACACACACACACACATTAGCTGAAAAAATGAATCTTGATTAAAGATTTCTCCAGTGTTGGAGACTCACCACCATCTCTCATAAATTGCTCCAATGGCTATTAGCCCACTTGTCAAAAAACAAAACTTTTTAAAACTTTTTTTTTTACTTTAAATTTAAACACTTAACTCTATTTCACCTTCCAGATGTTTCCCAGACATTTGTCTAGGATATTGAAGAGCTGTCTGCAACCATATTTCCACTTCTCATGTAGGTATGCATAGACTGTAATCAAGTCACTCTTTAACCTTCACTTCGTCACCTAAATAGATCGAGATCCTAGAGTCTTTCACTACCATGGCAGGTTTTCCAGTTGTTTAACCATTCTCTTGACACTTCTCTAACCCTTGCCAATTTGCCAACATCCTTGTTCAATTATGGACAGCAACGCTAGATGCAGTATTTTAGCAGTAGTCACAACATAGCCACATGAGGCAAGAAATAGCCTCCTACTCCAGACTCCCATCCAAGCATCTTAGGATCACTTTAGGCCTTTGGAGCACAGAACTGCACTGGAGGCTCTTGTTCATTGTGACTGAAAAGACAGAGTGTTGAGTTATTGTGGCTGTCTATGAAATCTATAAAACTTCCAGGGCTCAGTGGAAGCATGCATTGATGTAAACAGCTGCCGTAAATAGTTGCACAAGTAGGACATCTAGGATGCGGACAGACATAACTTTTAATCCATTCAAAGAATGTCACTAATCGGGAACTAGTTCACAACTGTCCCAGTTTAGAGGTGCCTGCACACACACTGCCAAGGGATCCAAATACATGGCCTCTTTTTAAGACCTGTAATGCTGCCCTACCACGACCAGTGACTGGTGGTGTGTTCTCAGCCTGGACCGTTTCCAACCCCCCACCCCCGGCTCTTATACAGATCTCCACTAAAGCCAGACCTCCATTAAGGCACCATAATTTATACATACACATAGAAGTATCAAACATTTGATTCAACACTTACTAAGCACAGTGAAAACCTGAGCAGATGCACACTCAAGAAGTTCAGCACATGCTAAATGCCCTCACTGCATTGCAGCCCCCAAAACATCCAGCCCCCCGGGAATACAGAAGCAGTGGCACCCCCCTCTGCCCATCTGGCCACCCTTCCTCTGGTCCAGATCAGCACGGGATGATGCCCCAAAGCCTGATCAGTTGCCACAAATAGAATGAAGTTGACCAGCAGTTTGGGGGAAAGGGCCACCTGAAAGCAGTGGAGAACTTGGACAGCCCCCAAAATACCCAGTTCTCCACAACCCAGAAGCAGGGGACCAGGGATTACACCCCCACACCTGCCCATTCTTCCCTTTAAATAAGCCTAACATGCCATGGATGGGATTGAATGAAGATAATGCTATGGCTCATCAGACAAGCTAGGGACAGAGAAGAGCTGGGGTCTTGAAGATAGGGCTTGCCCCGCAAGAAGCCATGCCTAGCTTCAGGGAGTCCTTGGGGAGTGGGAAACCAAAGGAGGCTTCTTCTTGGGGAGTCCCGAAGCAGATTCCCCTGATGGGCCATGCTTTATGACATTCAGCTAATCCATCATGACCCTCAAGTATTTATCAGTCATTGATTTCCAGGCTAGAATCCTGCATCTTGGAAGTACAGCCTGCATTCTTTGGTCCTCCATGTCTGATACGTCGACCCTATTATGGCACAAGCCTTTTGCCTTTATGTGCCTTGCCAAGGAAATCCACATCTGTCTGAATTAGCACCTCATAATCTGGAGGAATTATTTATGACCCCCTTAATATCCGTGTCATGTGCGATGATTACATGGTTACCTTCAGGACACTGTAGGGCTAACACCTCATTCCTCAAATTGGGAAAAATGTTGGAGAGAAAGGTACAAAAGGATACAAAAATAAAAATAAAATCAGCAAAAACTCAGGATTAGAGATGTAAGTGTTACATTAGAAACAACTTGGGAAATAAAACTCTCCTTGGAAATGCTCCTCCTTTGTTTGGGTGGGAGTGGGTCCATCTAATTCTGACCTATTTATGTCAGTATGCTCAATATCCTTTATGGAGGAGGAAAAAAACATTTCAAATGAATGAACTGGGGTTATTTGATTCAACTAAAATCTGCAAAAGACTAATCATGTGTAACAAGAGCCAGTGAAACTAGTATACACTTGATCATCTCACAAAGGGGTCCTTAACCTCCTCATTTTCTTCTTACCTGCAGTCTGATTACTATAGCAGTCATTCTGTCATCGTCAGTCTTTGCATAGATTGAATACTGCAGGGACTTCTGGAAGCAACTACCATTACCGTAAAAACATTTTTTTGTGTGTGGGTTCTTTTTCTATTTTTGGCTGAAATGCACTCAGAATTGTTCTGCGAATTATTATTTGGCAGGGTCTCTGTCTTTTATCTCGGTCTTTCAGTTGCTCTTTATCAAGTGGGAAATAATATGCCTTATAGTTATTAATGATCCTGTGAAACTTTTTGTCAGAAAGAGTGGGAGGGGTGTGAAGAATGTTTGCCAAGGACACCCATGTTATCCTGCTGCAATCCAAACCAGATAGCATCCTTCTTATCAGTTGTATATTTTAATTTGCATTGCTACAATACGAAGGCAACCGAGAAGTCAGCTAGAGCGGATGTTATTCCAATGCTTCCCCATGGTGCCACTTTCCGGAGCCCAGGATTTGACAAGGTGCTTGCTCACAATCTAGCAATCTGGTTTAGTCCACATATTAGATGGGACTATAACATACAGTCCCACCTGCCTGCTCTACATTAACATCAAGAATGCATACTGACCTGAATTGCTGGAGAAAACCTAATTAGTGTGGCTACAGGGAAAGGTGAACAGTCCCTCCAATGTAATTATTTATTAGCTACAATTCCCAGGGACTCATCTGATACAAATGCCCCTGCCAAGGAAATCTCAGGAAGAAAGGAACTGAAGCAACGAGTTTTCTAATTCTTGCAGGGTGAATTCTGATAGGAAATCTGTCCATCCCACAATCATCCTAATGAAGCAGGAGGGAGAAAAGTAGCTGACACCCCTGTAAGTCTGAAGGTTACTTCAGGGTTTCTCCTTCATAAAGAACCCCGTGGTATCACTGGGGAGGAAATCCTCATTCGTGGGTATTGCAGCGTCCTTTCCGAGACAGCGAGAGCTGCATTTAGCTCGGGTAGGCTTGCTAAGTCTTCTTTAGCTGGATGGACGTTGTAAAATATTTTGGCATGACTGCCTAAGGGAGTTTTCCCAGTCTGTCCTTATCACATCTCCCAGTGCAGCATGTAAGGAGATGGATGGATGTAGCTAGCTTTGACCTTGCTAGAAAATATTTTCTGGTAGTTTTGTATTCTCTCTCTCTCCTCTTCCTTTTATGGGAGCCTTATTAAGAGAGGAAACTAAGCCCAGAATGACTCTCCTGAGCCAGGTCTCAAAATATCTGAATTTATCAGCTCAATTTCCTCCCCTTTTTATCTCAGGCTGCAAGTTGGGGAGTTGAGCCTGATCCATTTTGCTTTGCCCTTTTAGATTTCACCTGACTTTGCCATATGCCTTGTGCGTCTAAGACATTTAAGACTGATATGAACACCTGACAGTGGTGGCCCCTTTGACAAGGTTCCCTCTTTGGGCAACCTCTTTGCCAAGTTACAGGGGTCTTGAGCCTACTTCTTCCAGTTGCACCCCAGCTCAGATCCAAACTGGGAAATGGACAAGTCTGGATTTGGGTGGGAGTCATCACCAACTTTAAAGAGTCTTGTAGCTTCGTGTTTTTGGTCTTGCCTTTTGATGCCTCTTTTGTCACTCCACTGGAGAGCAGTACAGGACTCACCTATGGAGGTCCAAGGGAACCGATCCTGTTTTATTTGAGGCTGTAAGCTCTACCCTTTTCTGTTAGATGCCTCCTTCCCCTTCCCTATCTCCAATTTTGACAGCTTTGAGGACCATAACTGGGAGGATCTGGGCCTGGAAACTTGAGTTCCCAGGAAGTCAACAATTCTCAGGCCTTGTCTCCAGTGGTTGAAAAGAAAACCAAGAAGGCTCCTCAGAAACTTGTCTAGCCTACAGGGTAATCGCTTCTGATCAGGTTGCAGTAGGGTCAACTAGGTGAGAAAAGACTGAACAACTTTCTGGTACCAGGAGAATACACGTAGGTGAACATATACAGCTACATACTTCATACTCCCTCTTTTTCTAATCGGGTCTGAGCCGTCTTCCATTTTCCCCTTTGTCTTAGATCATCAAGGAAATGGCAGAAGGAAAGAATATAAACCCAGAATAAAGCCTCATGAGTGATTCTGTACTCATTCCTAGCTGACTCTGGGGAGAAGAAAGAGCCCTTAGTTGGCAAAGGTCTCAGCCAGAATATATGGGACAAAGGTTCAAATGCACACTCTGAAATTACTAATCCCCGACAAATCTTGGAAATGCCGCTCTGCAGAGCAGATACTAGTGCATAAATTCTGGGAACGTCCTAGGTTTCGGCTCTTTCTGCAGAACGCAGAATTTAATTCATTTCTTAATCTGACACGCAGCTCTTTACTGATGTATTAATATTGGGAATACATCTGTAGTGAACACAACATATTAAACACAAGCAATCCTGGATCTTTAGAGCCACGATGACAGCTAAATAGGTAATCTTTTCAAAATGGAAGTAACAATCTCTGTCTAACACAGAACAATGGGTTTGTAATTTACTTGGGCTGACAAATTTAGAAAGGATTTCTTACAGGTTTCTTAAAGAAAGGCACGCCTCGTGATCAGACACGGAATCCTTTTCTAGAACAGCAGTGAAGATACGAGCCATCACATGGAGAAACATAGTAAACGAAATACCCTAAAAGACAAGTTGACTAGCTTTGTACTTCTCATTCCAGTTGCCAAGTGTCCGTCCTTTTAAGTACATTTCATACAAAGAATGCTGCTCTGAATTTCTATGGGATATTCTACCCGAGAATAAGCCTTGCTCAGATATTGCTCTGGTATATCCGTAGAGAAGGCCGACAGGACGTTGACAGGATACCTCTGTATTTTGGCAAGCACGAAAGGACATAACATTGCTTTTGTTACATTCCTTATTCTACAGATGGGCAAACTGAGTCACAGCAAGGGTAAGACACTCATCCAAGATCACAGAGCAAGATGAGCGCTAGAAGCAGAAGTCCTTACATCCTAGTTCTTCAGCCTAGCTATTAAGGTCACTCCTGCTCATTAATGACTCGGTAGCACAAGTAAAACTAGATGTGTAAAAAAAACCCAACCAACCTAGACAATGTTCACAACCAGAGCTGCTTTTACACTTCAAGCTAAACTAGACTTGTGTTTGCACAGTGCTAGTAATCATGGCACTGGGGGGAAAGCAGGGTAGGGAGTTTGCTCCTTGCAGGAACCGGCACGGCAGGAATATCTCTAGAATGACCAAGGGCTGGGAGTAAAGGCCGCTTAACTCGCCCTATAACGTGCTGGTTTGGCAGGATGTTTCCCCACTGAAACCATCTGATACACATTCTGTAACAACAAGTGCGAGCTAATGGAGCGTGTACTCAGACTCGAAGCCATAGCAAAGTACATCATACAATTAAATCCCCCAGGGAATCCCCCCCTTGCCAGCAGGGTCTCCCCTATGGAGAATACACTATGCAAAAATCAGCACTTCAAAGGATTTTGCTTTCAAATGTCAATCAATCAGTCGGCCTTGTTTTCCCTTACAGGTGGTCCCTCTAGATCAGGGCTGACATGATCGTCATTCCAAAGGGATAGTTTCTCCGAGGGTTATTTTTCCCCCTTGCTTTTTATACGAAACAGATGGTGGGACAACTCCCGCTCTCATTTTCCAGTGGGAATATGCGGGTGTTAAAGCAGAGTCTGATCAAAGATTTTGCCCAATGTGTTATGAATGGAGGAATAAGAACATTGCGCGCAATTTAACTGCTTTATAACAGATAGTCTAATAGCCCTCTTCTTAGAAATAGGTCTGAAATCAGCAGCGGAGCCCTAGGGTTAAAATCAAAAGTGAACTAGCCTAAATTTCCCTTATTCATTGTCACAGCTGCCAAAGCCTTGCAGTGAGTTACCTAGCGAGACAAGAATTACCTGGAGCTGATCCAACTCCATCATGTGCAGAAATCTAACAATCAAAGCATCATTTGTGGTGATTTTGCTGAAGCTCCAGAATGACTTCAGTGAAACCTCACAGATGAAGAGAGCTAAAAGAAAGAGGAATGTTGTTCTGAAAAGTACTAAAGGTGACACTGGGTATGGCTAGAAGATGAAAGGCAAAATGCCCTCCCTGTTGCCTGCAGGACAGAACGGGAAGGTGCTTGGTGAGAATTGTATTTTTAATGCGTAAAAATATTTTTATGGGATTAATTATTTCTGGCAAGTGTTACCGACAGAGATTCTGTTATATTAGTCATTCAAGTGACTAATACAAAGACAGGGAACAGGAACATGAAACTCTGTGTTCCAAATGATAGCTTTGAGCATGCAAACAATAAAAAAAAAAAAAAATAAGTCTCTCCTGAAGATCTCGCCCATCTTTCCTGAGCCTCTTATATACATGCCTCAAATGAAGCGGTCTCTCGTCTTACGGGTTGTTTTTTTTCCACCCCTTGTCTGGAAATGATCAATCTTGCAAATTCATTCCAATGTCAAACTCTGAACAGGAAGGCCTAAGTCAGCCAGGACTTACTGAAGTTTTTGTTTAAACTGAGAGCGAATTAATGCATTTGGATTTAACTCGGGCACTTTTTTTAGCTCAAAATGAATTGAAAAAAAATGTTGCTTGTTGACATGCAAAAAAAACCCCTCTTTGCTGGATTGCTGCTCATAAAGCTTCATGTGGAATGGCACGGCTCTGCCAGGCTGTTCAGACAATAAAAAACTACCACATTGTTTTTTTCGGATATACGTTCCTCAAATGCACTACAAGCCCACAGCACATTCAACCACAATGGCAGTACAGTTCACTGCATGGAAGGTGGAGGGCTGCTAATAACATCATGCCTAACTCTTTGATTTCCAGGTACTCCATACCTTCATCACTAACATTTTGCCTAGCTAAGAAGGCAGAGAAAGCCTTGGAGTGGGGAGTCTGATGTAAAACACACTATGCAAAAGCCAGACAAAACTCTTGTATCTTGTGAGTGGTGGTTTCTCAAATGAAACTCCTCTCACATGTACCTACTTCCAGACCACTTTGCTTGTAGGTCTCTCTCAAAATCCTGTATTTAACATAGGGAATGAAGCCAAGAAACACAAAAAGGAAAAATTCCTCCTGTGCCTGGCAGTCCACAGGGCTTCAGGGTAAAACGGGGACATTTCTATAGCTTACAGTATACAAGGGAGTAATGTGTAACATTGCATCCAGCTGCCTCTGACTTCCCAGCCTAAATGACCAGGTACCTATTTACAGACAGGTCCACTGGGATCTGGCTTTGGCATGGTTGTTCAAATTTACTCTTCTGAAATGAAAGGGAGGCCCTCTACCACCACTCCTGCAAAGACAGGTGTAGTCCACAGCAAAAGGCTTGATCCTCCACATGTCAAGGATCTGCACATGTCAACAAAGGGTGTGTCTACACATTCATCAGTGCACTTTTGCTACTGCACATTCAATTTAGTACCTCTAACGTGACATACTAAATTAGGCTGCCCTGATGCACAATAGTGAAAGCATGCACTTTTTCAGTGATGCTTAATGCAAGGTAGACTAATTTTACTGCACATTAGCATATTCGTATGATTTTGCCGTGATGCTGTAACGCATAGCAAAATAGGCTACTGTGCATTAAAGTGCATGTGTAGACGTGCCCAAAGAGTCCCATTAGTTGGAGAAGGTTCCACATAGGGGAAAGGCCTTACACATTTAGCTCTTCAGGAAGTACCATGTACAACAGAGTAGGTAACTGAGGTCAGGTACTTGAGAAAGTACTGCCACGAGGGCACTGCAGTTGGCCCATGTGTTAGTTAAGGTACTTGGTGAACATGCATTATACCAATTCTGAACCACAGCAGTTGAACTCAGCTGGTGCAACGGTCAATGCAGCACTGAAGCCCAAATCTCACTGGCACCAGTGCCCAAGACAGGAGTCCTAAGAACAAAAGCCAGAAACTGCAGGGCATCCCTCAAGCTGATGTGTAACCTTTACCTTGATACATTTACCAACAACTTAGAAACCAAAGGCAACAGCATGTACTTTGAGGGAGCGCAGATGTGGGGAAAGGTGAGCACATGGACTCTAGCAAGACGCACGTCCTGCGAGCACCTCACTTCTTGTACACGCTGGCCACCTGAGCTGGCCTGGTGCATGTTGCACATCCGAAAAGATTAACACAAGCACTTTCCCTTCAGTGAAAATGGACGCTGCCAGGAAGCTTTCTTCAGCCCCAACAGCTGTCGCCCCTAAAAGGGGGCTCGGTGCTATTAGCACAAGCGGGTCACGAGTTAAGAACCTCAAGATTGTGCTTGCTTGTTACCAGCGAAATAATAGTGGCAGGATGCTTGTAAGATAAGGCATTAAGATCTGTACACTGGAGCTTTTACAGGATAATCCAACTGTGATGCCAGGCGAGTGAAAACCTAGAAGTTCGAACTGCCTGAAAGAGCCATTTTTAAAAGGTCACAGATTGTTAAAGCAAAGCTGGGGAAAAAAAACATGCAAAATCTCTAGCGTCCCAGAAATGCAAACAAATATCGGGTTGTAGGGCATGAAGCAGGATCCCAATCTAAGCTGGACATCTACTCTGAGATAGCTGTTAAAAGCCTATGCATTAAATATAAGGGGAGGGGAAAAAATAAGAGTTCAATTCAATCAGGTATTTTTGTTCCAGGCATTGCATGGCTGTCAGTCTTAAATTTTAAAAGAGACCCAGGGTGAAGATAACCCTGCCAAGAGGATAACTTGGAACTTACAAAAAATAAAAAGGAAAAAGGAAAGAAAAGGTGTGCTTCCCCCACATATGGTTCTAACAGATGTGGTTTTAAATTACCTTTGGGATGTAATAATGTTTTTTGAATGGACTGAGTGTTGAATACTTGGCTCCTCCTATGACAGACATGGGCGTTCAGTGGCTTAAGCAGAAAACTGCAGTTGTGTCTTTAGCTGGCATATACTTCATTTCCAGCACACACTGGTCAGCATGATTTAATACCTTGGCCTGTAATCCCCTCACCAGCAGCAGAAGGGATAAAATACATTTAAAAAAACAAAACAGAGCAGGAGGGAGAAGGGAGGGAACCCTCCCCCCCAGTAGACAATGCCAGCCTGTCTGCATTGTTTCTTATACAACAACTCCAGCCCTGCAATGGAAACTCACTGGAGAGGACAGCTGAGGAAGAAAAATGTTAAATAATTCAAAGCCACTAACATCAAGTCTGATGTAGTTATAAAAATAGTTACAAAACACCACACTCTACATGTTTTCATTACAGCAGCTTTGGCTTGGAGACGTTAAAAAAAAAATACAAAAAAAAAACAAAAAACCAAACCCACCATCTCATTCTAGCACACTTAATTAGTCGGGCACTGACAATCACAGCTATTTCCCAACCAGCAGTCGGATATTCATCGCCAGTTGATGCTTCTGTAGAGAGGAAACCAACGCTGTGCTTTGGCAAGAGCTAAGGGCCTGATGTAAAGCCCATTAAGGTCAATGCAATTCACATTAATGAGCTTTGGATATGGCCCTAATTTTGGCTGGAGTGCTTTTAATACCAAACCCTGTTTATTCCAGGCCAATGGAAGGCATCCAGTTCCCAGCTCAACCCCACCAAAGCAGAGAGAGAGAAAAAAAAAACACTCCATGGTACAATATCCACTCCCAAACACACAGTCTGAAAGAGTAGCATGCATTTAGAAAGGCCTTCATGAAATATTCACGGGAATATGATGTAAGGCAAGCTATCGTATAGCCTGTGAAAGGTCTGCAAAGCTTACTCAAGGTATTTTTATTTGCATAGAGGGAAGGGACAGATAAATATATTTGAGGATTAGTTAAATGAAGAGCATGCACACACTTTGTCAGCAGCGTGTGTGCTTCCGAGCTTGGGGAGGTAAGTGCGCAGGAATTAACCCAGACATTTTTTTAGGTTTGTGCACAGCATGGAGATTACATTATTTTTTATAGTTCACTGTTCTTGGGGGAAAAAAACCTAGAAACTTGGGCAATCTCCACTGCACATAGCAGAAGCGGTGCAATCTCAGCGGAGCTGCCACCACGGTGCTTCAGAGGAGTTGGTAAGTGCCTTTCCACATTCCCCACCTCACCCTCATGTCAGTCTGATAGCCCTTTGGATTTTATTCCTTTCTTCCAGCTACACACTTGCTGCCTGATTACCTCAGATGTAGACATAAAACGCAATTTTTTTTTTCAACAAAACATTAATTATGCAGAAGATATAAAGTCATGCAAAAACAAATGATGCAGGTGCATAATACTACAACTCCCTGGAGCCCGTGATCAGCAGCTTCTGGCTCCGGCATCTGCAAACAGCTGACATTTTGAGTCAAATGTGGTGTGTGCGCCGGTGGAAAGAGGGAAACAGGGGCTCCTCCCACCCTGTCCGCAGGTGTGATTTCTTCTGCCTTCCAACCTGAGCTGATACAATGGCTGGACCACTGGAAGTCCACCAAGAACCACACTGGGGCCACTGGGGTTTTACATGAGTGCCTCGCTGCAGGGCCTCATAAAGAATTGCGGAGGGTATCCCATAACTTCCAAACCCCATTGACCTGGTGAATCCAGGAATAATGGTAGTGTGCTCTGTGCAACCAGTCTTACTGGATTCAACTATTCTGAACTTTTTAAAAACAATGAGTGTGAAATTTCCTAATAGTTAAAATGCTGCATCCTGCATTTTCTAGGCCAGCCACAGAATCCCCAAGCTGTACGTCCAAAAAGGGGAGAAACTCAAAATCTGGAAAAATCAGCAACTGCTCCCCCTCTTTATAACTAGCATATCCACTGCTGATCTGACCTGCACTTCAGGTCCATAAGTTCTTTTGTCTTTTCTGAAAACTGGTTGCTAAGGTGGGATGTCCAGTGTGATGTCCACGAGACCCGAGTCTGTAAATGCCTTGAATGCTCCCAGCCAAAAAACCAGAGGTATCCAAACATGAGGGCTGACTTCTGACAACAAAGGCCCAGGAGGCTTGGCCATGGTCCTACAGCTAATCTAAAACAGTAAGGAGAACAAAAATCCAATTCTTCCCATTTCTGGTTCTTAACACTAAGTCTATCTTCTCTTTTGTTTATCATACTGAGATATAGCTTGGCTTTGGTTTTCTAAGCATATAAATAATCATGACCATATTCTTTGAAAAGTACAATCATGCTAACGGCAGCTTCTCCACACAGTCCCATGCATGCCTCTTTTGCATGAGCAATTTCTTTCTCATGTTCCTTGTATTTTCCAAAGGTGCTGAATACATGGCTCTGACTTTCAAACAACAGACAATCTCACTATTTCAGTCTGCAGTCTTCATACACCTGTCCTGAGACCCAGCCGCTCACTACCTAGTTTGCAAGTCACAAGTCTTGGAAAAGTCCTGAATACATTTACAAAGTATGCAGAAATGATGCTTTAACAGCAGTCTGGATTGATCCTGGGAGTTGAGGGAGCAAATCGTAGCAAGTGGAGGTGGGGGAAAAAAGTCACCGTGATAGGGTGAACTGGCCTCAACTCATTATCAGTAACAAGGGATTTATCTTCCTGTTTGGGTCACAAACCAGTGTTCAATTTGAAGTAATGAGGTAGGGCTGGGGGCTGTAGAAATGATACATTGCTTGAGGGAACAGTAGGGACTGTGGTTAAAAAGAACTGTAGAAGAACCTACCTATTCCATAGTAGGTGAGAGACCAAAACTTTATTGGAGGGGAAACTCTACAGTCTGTAGTCACAAGCAGGATGGAAAGGTAGATAGAAAAGTTTTTTTTCCTACTTTATGACAGTGTTTTGCCATTCACATGCCTGTCCAGGCTGCCCTCTGGAAAGCAAGAATAAAGGTTACAATGGGAGGCTACTTTTCCACTATTGGGGCCACTTAATCTTCTCCACCAACTATTACTCCTCATGCTCAATTCTACCTGTTGGCCAAGGCCATTCATTCTCCCATCCAAAGAGCCCACAAGATACCATACTGACTCACATACCACATGCCCCAAAGTAATATACACACCTTGCTTCAAGAAGGAAGACTAAAGAAAAAAAGATGTTTTCCAGAATTTTAACTGCTACAGGATGGCTGAATGCTGTGTCCATGCCATCATTCACTCAATCTCCATCTGAAGCTACAAAACTGCAGTTCTGATGTTCAGCCACTGTAAAAGGGAGCCCTTACCCAAGAGTGACAAAGCACCACAAGCATGAACGACATGAGAAGAAAACTTAGGAAGAGTTTCCTTAGTGCTTCACAAGACTATGAAGGACACCTTGTGAATCAAATGAGACAGGAAGTAAGCTTCAGGAGACTGAGGTCCCTCTTCTCTTCTACCTTACAGTCATTTTACACCACTTTGGAAGCATAAAAGGAAGTTTAAAGTTAGTGCACGGCTAGGAACAGACATTGCGTTGGTCCCTGGATGAGTTGTGCCTGTGTTTGTTCCAGGACTTACGTGTATGCACACCCCACTTTTAAACAGGGTTTAATGAGCGGCTGAATGCACTGCCACTTTTCTGCCATTGATTCAATGCTACAGTCCCCGGATAACTGTTCAGACATGCTTTGTAGTGTCCCAGGATAAACTGGTAGTACTTCTTATCTTAGGACTTATCCCAGAACAATGGACATGGACGTTTGAACACCTGCACGCTGTCCTGGGATTAAATGGTTTGTCTCGGGACAAAAGTCCATCTGCTTGCAGCCTCTGTGTAACAGAGGCCTACATTAAGGCTCTGCCAGAACAGCATGAAGGGAACCTTAGGATGAATGAGACTGAGGCTCTGAATCTGCCTTGAAAAAACTAGTATGAAAAAATGCATTGGACCAGGCGCAAAGTTAATGGTCCTCCTTATTCGGAAGCTGATAGCTAAAAAGTCTATCTTTTTCTTAAGAAAGCATTTCTTTTTTCTATATTTTTGCTCTGATTTCTACTAATCAGAATTAGCAATTGAATACTGTTAACTCCACCACAATTCTTCTGTCAGAAGGACAATGAGCATGAAGGTGCGATGCTGGGAAATTTGTATGATTGCTCTTGTCAAGGCAACCTCTCTTGGGATCTCTTTCCTTTTAATCCCATTCTACAAATCCGGCAATGTGGGATCCCTTTGATGTAGCTTTGTCGGCTTCTAATTAATTGTATTCCCTTCTTTTACAGGAAGCTCGGGGCTTTGTCAGCTGCTAGCCACACATACATAAGATAACAAAAAACTCAAATTTCATTATATATGTATTATTTACAAGTAAAGCTGGTGGCACAGCCCATCATTAGAGCTGCCTGACACTTCTTATATTATCATCAATGTTCAGTTGCTTATAACTTTACTAAGCTAACTGTTTTGACTGATACGTTCCTTGCTAAGCTGCATTTAAAAAAAAAATTCAATCAAAATGTTTTAGCTGTTTTTAAACACAAGGCAAGGGGGGAAGTGCTACTTTGCCCATGTTAAAATATCAAGACCTTTTCCCTGAAACTTGTTAACATCTTGATGCTGTGAAACAGAGACTTGAAATTTGGCAGGGGATACTCTGTGTCAGGGCTGCTGTGCCTTTTGACATCCCCAGAATTTTGTCTAAATTGTGTCTCAGCTTGCAAATAAATGCTCAGTAGATGTTTTGTAGAGCTCCCCAGCTAACATCTCTGAAAAGCCCATCTATGCTGGGCATGTTCAAGGCTGGGCAGGACTTTTCCTACAACCAAAGCACTGGGCTGCAACTTATTCTGCCAGCTCTGGTTTCCAGCAGCAGAAGAGAAAGGAGACTGACCGCCGTTCTCATGCTCCGTATGCTTTCTGTGCAGATCCCATGTAGCATGGAGGAGGAAGCTGCCTCATCAGATGCAGCGAGGACATGGGCCAGGCAAGATGAGAAGTGTATCAAACACGGGGGCATGATTCAATGCATTTTTTTCCCATTAAACGTGCACGTGCGGTTTGTGGCAGACCCGTCTGTGCAGCTACAAACCTCACTGCTAATTTGCAGCACAGAGGGTTTTTTGACACTGGGAGATCCTGGCATCAAAAAAAATAATCCTGTACTAGAACAAAGCAGGGTGGCGCGCATGGCGCCAGCATGTGCCATCTGAAACCAGAGCCTGGCCAGCCAGAGGCACACTCCAGTTGCTGGCCAGACTCTGCACCCCTGGATCACCAGCACTGGAGCCCTGGGAGGCCCCTAGGATCCCAGGTAAGGCTCCGGGGCCAACCCAGGTGCTGGCCTCAACCTCCCCTACCCTACCCAGGACCAGATCACATGTGCACGGGCATTCCCTGGGGACAACTAGCAGTGACGGTTTTCTCTGCAAAGGCACATTCCTGCTCATGGGGACACAGCCACTGAGTGCAACGAGTGCATGTGCTATGGGAGCAATTCAGGTTTGTGTCATAAAGGAAGCCATGCTCTGTAAAACCCCTGCCCCATCCGTTGCAGAGGTCAGAAAGCAGACAATAAATAAGACACCAAAATCCAGGAGGAGAAAAGTCGCCTGTGCAGTCAAGGCAGTGGAAGGATGCCAGGGGGAACTGAATTCTGCACTTATCTTTGCCACAGAGGTCCTATGTAATGCTCAGCAAGTCTCTTAAGTCAAATTTTGTGCAGATGCTGACAAAGGTCCAGATTCTGTGCCACCTGCTAGGTGTCTATGGGAACACAGGGCCCTAAGCGGGATGCTA
Source organism: Crocodylus siamensis (assembly GCF_052110815.1). Classification (NCBI taxonomy): domain Eukaryota; kingdom Metazoa; phylum Chordata; order Crocodylia; family Crocodylidae; genus Crocodylus; species Crocodylus siamensis. The sequence goes on along the minus strand of NC_143395.1, from coordinate 411,488,584 downwards.
TTTTATGCTGTCTTAGGCCCTGGAACTGTATTCATGCATCTACTTTTGATCACCCTTAAGATACCTTTCCTATTAGCAAATTTGTTTCATGGACTTGAGCAGGGTGGGACAGGACCACACTGAAGTATCTAAACCCCTATCAGAGCCCAGTAGCTGGAACAGAATCTGGTCCTCACCGTGCGTTTTCTGAGATCCGCCTTGTTTTTCTGAGAGTTGAGCTGAGATCCTTGTTGTCAGTACAGAAGTAAGGAGCACCCACATCAGCAAATGAAGTTAATGGGAGGTGTGTTCTGAACCAACACTTCTCTGTGAGAAACCTCAACTAGATGCTCCAAATTGGTACATATCTTTGACCTTACTACTGGCACGTCCCTGCTTTCCAGCTTTAAATAAGGCGCACAGTTATATGAAAATAGGACTGGAAGGGCCCTCACAAGGCCACTGAGTCTAACACTCTGGTCAAGACAGGATCGTCCTGATCTAAACCATCCCAGCCAAGTATTTATCTCTAACTTATTCTCTAGCATTTACTTGGGGGGGTTTATTCAAGTTTGTCAAGGATCCTACAGGATACTACGGCCATGAACATCATGGGGAAGTCCACAAGGAAATGTGTTATTTTATTAGAAGCAAAGATATTGAATGGCGTGCAGTGAATGAGGCACTGGGACCACCCACTGAACAATGAAGAAGGGCAGGGGCAAATGTACAGCTGCTCATTAAGTGAACTTCCGCTATGCTTTGTACTGGACGAGGCATGGGTCTCGCAGAAAAATTGGATGTGATCATGTCTGTTAGGACTGTATCGTAACTATAGATTTGATTAAGACTATACATACATAATTCATGGAAGAGGGTTGCAGTCTGAATTCTGCCATGGCCTAATCCTGAGTGCTCAATTTTGCAAACTTAGTAACACTTTTTCAAACTGTTTTATGTGCTTTCTGTTTACTTAGAGTATGCAGGGACAATATGGCTTTGTTTACAGTTGACTCACTGGCTTTTGTGGGTTTTTTTTAAAAGACAAACTAGTATCCAAGCACCTAGATTATCAAATACCCTTCAACTACACGTGTTGCATTTATTTTTTGGCAGAAGGTAGGGTAGAGATGTGTCATATGGACTAAATGTATCAGAGAAGCATAAACTTTAGTGAGTAAGAGCTCTCTTCATCAGCTGCAAGCTCTTGCTCATTAAAGCTTATGGCTCCAATTCAGTTAGTCCACGGGTGCCAAAGATACTGCCCATGAAGTCCTATCGTCGGGCCTATGGTGCTGCCCGTGGTTCTCAGACCGGCCCAGGGCATCACATGCAGCATACACCAGCCCCATGTGTTGCATGTAGTGCCCACACCAGACCAACCCTACATGCCATATGCAGCCTGTGCCCCAGACTGGTCCCGTGTGCTAAATGCGATGCATGTGCCATGTGAGGAGTGTATCACGCTGCCTCCATGCACCAGATACAGCGCACAAGGCAGGTTGGTGCGCAGACTGCATGTGGCACCCACGCCAGACTGGCTCCAGCACTCTGGATCTGCAGTGAGGGCTAGTCTGTGAGTTAGTCTATAAGGTGCATTGCTACCCTGCCATCTGGCTGACTTCAGATTAACTACCTCTCTCTCGGTATGAGATATGTTGCCAGTATCTCAGCCTTACTTACAGCTGTGAAGCTGAATCCTGAACCACAGCAGTTCTCCTATACTGTAGAACGTATGACCGGCCAACAGTCGGAGGTGCAAACAATGAAATCTAATTGAATTCTCCCCATGTAAATAGATGGATACATATGAATTGGTAAAGTGGCTCAGCAGGTCCGTTCACCTAAACAAGCCATCAGCAACTTCTCCCACTGATTTTTTCCCCCTCTTATCTCCTTTAAGATAATCTTGAACGTCAAGCTTCGTTTGGGACCCAAAATCTAAACTGTTATTTTTTCATTTGGTTTTCTATTTTATTTTTCTCCAGCTTGCCAATACTTTCTGCCACCCTCCAATGGACCTCTGTGCTCCTGCATGAACACGTGTCAGCGGCTACAGCCCTTTCTTAAGATAATCTTTGCATTAAAAACAAAAGTGTTCCGCCAAAGTTTTTGTGAATGCTCAACAGGGCAATACAGGCTGGTGTTTAACTATCTCTACAGAACAAACAGCTTCATTCACCACTAGTCTATGTGCCAGGCATAAGGTTTTATGTGCAAAAGGATCAAACTTCCCAAAGAATGTCAACTTTCTGCAAGACGGGCTTGTCACTCCACACAGGCAAGCTTGCCCTACTCTGCATATTTCAGCTATACCGCTGGCTTAAAAAAGATGCACTGGAAAGAGTGATTCAAGAGAGCTGGCAAAGAAGCATATTTCTAGGAAAATAATTTGACTATCAGCACAGTGACAGTAGCATGGCACAGAAGAATCCAAATTATACCCTTTTGCCGGTTTGGAAATGCAAGTAATGTACCAGTTCATCGAACCACACCTTCCCAGCAAAGCAGCTCAGGTAACGATCAGATTTCAGGGATATGTATTTTTAATCAACGTGAAAGTGGAAATATATACATATATTTAAAAAAAAACAACATTTCATTACAAGCTTTGCCTGTGAAACCATATTGGTCGGAGATCCATGAATACCCAATTCACTGGCAAGTAATTCATGTTATTCTGTCAAGGTGCCCAGAAATGCCAGCCCGTCAGTTCAAAGCAGAAATAGAATATTTTAACGTTTAGTTACAATGAGCTAGACTGATAGACCTTGTAGCCGGGCAGGTAACCACCAGTCTTTAAATCTGAAGCGACGTTGATGCACAGTTTCATCTCTCTAAATCAAGTCTGGGAGAGGCAATTTCAAATTGTTTCACTTTTCAATATTATGTTGGCTTTTTTCTAAGTGCACATAGCGGGCTTGTTTAGAGCCTTAAGTACCTAAAGCAGTAAGACAAAGAGAAAAGGTTCTGGTAATAAAGAAAAGAGAAGGTTTGCTCTTTATTCAACTATTATGTTGGCACTGAATGTGAAAACTCCCAGTTGACCTGAGGTCCTAATCAGAAATCTCTTTTGTCACATGACATTCATCTTGCCACATTGCTCTATTACTGCAATGTTTGTAACTTTTGATCTAGAAATATCAAGTTACATAAGATCATGGTTGCACTCCTACAAGGATGCGATTCTGTCAAAAAATGAACCAACGATGCGGAAATCCTAACAGAACTGGAAATGACTTTCCCAGGGAAAAGTAGGATAGTTTCCTTTAAGTGTGTTGGCTATTTAACGTGGAACCACATTCAGTGCTTGGTTATGTTTTCCTGGGAAGAGCAATGGTGTAATATCAGATTTAAAAAAAAAAAAATGAGGAGGACAGACTTATTTAACTGAGACACTGGACACACTGCAAAGAGGATGAAACGGCATTTGGGTTGGCATGCACTCCAGGTAAACAAACCAAGAAAACAAGAAGAAAAAGAAAAAAGAAAAACAACAAGAATAGACCCCCTGAAATGAAAGAAGAGAAAACTCTCACGCTACTGCCTGACTACAAAATAGATGGAAGTACTGCAGTTAAGCTCGGCAAGTCAAATCATTGTGAGGGCTGTTTCAAGAAAAACAGAATACAAGTCCACCCCATACCTGCAAAAACACAGAGGGCAGTCTTCCCTTTGCCACCAGCTTAGCAAAACCACCAGAGAAGATCAAAATTAGATTCTTTCTTCCATCTCCCCCCCATTCCCCTTCCCCAGTATCCCTCCCTATCTCCCTCCTGCTTAAAAACAGAGGTAGTTAGCTTTGCCTACTCCCGCCCCCTTTAAACCGAAAAGACAACTAAAAGGCAACTCTTTCCAAAGAAGAGACCTGCTCCTCTTTCCCCGCCACGCTCCCCAAAGGAAGAAAGTCTGAGAAAGCCCCCCCAGATCCAAAACATGTTTTCCCCTCCAATGCGCAGACCACGATCTCTCCAGTAAATTGCACAAGACGTGAACACGCCGGCTCCTTCCCCCTTCAAAGACACACACACACACACACACACACACTCACGGGGAAAGGGAGAGCGCAACAGAAGCTGATCTCAGCAGCTGCTGGAGGAACAGGACACATGCTTGCCTGCTATGTACGCTACGGCAGGAGCTCTCCATCTCAGTGGCTTTTGGGGACAGGTTGCAGGAAACAGGTTGCTTGCAAACATCCTTCACCCCTGCTCTGCACACAGAGAGACCCCCCTTGCTTCTGTCGCAAGGAAATCCGGTGTGCAAAAGCAGAGGACCCAACCCCTGAAGCAAGCAAAAACACCAAGCATGTCTAAGCTCTCAGAGTAAATGACCCCCCCATCACACACGCGCGCACGCACACACCCACCCACACAAGCACCTCACACGCCCTCCAAATCTGCTGGGCACAAGCACCGATCATTCCCCTGCACAAGCATTTGCTTCTGAACCGCCCGGGAAAGGATCATGGCAGCAGGAAATCCTAATGGCCCCGAACAGTCTCAGCCTGGGAGGATTTATCCAGCAGAATGGAAAAGGCTAGCATCTAGGAATAAGAGGGGAAGGAGACTCACAACAGCCAGGCAGCTATGAAACACCAGCGCCTTCTTGTCACAAGCACAACTCCCCCCCACAAAAAAATAAAAATAAAAATAAGTGTGCATGCCCAGCCCTGCCACCCTCAGTCCTCGTCTTTGCCAGGCATAGTAAGGGGCAGAGGGATTTTTATTCTCCCTCTGCCATACATACAAACATGTACACCGCTCTGGTTTCTTCATCTGAGCCTATGCAAGTGCTACAGACCGAGACACCAAGTAGGAGGTGTCTGGCTCCTCAAAGGCCAATGAAATAAATTAAATACAAATTACTGACTCGGTGCCATCCTCCCACAAAGCTCTCCACTCCCAAGGAAGCTCGGTTTGCTAGAGCGGACTACCGCCCTTGACTTGTTGTTCCCAGGGCCAATGTGGGCACATGCGTCCAGGCACGGCTGGTACGCAGGGTTGTGGTGCTGTCCAGGCACACATAGCAGATCCTGGCTATGGCAAGCACATATGGCGCACACATTGGTGGAATGACACTTTTCATGGGAGAGGAGGGGCCGCCCTAGAAGCAAGCCGTTTTACTGGGGTCAGACAGACAGAAATATATTAGACTCGGGTTGTTTAGTGCCATAATTCCTCCCCCACAACTTCTGTGTCCATAGCACAGCAACATGTAATGACCTGCAATGCTGAAGCACAAGTTTATGTGGAAAGGAAAGAGTCAACTGCAACTTTAAAGTCTCATTTTGGGTTATGAAAGCTTAATGCAGGGATGCAAAATAAAAACCTAAAAAGATTGGGGGGAAGGGAGGGGACGACTTTTTGGGAGGTGGGAAGAGGTTGGGATTCTCTTGCAAATAATAAAAAAACTTTCCTGGAAGGGCGTAAGTAAATCGATGCCAAAGAAACAGAAAAAAAACCCAACAAAAAACTTGTCCATCAAGTAAATAAATATTTAGGCAGACCTACTTTGAATGTATGAATAAAATATTTTGAAGATGTGCATAATCCAGCCAATAGACTGGAAAGACTATTGCATAAATGCATATTTCCCAATCATTTTCAAACTACATACTATTTGTTTATGTGGTTGAAACTATAATGACTTTCAACCCATTATAGTACGGCATTAGAGCGTAAATAAACATCTCCTGATGTAATACTCACAGCATTTCTTTAAAACAAAAAGTACTGCATTTGTGTTAACAGTGGCCACTTCCAAAGTTCAGTCTCCCAGCCATTTTAGTCCATGAATTCATTTTTTAAAAGAAACTAAATAATGTTGAGACTACAGATAAGTGCGTGGTTAAGCAGGAGTCTGCGTGCTCCTGTTCTGTAATAAAACCACGCTTCGTAAAGACGTCTGAATCTAACACAAATCTAAAATGTGACATGTTTCGTCAGGTATTTTGTTATTAAAAACCCTTCCGAAGTGCCAAACTACTTTTTTTTTTTTGAGGGGGGGTGGGGGAAGGGGGAGAAGGGAAGCAAGGCAGATAGCAGGCATGTGAAATGGGAGACAAATCCTTTTCTTATGCAAGTTGTAGTCTAGCAGATGGATTTTTAAAATAAAGGGGTGGAGGGAATCCACCCTTCTCAAAATGTGGGACCTCTTACACAACCTCAACTCCAGCACCGGTCCAAATGTGTGCACTCCCCCCCCACACACACACACTGTGCACGCGTGCACACATGCACTACCAGGGCATGTAGGACCTAAAGGATGAAGAGAGGGGCACAAAAATTGAAAGGGGGTCTGTGCAAATGGGAAACAACGGGGCTCTTTTTTTCTCTCCCTTTTTTGCAGCTATTCCACCTTAATAAATGATAACAGGGATTGATTGCTCCAGGAGCCCATCTCAGCTACAGCCCTCTCCCAGTCTCCATCCTCCTCCCCCAGTCTTGCTGGAGGGACCTGATCTAGACACTGATCCAGATGCATGGGGGGGGGGAGGAAGAGGTAACCCTCCCAAACACACCCAGCACACACCTAAATTGTCCAGGCTCCAGGCAGCTTGTCCCCAGCAATAATCCAGCCAGCATCTCCCCGCCACTGAGCCATGAGCTCCAGGAACTGTATACAGCTGCACAACTGTGCCCAAGGAAGGAGCTGGAGCAGCAGCAGCAGCAGCAGCCTGGAATGTGTCTGCCAGAGGCTGGGAAAGCAGAGCCATGCAGGGGGCTGAGGGGCTCCTGCTCCCCGCCCCAGGAGGGGGGATCAGGGCAGGGAAAGGCAAGGAGGGAGGGAGGTGAAAAAGTGCCTCGCTGCAGAAAAGGGGGTCGGAGAGGTGGGAAAAAATCCACACAGCTCGAGAGAGCTGTGGAAAGACTGTATGGGGGAGGGAAGAGGAAAAAAGCTGGAGGAAGAAATACAAGATGCCCTTCTTTTATTATTATTATTATTTTCCACGGCCAAAAAAAAAAAAAAAAACCAAAAAAGGCAAGCTTACCATGTCTGCAGGCTTCCCCAGTGCAAAGCCACTTATAGGTACAGCTCCTCAGCAGGATCCCAAAGTGGGCAACTACAGCCAGGCACAGGAGCTCATCCTAAAAAGAGGCAGAGGAACAATACCACCACCACCACCACCACCACACAGACCGGTCCAGCTTCTTCCCTGGCAGAAAGTGTCCCTGGTAAGGCTGCCCAGTACAAGCAGCTGCAATCCAAAGGCTTTATTTAAAGCTTCCACCCCCCCTCCCCTCCTCTCCTTGCCTCTCTCTCCCTCTCTCTCCCTCCGTTACACACATACACAGAGAGAAAGAGAGACACACACAGGTTACATGAATGGGAGGCAGGAACCAATCCTACAATGCCTGGGAATGACAAGCACACATGCATTCAAAGCCGGTCTGCACCACTCAGGAGCAGGGGGGAGGCAGGCTCTGCTCAGGTGATGCTTCGCAGCTCCATCTCCATCCCCAGCACGGCCCCCTTTTCCCCTCCCGCTCCGATCCGGGCTGGATTCCACCTTTGGGGCTGGGCTCCCTTCAAACTGCTGCAGCCTCCACGCACGTAATGCCAGGCTCTGCCTTCCCAGCCACTAGTTACACTCCTTGCCCTGTGTCTGGACTTTCATGTCCCTCGCTCCAAGATCACCAAATAGCAGCACTGGCAGGAGCCTGGGGGGTTTTTTTGTTTGGTTTTTTTTTTAAATCATGTCTCTAATGCCAGGCACATAGATTTTCGGGTTTTTTTTAAACACACATAACCAGAGGGAGGGGGAAACGTGCCCCGTTTTTTAGACCCAGAGCTTCTAAGATGATTTCTGAATGAGGGGACAGGCTAATGCCGCCAGGCTGGTGATTTTAATTATCCTCCTGAACGTGTTTAGGGGCTGGGAAATCAACACTTTGCCAGCTCAGATTTGCAAAGGAGAAGGGGAATCTGGGATTAAGGAACTGCTTGGAGTTGCAGGCCCTGACAGTGAGTGCCCGTGTGACCTTGGGCAAGTCACTTGAGACCCCCACCCACACACATACACACAACTGGATTCACTACTGGTGAGACACACACCAGCACGTCCAAAGGCCAGGGAGAAGCTGCTTTTATAAAGGCACATCTTGTTGACTAGATCCCTGTCCTTAGCTAAACTGTATTCTGGCCAAAACCCCAGATGCCTTGTACTTGCAATTTCCTCTCCTCACCTTCTTAAAGTCTCATCTCAAAATTCTCGCCTATGAAACCTCTCAGTAACGATGTATCCATGGTTTCCAAAAGGTCTCAGGGGAGAAGCATCATGCACTATGCGATACAAACCTGACCTGTTTCATCCGAGTCCCTGCTACCTACAGGGTCCACGGCAGGGACTGCAACTCCTAGTGTATTCACATGCACCGGAGTACGTTTACAGCACCCAAAGCTGTTGACACAAAGGACGTGATGCAAGATAAAAGAAGCTGAATTCTGGGAAAGTTTCACACGCAGGACAACTGCAAAGTTGGGCCCCAAAACCACGCTGTAAAAAAGGACTGCCAGTAAGACTGATACATAATGCAATGCCTTTAAACTACAGAATAATAAACCTGCAGTCTCCTGCTTTTTTCATTCCTGCTCTCATCCTACTCTTTCCATCCTCTGATAAGAGCAAGCAGGTACCATTATATTTTAATCCAAACCAGAAATCAGAGTGAAAGGGCACACAGTAAATCAGAGGATCATCATAGGCGGCAGAATTCTCAATGCAAAAATCTATTATGCAAAAGAGCTGCTGTTATTCATGCTTTTTAAATTGTATATATTAAAATGAACTATATTTGCATTGACGTTATCGATTCTGGAATACATTCCAAACCAGGAATGGGTCTTTAGAAGGGCAGATATTAATTGGGAAATGTATGCATCTTCTAGAAGATACCTCATCCAAATTCAATGGTAATTGTATAAGCTTTTCAAAAATCATACAGTGTGCAAGCTTCCAAAATTTTTGAACAAGAAACATTTCCATTTAAATGCCAAGAGGCAATTTTCCCCTTCTTGTTCAATACTAAATCAGTCACATGAGCAGTGTGCATTTGATTTTTAGAAAAGGAAAGTAGAACATTTTAACTTGCACTTGCCTCTAACTTTTGCCTTCCCCTGTCTGTTTAGGGTTCCCACTGCTCTGTACTACTTTTTGAAGTTTGTCCATGTTGACAAAATGTTCACTGCAGCTATTTTATTTTTTAATACTTCAAACAAAATTATTAATAGAAAGCTGAACACCCAAGGACCCATTAGGACAGTGGCAGCTAAATCCACATTTAACAGATCAGCATTCATCCCATAATTGGCTTTTTCTTGTTAACTGAACTAGACAATGATGCTTTTGGGAGAAAAAAAAAATGGAACAATAGTAAATTTAGTGGGGAAAACTACTCTGCTTAGGAAAATTCCCCCTCCCCCGCTTCAATTCACTACAAATTACCCTGATTGGGGAAGCGTGTGGCATACAGATTTGGAGTGCGTCATTGTAAAGATGTTCATTTTCAAATGCTTTTGCCAGCCTCAGTTGCCGTGCCATGTGCATGTTCTGCAACACAGCAGACAAGCGACAATGCAATGCTTGACGTGAAGGTTAGGCATTTGGTAAGATTATTTCCCAAAACGGGGCATTTTTTGCCAACTTGTTAAGAGGCTGTGTCTGTGGTGCAAGAAGGTGACTAGAAAGACTAATGCATTAGCCCATTAGACCTTGTGCTCCAGAGGACAAGGAGATCAAGTCCTGAAGCTGTTGTTCAGATTAGCACTTAATGGTCCTGATGTCAGGTTGTGTTTCCAGGCTGACATTTGCTCCCAGAAAACAATGAAAACACTGATCATAAAGTTCCCATTCATCAAGCCCAAAGTAGCAACATCTGCTGTGGTCAAAGGTGTCTCACTGAAGAAGTTCAGCAGCTGAGGTGCCTTTTGCTGATTGGGATGCCCTTTCCAAGAGGTGCCATGCCAGCTGACAACCATTACTACAGAATATTTTTCAGGAGGTTAATAAAAAGGCATGAATGCATTTACTGGTGTTTTAATTAAGGGGGATGAATCACTGATTCAGACAGCACAACAACACGTGCCCATTATTTGATGGGATATTTTTCCTAATCAGGTCTCTTTTTAAATGGGAAGTCATATCCTGCATCATCTCTTGTGTTCTGCTTAGAGAAGACCCCCAAATCTGGTAGGATCTCTGCAATCCAGATACAGAAACGTGCCACTTCTCCCTCTTTGCCCCAAGGAGCAAACCATTTCTATCACTAAACAAATTCTGCAAGTGTTCGCTCACGAGAGTAATCCCCTTTAAGGCAACAGGAAAATTCAGATACAGAAGGGTTTACAAAATCAAGTTATGAATGTTGGTTCCTCCCACCCTTACCTATGTGCACCATCCGGGTAAAGCTAATGGGGCAATGCACACGAGCAAGGGTATAGGATTACAGACAAGGGTGTAAGATCAGCAGGCAAACCAAGCCAGTCGCCACCTATCTAACACAGGCAACAAACAGGAGGGAAGCAGTGGATGGCACAGACTAGCAACCGGCCTAGGTAGGAATCGTCCCCAATGGCTCATGCAGCCTGCACTGACATCTGTGCCAATGCATCATGGGGGCTAATGGCTCTATGCTGGTGCATTTAAAGCTAGCAGGAAAATATGCCTCCAGGCTACTTGTTTGTACTACAGGCTTAAAAAAAAAATGAAGCAGACAGTTGAGGGTGTGTAGGGAGACCTGTCCACGCAGAGGAAGCTGGATCGGATCCCAGATTTGTAGCCACATCTCCCTCACGTGGGATAATGGAAATTCAAAACCCTCCTCGTGGATGAGAGCTGGAGTAGAGGCACTGAGATGTTTTATGGCCAACCTGGCAGGCCCTCCTCTTGGTCAGACTATATCATTTGTCAGAAGTGGACTCAGGACTCCTGCCAAAATCTTTCCTTACACATGTGGTTTCAGCACCTCCGTCCCCTCCGTTCGATGCTGCCTCCAAAGCCTGTGCATCTTTCATTGTTGCAGCTTCATCGGCGGCTCCATGACCATGTCCATGGAGTGCAAGGGGAGGTGTTTCCGTACATGAGGCTGGATCAGCTTATCCTCAGGAAGAAAATCTGGAACGGGCTTCCAAGGGAGATGATGCTTTCCCCTACCTTGGAGGCATTTAAAAGGAGATTAGACAAGCCCCTGGCTGGGGTTACTTAACCCCAGTGCTCTTTCCTGTCCAGAGCAGGGGGTCGGACGTGATGATCTAATAGGTCCCTTCTGACCCTAGAAATCTATGAAATCATCCTTTTTCTAGCCAGATGCCAGGCAGTGGGGAATGTTGCACTTCCTCTTGGCCTGCCACACAAAGATCTGAACCCAGGGCTTGAAGGTAACACAACTGAGCAAGGGTCCTGTATTTACCCTCAAGACGGCAGGTCATTCACAGAAGCTCACTCTATAGCACCGTGCCCTAAACCCTGCTTTCCCTCATTGCAGACAACGATGCTTTAAACATGAGAGTCGCTGAAATGCGCACAGGTAACAGAGATGCTGATGAAGCTGGGCCCAACTCTTAGTTCATGCATAGGCAAAAATCCTGAGTCGGTCTGGTTCTTGCCTGAATAAATATTGCAGGATGGGGACCGTATACTTGTAAACCCTTTTACTTGCTTATTGTAGGATATGCTTCTAGTCCAGTGCCAATAAAACAAAACTATATACGGTAAGCACAGTAAAAATCAAGAGCAGAGTTACAACCATTTACAAACAGCAGCTGAGCTCCACGGCTGACATCCAGTTTTATAATTCTGTCAGGGACTGTGCACTCTTATGGGTAATGTGTACGAGACAATTATTTATAGGCAATTAGATGTAGGGTCCTGAAAGTGTATAGGTCTGTATTCTCCCTTGCCTAGGCCTATTATTTTCTTCATTTGAATTATTTATATTTTAACTCTGTAAGTGTTTTTTTTTTTTTTTTTTACTACAGAAGGCATTTCGGGATGTAGCATGCATGAAAGGCGCTTGCTCTTCAAATAATGCGGTCTGTTATTGTATAAACATGTTGTGTACACCATATGGGGCCAACTTCAAACGAGAGACGGGTTCTCTCATCCTAATTAGGGAGGACCAGGATTCTTTTGTCTTCAGAAATCCCACTCAATTCCTTACTCCAGGAGGAAAAAATTTGCATATGGAAGGTGAGAATCACGCCAAAAGCTGTACAAATTGCTCAACGGACCAAATTATTCCCTTCCATTTGTGTATTTTCTTCTCCAGAAACAGGGTATAGATATTGAAGTTTTTAAACTCCAGGAGACAGAATAAAATGGCCCTAAACAACTCCAAAACTTACCTGATATCCTCTGCATAAGTAACCATAACCACATTTAAAGGCCTCCCGAACTATAAGCACTCTAATATTGCGCCTTTATTTGACATCTGCTATATTTTGTTCACCTCACTGTACCAAATGGGCAGGCTACAGAATCAGTTTTTGTTAGTATTTTTCATAATGATCCATGCTTAGATTTGTGAATGAGGACGCTCTGATACAGAGCTTTCAAGAAAACCTCTTGTGGCAGGATAAAGGGTACGACGTAAGAACATATTTAAAATGGCAACTTGAACTAGAATTCAAACAATATCAAATATCAAATATCAAACAATATCTGGAATAAGAAACAATGTTTGAGATCAAGTTTTCTTTCTATTTTTACTACAGCCGTGAAGGACATTTTACGTCACTGCCACAAACTCTGACATCATCACTTCATTCTTAGATAATGCCACCTCACTCTACTAACTTGACATGCCTCTCTGCACACTCATCCTGGTAGCAGAACTATATTTAGCTCACTCGAGAGCACCCAAATATATCAGGTATATTATTCAGAAATGAAAACCAACCCTTTCCCTTGAGAACAGTCACAGTACTACCAAAAAAGCAGCCTAATCAGAGGCCCTCTGCCATCAACACGTGGTGCATTAGATAAAATGAAGAATAATCTTAGCATCTCTAAATTCCTTGAGCTAATTAATAACCTTGGAGGTGGGCAATGTGAGCACATTCTAGCATCACCGGAGACAAGAGAGTTGGGTCTGTGCATAAGATACTGGGACAGGATGCAGAAGAGCTCCGTTGAATTACTAACCCTGTCACCCAATTATGTTACTTGCTAGTCTTTCTGGGCTTAATCGTGAGTCCTGCTAAATGCCCAGCAAAGGAGATAGCCCACACAAAGGGATAAGGGTATCTACCTCATGAGACCCTGAATGTGGAAGGATCGAGAACAGTGACCACAGAGTTGCTGTTCTCCTCTTTGTGCGGGTGAGGAGGGAATGGGCAGAGCCTTCACTTCTCTTCCCATATTTATACATTTCTATACAGCTTCCACAGATAGCTTACCTTAGCTCACCAACACAGCCACATCTGTATTACTGCTCTTACTCAGGCCTCCCGGTGCAATAAGCAGTCACCTGTGGGCGGCCGAGTGGGCAGAAAGCAGCTGGAGCCCTGCTCACAGGGGCAGGAGCCGCCTGGCTGCAGCTTCCCTGCAGCCTGGCTGGGTGTGTGGAGCCTGGCACACGTCCCCACCATCGCTGCTGATTCCCTGTGCTACCTGCTGCCTGGAGTAGCACACTGGGGAAAGGAGAAGGAGGAGCTGCCGGAGGTGAGGGGACCTGAGCAGTACGAGGGTGGCTGCAGCCGCAGCTGTACCAGGAGCAGCCCTGCTGGGAAGCTGTGCATGCTGGCCAGGGCTAGGGCCATTGGCGGGCACAGGAGTGGGTAGACCTTGGCCCCACACAGTGCACTGTGAGGGCAGCCGTGGGCCGGATGGGTACGGACAGACATATGCATGGGCGACTCATGCCGCCTTAGTCATGAGGGGCACATGCCCCTCCTCCGACCAGTCCCCCATGGCTGATCCTGTGATGGCCGATCTCTGCAGCTGATGACTGCAGCCGCTTCTGGGGGTGGCCGCGGCCGGTTCTGGGAGCAGCTGCAGTGATCGGCCGATGCTCCCACCTGCTCCTCCAGCCCATCGCCTAAGTGGTGAGAGAGGCCAGTCAGGGGGTGCACGTGCATCCCTATGCACCCCCTATGCGTCGCCACTGGACACCTGCACTGGAGTGCCTGGGCGAGCGCTGCTGCACGTGCCCCCTGTCTTCCCCCACTACCTCCCTCTGCCCTGGCCAGCTCCTGAGATCTAGCACATGGTCAGCCCTCTGCCACACATGCACGCACTCACTCCTCCCATATGTCCTCCACACACACAATATACAAGAGCAAGACTTTATTTTGAGCTACTATGCAATCACCTCTATATACACTACTAAAAACATATATCTCATAAATGACAACAGTTATTTCTTAAATCAGATTAAAATACAGTAGCTGTTTTATTTTTAGACTAAGATTTGTTTTTTTCTTTTTCATTTGTGAAAATGGTATCCCCTAGAAGATTTTACGTGTGCGGCCCTCGGCAGCTCACCAAAACATGTTAAGCGCCCCTTCAGCTGAAATAATTGCCTACCCCTGCAATACAGCTACAGGGACTAATCTGAAGTAAATCTCTCACATCACAAATAAATACTACCACAAACAGCCCAGCACCCAACATAACCAAAGTATGCTGTTAATATTAAGTGAGCTATCCTCATTAAGGTTGGGAGTTTCCCCTGCTCTGAAAAATGAGGATGATGAGACTTCAGGCTTAATTCTGGCTCTGATTTCACTAGTCTCCATCTGCATGGTCCAGGGATTACTGCCAGGCTAGGACTCTGGAAACTGAGGTTCAATTCTCTGTTTTGCTACATTACTCCTAGACAGAGCCATGACACCACAGAGAAATAAATTACATTGTGGTCACCTGGTACCTAAAATAGATATATGTAAAAGTCCAATTGCAAATTTAAGAATATATGTATAAAAGTCAGGACTTTTGCAAATTCAGACCGTCCAAGAAGTTTAAAAAAAAAAACCTCTGTTATTTACTTACATACTCTTCTGTAGCTTAGACTCCATTAAAGTCTTTCAATAACAGGCCAAATTCAACTCTCCAATATGCTGCAGTATGTCTGCTGAAGTCAGTCATTCTAGTCCAGTTGTATACCAGTGTAAGCAGGAGCCCATTGTCTGTCCTGACTGATTCAATCTAAAAGAGAAAGAATAACTATTTTTACAATTTAAGATCATTCATCATAATTGAAAACAAACTGGTGAATCAGGGGGGTTGTTGGAAGTTACAGGAAGGGCAGTATTATGTCCTGTTCATTAAGAAATCACAGATACCCTGTACCCCACAAAAGTCTTGCAAATCTGATTATGCAGAATAAAACTAGTCACCTAATTATACATTTGTGGGACCAAATAAAAATGCCTTTAGATCCATGTTTCACAACAATCTTTCTCCAGGATGGCACCCCATGGAAATTTGATTTCACCTTATAGATAAAAATAAGATGATTTTATTGGACTCACACAATAGTAAATATCCTATTTTCTTGTCAAAATCAGATGCAAGAACCTGAGCTTGCAAATCCATATATTCACAGGTAGCCCTTCAGGAGCCAGCAGATACACTCATCTCAGAAGGGATTAAATACTGGAAGCTTTGTTTTGACAAGAACAACTTTTCTAGTAGGCAGTATTGTCTGAGAAGGCAGAAAGGACTGATTATAATGCTGTGGAGGGTGAGGAAGCATGAGATTACTGAGAAATATAGAGGGGAAAACATTATTCTGAATGCTTCACTAGCACCTCGGCATGTTTCTTAACCAGACCAGGTATCATTAGGTGTGCTGCCAATTTTATAAAGCCACCTGGACCATGGGGTGAGCCATTGCAGATATTCTACAAATCCAAATAAAATGTAATTAACACTACTCATTAAAAAAAAATGCCACAAACAAGATCACAGCCTGCAACCTTGTATGATGAGCATAACTCTGCATATGACATCCACAAAAACAACATGCAGAGGTTTGTAAACTCATATTTGAACTGTTCCATTTTACATACTATCCTTCAGGCTTCACAGCAGAAATATGAGTTGGCTGAAGGGGTTTCCATCCCTTTTTCAGCAATCTGCATGGCCTGATTCTATTCTCTTATGAGTTTTTTTTTATTTTCAGGGCTACACAACAATGTAAACTCAAGCCAAATAATACTTGTGGGCTTGGCCCTCCCTGTTAGCAGGAAGACTAAGTTACCAGCCTATATGCCAGGATGATCTTTGAGCCATTACTCGATACCGCATGTCAGCTAGGAGTCAGGTATTGTAGTCACAGATAGGGCCAGACCCAAGTACCCTTTAAAAGCCAGCCACCACATCACGCTCACTCTCTAGAGTTACATTTAACTCTAGTATCAGATATTAATTATGGATTTACTGGAAGATTAACACTGAAATTCACAATCCATTTTTGAGCTCCTTAGCAGTAACTTTGTAAATGTTCAGTTCTTCTGCAATTTAAGCTGTAGCTCATAGCAAACACTTGAAACAAAATGGGCAACTGCTCCTTCAGGCCCTCTCCTTCCCATCAAAGCTGAAGAGACTTGCATTAAGATTATTTACCTATGAAGGGTGCGCGGGGGCAGACTCTAAGCCCTTATGGCACTATGCCCATTTTTATTTCATCTTGCTTGGGACGATGTTTACAAGGCATGGGTGGAGGGAGATGGGCAAATATTCGCTTGGTCATTTTTTTCCCTTGCACAATATCCCTAGAAACAAATGGCCCTGCTGTGTATTAGGCAATTGTGACTTGCTAGATGAGCACATGATAGGTACTAATAATTTGTGGGGTCATGGACATAATCTAGACGTATATATATGCATATACATATATTGCTTATTCTGCTGTAAGTCCAAAAAGGCCTCCATGCCTTGTAAACACCAATAAAAAAGCCCAGGTCTGCTCTTGTTCCTGGTTCAGATAGATATCCACAGGAAGGGAAATGGATGCAACCCAAAACTGCCGTCACCATACCATAAGGTATCCTGGCTAACTTAATAATGCTAAAATATGCAGTTAAGCAAATGCCATGATTTACCCAGATAGCTTAAGCTTCTGCAGTGCTAATTGCTATTACAACCTTAAGCTAATATTTGAGCCTTTATTTTAAAGCAAGGCTGTGTAACAATTAGATTATGGGATTTGGGGAATTACAAAGCGAGATAAAAAATGACAGCTTGGTCACGATCTATGGGGTTTTGTTTACACAGAAATAACAGCAATGGTGATAATGATAATAATAATGATTATTATTACAATAGCAATTAGAGATAGTCTATTTAGGCCCAAATTCTGCTCTCCATTACATTGGTATAAATCTGGGATAAATCTACACCTAAGTTATACAACATATATGTGGAAGTAATGGAGATCAGGATGAGACATGTAGAGTCTGCAAACACTAGAAAACACAGTTGTTACTGTGAGTAGCTGCTTTGGTTACTCCCGATAGCAAAGTTGCATTGCCAGTAAGCATTGTAGCATGGGGCCCCTAGGCTGAAGGCTTCTCAGTCAGGTACCAGGTCTACTACTGTGCCATTAACATCACTGAGAGCTCTAAGGCATTTAAATATACATGACTACCAATGATTAAATATAAATTGCAGCAACTGAAGTGGGAAGTGGGTCTGTTTCTTGCAGTATGTGCTCCCTACATTTCTGAATATACAAATGTTCTGCAATGATTTGTGCTTAGATCCAAGGATTAGGCATATAGAATAAAACAGGTTTCATATAAAAGTACAACCAATTTACAGTTCCAGTGCAGTGGGGGGAGAGATCATCTTTAAAGCTATCTAGAGCCTACAGAAGAAAAGAAAGACCCTTAACTCAAGCAAACTCCTTCTCCACCAATGTTGCCAGGGCCTCCTACCTGTTCTCCAGTCTGGCTGAAGAACAGGTACGAGGCCCTGGCAACACTGGAGAAGAAAGAGGGAGAGGAGGCAACCGGAGAGGAGGCAACTCCATACTCTCCACACTCCGAACAGGCCGAAGGAGTGAAGCAGTCCCAGAGGAGAAAGCATTGAGTAAGCATCATAGGTGACTCCATCCTGAGAGGTAAAGAGGGGTCACCAGGACCCCTTGACACGTGAGATCTACTGCCTGCCCGGAGCAAAGATTCAGGACGTGACAGGGATGATCCAGGCCGTGATCCAGCCCACTGATTACTACCCCGTGGTCCTAATCCATGTGGGTACTAATGATGCAGCCAGGAGAAGCCCTGATCACCTGATGGTGGACTACCATGCTCTGTGGGGCGTGCTGAAGGAGCTAGGTGCTCAGGTTGTATTGTCTTCTGTCCTAACAGTGAGCTGACCTGGAAGATGGCATGAGACATGCATCACAGAGACCAACTGGCGGCTTCAGGAATGGTGTCTGGAGGCGGGCTTTGGCTTCCTTGACAATGACCTGCACATCACGACGAGAGACATGCTCGGTGGGATAGGCTTCACCTTTCCCTTAAAGGTAAGCATGTATTCTCTTCTAGGTTGGTGGATCTCCTCCAGCGGGCTTTAAACTAGGGGGAAGGGGAAGACAAGGGAGGAGGAAGCCTTGGACTGCCAAACGAAGCAACACCCACAAGTACAGCCCAGCTTAGACTGACGAGCAGAACATATACAAAAGTAATCAACAGAGGCCAGGGTAATGCTGAGATTAGGGGGCCAGTGCACACATCCACAGGAGGCCTCAAATGCCTCTACACAAATGCTTGTAGTATGGGAAACAAGCAGGAGGAACTTCCCCTCCTGCTAACTGACACCAACCCAGACATAGTGGGGCTCACTGAAACATGGTGAGACCCAATGCATGACTGGACCATGAATATCAAGGGCTATAGGCTTTACGGGAGGGACAGGACAGGGAGAAAAGGCGGGGGTGCGGCGCTCTACATTAAGGAGGAATACACATCCTCATCAGGTAGCACAGAGCCAGAGGAGGGGCACACGGAAGTGCTCTGGGCTAGAATACAAGGCAGTCAAGGGGAAAGAGATTTAACGGTGGGGTCTACTACAGACCACCCAACCAAGGGGAAGAGCTCAACCAGGAATTCTCAAGTCAGCTCACGGAGGTAATTAGGTCAAAGGAAGTGGTCATCATGGGTGACCTGAACTTTCCAGACATCTGCTGGGAAGAGCAGTCAGCCAGGTCTGACCACTCACGTAGGTTCCTAGCCCAAATGCAGGACCTCCATTGAACATAGGGGGTGCACAGCCCCAGCAAGGAGACGCCTTGTTGGACCTGGTGCTGGCCATGGGTGATGACCTGGTGAAGAGGCTGTGGGTGCTCGACCACCTGGGTGACAGTGATCATCGCCTGCTGGAATTCACCACCCAGCGCAAGGTGAAAAAGACCTGAAGCAAGGCAGAAGCCCTAGATTTTAGGAGGGCGGACTTCAATGAGCTAAGGAGAATAGTCGGGGAAGCACTGAGGTCCCAGAGGGGAGGCGAACCAGGTGTCCGAGAAGAGTGGTCGCTTCTTAAGGAGATGATCCTCCAAGCCCAAAGGGAGGTAATCCCAATACAGATCAGAGGGGGCAGGAGGGCACAAAAGCCCCCATGGCTCACCAAAAGTATCTGGGAATGTCTCCTAGCTAAAACAGAGGCACACACCCAATGGCAGGGAGGGATTATACTGTGGTTGCTCGGGGATGCAGGGGGGCAGTCAGGAAGGCCAAGGTGGAGATGGGACTGGGACTAGCTTCCTGGATCAGGGACAACAAGAAGTCTTTGTTTAAATACATAGGGGGCAAAAAGAAGGTATCAGGTAACATGGGGCCCCTGCAAGACACGCTAGGAAATTTGGTTGTCACACCCAATGACAAAGCTAACCTATTTAACGACTTCTTTGCCTCCATTTTCCTGAGCAGGGATCAGATCGGTCCCGCATCGGGCCCCCCTCAGGCCCCAGGGGAGGTGCACCCAGGCCAAGGGTCAGGGAGGATCTAGTCAGGGAACGTCTGGAGGGACTGGATGTATTTAAATCAGCTGGTCCAGACGATCTTCACCCCCGAGTGCTGAGGGAATTGGCTGAGGTCATTGAGGGCTCCTGTCACGGCTTTACGAGCACTCGTGGTTCTCTGGTGTGGTGCCAGAGGACTGGAAGAGGGCCAGTGTGGTTCCCATCTTCAAAAAAGGGGAGGAAGGAGGACCCAGGGAACTATAGGCCAGTTAGTCTTACCTCGACCCTGGGTAAGCTTTTTGAGAGAGTTATCCTGGCGCATGTCCGTGAGGGGCCAGCAGGGGAGATTATGCTTCTGGGCAACCAACACGGGTTCATCAGTCCTGTCAGACCAACCTGGTGCCTTTCTACAACCAGGTCACCAAATCCTTAGACGCAGGGATAGCAGTGGACATAGCCTTCCTGGACTTTCAGAAGGCCTTCGACACTGTCTCTCACCCCATTCTCATTAAGAAACTGGGGAGCTGTGGTGTTGACACCCACACAGTCAAATGGGTCACCAACTGGCGGGAGGGCCGCACCCAGAGGGTGGTGGAGGGGTCATTTTCAACCTGGAAGGACGTGGGCAATGGGGTCCCGCAGGGCTTGGTCCTCAGGCCCGCACTGTTCAACATCTTTATCAGCGACTTGGATGAGGGGGTAAAAAACACCCTGTTCAAATTTGCTGATGACACTAAGATGTGGGGGGACGTGGGCATGCTAGAAGGAAGGAATAGGCTACAATCAGATCCAGACAGGTTACAGGGGTGGGCAGACGAGAATAGGATGGGATTCAACACTGATAAGTGCAAGGTGATGCACCTGGGGAGGAACAACCGGCACCATACCTAGAGGCCTTATGAGGAGAGGCTACGGGACCTGAACCTGTTCAGCCTCCACAAGAGAAGGCTGAGGGCGGATCTTGTGGCCTGTTATAAACTAGTCAGGGGGGACCAGCAGGCATTGGGGGAGTCCCTGTTCCCTCGAGCACCACCAGGAGTGACCAGGAATAATGGTCACGAGCTGGCAGAGGGTAGATTTAGGCTAGATATCAGGAGGCGCGACTTCACGGTCAGGGCGGCTAGGGTCTGGAACCAGCTTCCAAGAGAAGTGGTGTTGGCTCCTACCCTGGGGGTGTTTAAGAGGAGGCTGGATGAACACCTTGTTGGGGTTGTTTGACCCCAGTACTCTTTCCTGCCATGGCAGGGGGTCGGACTTGATGATCTGCTCAGGTCCCTTCCGACCCGACCAACTATGAAACTATGAATGTCTTAGGAACAACATTGATTTTCTATATAATGTTTTTACAAGCACAACATTCTCCTTCATTTCCTGACAAACAACCCTGGTCTCAGAAGGATCCAGTAAAAAACCCTTGCTGTAACTTCCAGACCAGGGGCTGGATTCGTAGCTGCACTAGCTGTCAACACAGCTCTGTCAATCTGAAAGCAATGTCTGTTTACGCCAGCAGAAAACAAGCCCTTGAAAGTTTTGTCCCTGCTGACCCCAAGTATGGACAACGCATTGCACAACACATCATTTTTCAGTGTTTGTACAGTTGACACACATTCCTGTTGCAATGGGCCATTATTAGGTTTCTTCTGAAATGAGATTTAAAGGCAATCAGTGACATCGGCATACATCTAGTGTAACTCCTTCGGCACCGCACAGGAATTTATAGCAGCAACGCTGAAATCTGGATCTGGCTCCCTAGGTTTACAAAGGGCAAAATTATGTGCTTTGCATTCTGTTCAAAGGGATTAAACTCAGGCTCACATAAGAATGACCAAAACAAATGGAAATGATATTAGTGGAGTTACACCCATTTACACCAACTGTAGGTCTGGCCAAGATGCACAGAAAAAAATTAAATCCCTCCATTCTAGTATCCTTTCAGTTTATACCCAATCTACTCCAGATACCACAGAAAACACTGCCAACTAGGAGCGTTACCCAGACAGACTGATATTTCTGCTTACCCGCTGGCTTCAAGGTCCTTTAACAGAACTGCATCCTGCAGAGTGCCAAGATGTGGTGGAAACTTGAAAAAATAAAGTTTTTAAGCAAAAATTCTTTGGAGAATTAGATCCAGACTCAAGAGAGTAAAAGCATCGCTTGAAACAGCTGATTTAATTTGTTCAAATAAAAGCTGCACAGCTCAAGGACAGGTAGGGAGGTAAATAAGCTGTTGCCAGCCCCTCTTCTGCAAGGAAAACCAAAGCAAGGAACCTGTGGTAAGGTAGATCTCTCTGTGTGAAATGAAGGAGCCCTTAGGTTTAGACATTTGATTTTTTTTTTCCTTAGCTATTGCACAGGGGAACATGCACTGGCTCAACCTGCTGTAATAAAACAAGTGGGTTGCTAGTTGTTGCAATGATATTGCAGCAGCCTCTTCATTAAAAGAGGGACAGCGTGTTTAGTGGTAACGATCAACTTCCTATGTGTAAAAGCTAGCATCGGTATTAATCTTTTGTTCTCTTTTCCCCTTCTTCTCTCTCTCTCTCTCACTCTCATAGAGAGCAAGAAGGAATGCCATGAAGGATGGACAGGCAATGTATATGTTTCTAGTTTTGCTGAGCTGACAATCCTTTTGCTCCTTAATTGCACTTTAATAGGATCCTCTCGTTACCCACATGCTGTAGCTCAGCGTGGAAAATCTGTCCATCAAAAGGTTGAAAGCTTGAGGCAAAAAGGTGCCTTCCCAAAGTTGAGGCTGTGGGAGGGAGAGACAAGGTCATCTGGTTGCCTTGCAAACAGGTATTAATGCAGTTCAAGAAAGTGTTCGATACAGGCATGGTCTTCCCTAGAGACCTCTCTCCAATAGATTTCCAGCCTTTCTCAAGGCAGAATCAAACAGGCAAAGAGGAGAGTTAAACACCCAACATGCATCCAACAGTAAAACGAATGGGCCAAGGGGTCCTTCAAACATGGGATATGGGTACACTTTAAGAGTGTGTGTGCAGAGCCAGCTTTAGGGAAAATTGGTGCCCTGGGCAAGCTTGTATTTTGGCACCCTCTCCAAAGTCAGTGACACTGCTGCAGGCAAAGGCAGGTGACAGGGGTGCGTGTGCCAGTCCGACACATGGCACAGAGCTGCCCGCACTGCCCAGCCTAGCTCTTCCTGAGCAGTGGCTGGAGGCAGGGGGGAAAAAGGGGAGGGCAGGCTGGGTCGAGCTGAGCTGGGCTGGGCACCGCTCCTCCTGCCTGGGGCTGGGCAGGGCAGGGGAGAGCGCTGCTCTGTGCATGTGCTTGTGCATGTGTGTGTGTGTGTGAGGGGGTGTGTGTGTGTGTGTGTATGTGTGGCACCCCCCTGACCACAGAGTCTTGGGCAGTCATCCACATTGCCCAAACCTAAGGCTGGCTCTGTGTGTGTGTGTGTGTGTGTGTGTGTGTGTATGTGTCCACACCCGTGTGTGTGGTACACCCACACATTCACACACACATACAGAGGAGAAAAATCTGGTGACAGGAAAGGGACATGCTTATACACGTGGGGGAGATAGATCCAGCAACAGGAAGAAGTGTGTATAAGAGAGGGAGAGAGAAAATGAGGGGGCAGCCTCTAGGGGCACGTGTGTGTGCATATTCACTTGTATCATAGGGCTCCTTGGGATGGCTCAAGCCGGCCCCTATAAAAGACCTCCCATGCCAAAATGTGCCCTTCTCAAATCCTTCCCTGTGGACAGCAGAGAAAAACGCCTCGATGCCAAAGTTTGCTTTGGGATACCGTCCCAGAATAGTACATTTAAAAACACAACTGCGTGTGCAACCCCAACTGGCAGAGCTTTGCAGAGCTTAACAGGGGAATTGAAATCCAGCGGCTACTTCAGTGGCTTTTCGGGAAGCCCCGTGTCAGGGTCAGCGTGGAGATGTGTCAGCCCCCGGCCCTGGGGTAGTGGAGGGGAAGAATGTTGCTGGCTCTTGACAAAGAAGTAAAAAGGATTAAAAGAGGCATCAGTGCTGGCAGGGGAAATTGCAGCCAGATTCAATGCTGCAGTTCAGTCATAAAAAATAATCCCTTCTTTACCTACCACACTATGCACAAACAGTAAACACTGATATAACACAATGAATTAGCTAGTGTATGTGTGCAAGGCTGCCCTCTCCCGGATGGAGCCAGAACTGCTCACACCTATTACTAGTAGGTGCTACTAGTTAACAGTTAATGAACAGCCTCCTTTTGCTCATCTGATAGGAGAGTCTCTCTCTGCTGCAACTGTAAAACCTCAGGTGACTGTTTTGCACAGCAAAGCAATGGTCATGAACGGGGTGTGGGTTGTTACAATTTATATAAAGTCTTGCGGCTGCCTCTGGGGTAGGACACAGCAGCTCTTTAACAGAGAAGGGAAAACACTAGAAATTAATTTACAACTGAAATCAAAGTAAAACACGGTAGCTAATCCATTCCATGGAGAGAATTTAAGTTGGGAAATTAGTTAAGTTGGAAGCCCAGAATTCAGACTTGTAACATTTATGCAAAGGGCAGCGGCATCTATTAATGATGACCGTTGTGCATCTCCGAGAATCCAGTCTGCACCCTTCAAGGCTGCAGCATCAGACTGGCTTAATCCAGGCTGAGCAGGGACAGTGCACCACCGGCTAATTCACCATTCACACCTCCTACATCCTCCCAGGTGTGTCTTTCCCATATGTCCAACTACATACAAATCAGCCTCAGCTCTCCACAGCCTGCAAGATCAGACAGGCCACTGCCCAAGGCAGGTTTGTCAAATGGCTAAAGAGAAAAACAGTGAATGAACAGAAAACAAAAGACTCCACTCTGAGGCCCTGTTTCCTCTCTCCCATCCTCAATTTTTATCAAGTAGCCTACCCAATACTAAATACCTGTACTTTCGTGCCCCCTATTCATTTCAACATTGGGTTGAGAAATGACCTTTCCTTCTCCCACCTGAGCCATCATCTAATTTTTCATGCCCAGCCATAGATGTGTTTTACTCTAAATATAAGGCTTTTGTTTCTCATGTGGAGAGCATTTCATAATCTTTAATTCATTTGGACTCAGCACACTCTTCTACTATTATTACTGTTAAACAGAAAACCAAGGCACAGACTTAAGTCCTAGATCCTATTTTGCCAAAAGCCCCTTGCCTCAAGGGGACGATCCCAGTTCATCTCATGGAGGTGCATGCTTCTCCCATTCTGTCAATGGGAGGCCTTATACACTTCCACCCTGCTGTGCTCCAGCTCATTCAGACATCTACCTGAAGCAGTACACCTAAACGAGCGCAATATTGTCCTGAACCAAAGCAAACCATAGCATGCGAGTAAGTGGTGCCACCCAACTTTTGCCCAATGACCAAATGAAGACTTTGGTTCTGGGCTTTATTCAGCCTCAGGTGGGTTTGAAGCCACATCTACCGCTTTCTAGCAAATACCCTGAAAGGTTGCGAGTGAAGGAGAGGCAAGAGCATCCTTCTGCCCTCCAGCTGAAGATGGGGCAGAAAGGACGACAAGAGTCATGGGTCAAAGGGAGAACAAGCAAGAAGGAGAGTGGTGAGGTAGGCAGCCCTCTGGGAGTGAAGGCACTCTGGGTTTGGGCCCGCACCCCATGACCCTTGAAATTGTCACTGGATAAAACACATAATGCATAAATAGCCTGGGGAGGAGGGCCCAGGACACCCCCTATCAAGGAAGCGTCCTCTGCACTCAAATCCCACCTGGCACGCTCTCCTTCTGGCTCCAGGAAACTGCATTTCTTTCTGCCAGCTGGAACAGCTCCAATGGGAGGGCTGGAGGGTTGCCGTCAGCTCTGCCTAGCCTATAATGTGGTGCATAGCGTGCTGTGCTGTGGCAGATGGGGGACTCAGACCCTGTCCAGGTGAAGAGAGCCCACACCACAGCACTGGTACCTCTATCTCCCCGATCTGCCTTGGCATTCAGACACAAGTGTGCTTGCTGGAGCAAAGAGCGCCCTTTGGAAAAGCCGACCCACTCTGCCACATCCTGAAAAAAGGAGCCCCATTCAGATCCGGTGCAACTCCACCACAGCCAGCCACGTTACACCATGCATGTAACCATGTCCCATTATGAATGCACAAATCACTGGAGTGAAATAAATACGGCGACATAAATAAATAAGCATTCCCCTTATGGTGTTAACTCCCTGATCTACCGGTAGCGTCTTATTAGTGTGAGAGACAAATGAAGCCATCAGTAAACTGGCTCTTTTAGCTGTAAAGGGTTTTGCATGCTGGTCTCTGAGTAAACAGAAAAAGGACAGATTTTCCCCTTGGCACCGGACAGACAAATCAGCATTTCCTTGCGTTCAAACAAGAAAAAAAAAACCAAAACCCAAAACAAACCCCCAAAACAAGTAGATGAGGGAGAACAAACTGACCACAAGACAGCTGCTTTATTTGCAGCAGCATTTGGTATATGTTTGATATCCCCAGCTATTTCTCGCCGAATCCTATTTATTTGGCAATGAATGCTCCTGCCATTAGGGAGAACAGCCGTGACTGCTACCTGTAGAGCAGCTGCCTCCCTGCTTCCCAGTGAATCTGTCACTGGTGCTTTGCCTCAACCATGCTGTTCACAGCCACATCAATAAAACCCAAAGGCAAGCTATGTTCAAGGGTGATTTCCCTCACAATGGGACTGCACAGGGAAGCCTTTTGTTTTTGGCATGGGGGGAACTTGCATTTAAGGCTGGGCTGGGAGGGGCCTGGCATCTGAAGAAGGCACCAGAGGCAAAGAGAGAAACAAACTGGTAGTTTCTGGGGGACTGTCATATTTGGCTTAAAGCGGGGATGTTTGGCATTACCACTGGACAAGGGAGAGAACAAGGTGGTGAGATGATTGAGAATGAAGCAGTGACCTTAATCGTGTTTCCAAAGGTGCTCTTCCTTTTTAAGCTAATTTCAAGAAAGGCTATGCTTTTTTAGGATCACGGCCCCAAATAATATGGCATCTGCTTAGCAGCAAGCACGAGCTATTTCTGTCTGTATGTGTTAAGACACTGCTGAAAGGCTGACAGAGACCTATCATAACCAGCAGGACATTCCCCTGACCCCCAAATTGGTAGGCAGTAGTTAGAGCAAAGGCTATCACTAGGATTCTCTGAGATTTTGGCCAAGTCACTAAATTTCTGTGCCTGAATTTCCCTTATCTGTGAAAGAAGGGTAAATAATACATATCCTCTTTATTCTCTGTGCCTTTGCAAAGTGAAATGGCATTCTCAGGTAAAAGAGAGATGCACCAGTGTAAATTATTTATACCCCAGCATGCTTGTTCCTGCTCTCCCCTGCAGTAGAAAACTTTTCAAGAATAGATGCATGAAGGCTTAACATGAGTAGTAATGTGTGGTTTTGAAAGACCTCTCAGGTGCAAGATAGGATACATAGCTCAATAGGATTTTACCACTTTCATGACAAAAGCTGGATCACAGCCTTAGCACTGTGTTTTTCTTCTTCCCTTGCATGGCATGCTCTGTCCCATACAAACACGTGCAGTTTTTTAGAAAGAAATCAATGCAGGGACAGAATCAGCTGAAAAGTACCACCGTTATTATTATTTTGATTATTCTTACTACTCAGAGAGGCTTGTGATTTGAAAGAACATTAAAATGTTGCAGTCACCTTTCTGGGTCTTGTATAAAACATTTTTCTTTAAAAGTACAGCCTTATGATGGGCTGTTGGCTGTCATATTCGGTGCATGACTTCAGCCAGAATCGTGCTCAAATTCAGTCCTGATTGCATAGCTTCTAACAGCACTGGGGTAGAGTGGTCAGTGTATAATTTTCCCAGCTTAGTCCTGTTTACAATTTAAGTCCAGCTATGGATGAGCTGCTTGAATCAGGGTATGTCTACGCTGCAACTCAGGGGCAGTTCAAAGTCATACCTGCCAATTATCTACACCAGGAGTTGTCAGTTGGGGGTACGCATACCCCCAGGGGTACTTGAGAAGGCCCCAAGGGGTACACGTGGGCAAGCGGGGACAGAGCACCGCCACACACCATCACATGCTACTACACCAGTGCTACCCATCCAGCCAGAGGTGGGGGGCAGGAAAAGCTCACACGCCGCAGGTGCTGCCGCTCTGCCGTCGTCCGCATGCCAGCCCCCACACTACTCCACGTCCAGCCATGCAGCCCCCCAATTGGCTCCTGTCTGGATGCTGGGGGTATGCTGATCCAAAAAGGTTGAAAACCCATGATCTACACTAAACGTCTCAACCTAGGCTGCAGTCTGGTCTGACCATGAGCATGCATGGTGCTCAGGTCAGGTCCTGGAGGATTGGAAGAGGGCCAATGTCATCCCAATCTTTACGAAGGGGAGGAAGGAAGATCCGGGGGACTATAGACCAGTCAGCCTTACCTCTATTCCTGGGCAAATCCTTGAAAAAGTTATCAAGGAACACATCTGTGGGAGCCCACTGGCTAATGTGATGCAGAGGGGTAACCAACACAGGTTTATAGCAGGCAGGTCCTGCCTAACTAACCTGGTTTCTTTTTATGACAAGGTCACCAAATGTTTAGATGCAGGAGTTGAGATGGATGTCATCTATCTGGACTTCAGGAAGGCCTTTCAACACAATATCCCATACCATCCTTATTAATAAACTGAGGAGATTTGCCTTTGATGATTAGACTGGGTAGGAAACTGGCTCAAGGGTTGCATTCAGAGAGTGGTGGTGGATGGGTCAGTGTCAACCTGGAAAGATGTGGGCAGTGGAGTCCCTCAGGACTCAGTTCTGGGGCTGGTGCTGTTCTACGTCTTCATCAGTGATCTGGATGAGGGGGTGGGAAGCACCCTGTACAAATTCACAGATGACAGAAAAATATGGGGTGAAGTAAACACCCTGGAGGGGAGGAACCAGATCTAGGCTGACCTAGACAGGTTGGAGAAGTAGGCAGAGAGCAACAGGATGCAATTCAATAAGGACAAGTACAAGGTGCTGCATCTAGGGAGAAAGAACTGCCATCATACCTATAGGCTAGGGGGCGACCTTCTCAGCACCACTGAGGCAGAAAGAGATCTTGGAGTCACTGTTGACTCCAGGACGAACATGAGTCAATGTGAAGAAGCAGTTGGCAGAGCCAATCGCACCTTGTTGTGCATCCGTAGGTGCTTCACAAACAGGTCCAGGGAGGTGATTCTCCCTCTCTACGCCACACTGGTCAGACCACAGCTGGAATACTGTTTCCAGTTCTAGATGTCACAGTTCCAGCAGGATGTGGACAACCTGGAGAGGGTCCAAAGAAAAGCCACCCATCTGATAGGAGGCCTGCAGGGAAGGCTCTATGAGGAAAGGTTAAGAGACCTTAACCTCTTCAGCCTTTCCAAGAGAAGGCTGAGAGGGGACCTTGTGGTGGCATACAAATTCATAAGGGGAGAGCAACAAGAAGTAGGTGATGATCTGTTTACCAGGGCACCCCCTGGAACAACAAGGAACAATGGCCATAAGCTCCTAGAGGGAAGATTTAGGCTGGACATTAGAAAAAAGTTCTCCACAGTCAGGGTTGCCAGGATCTGGAATGGGCATCCATCCTTGGGGGCCTTCAAGAGGAGACTGGACAGGCTCCTGGCTGGGTTCACATGACCCCAGGTTTGGTGACCCTTTTCTTGCCTGCCAGGGGCAGGGGTTGGACTAGATGGCCCACTGATCCTGGAATATATGAATTTATGAATCTATGACCCAGAAGCTCTACTGAACTTCAGGGCCTGAGGTTGAGCCTTCTCCTCTCTGACCTGTGCCTGGGACTCCCCCCATTGTCTCAGCCACTAGCGGGAGGGTTTGGGATTGAGAGAGTGTTCGGGGTAAAAAGATAAGAAAGGTTTATTGACTTAACAAAAACACAACTATGCATAGTAACAAAACAACAGTGACAGATGATAACAATTTGCTTTGGCAACTTATCCGCATTCCCTTCTGATGCCTGAAGTATGACAAGTTTTTCTTCTATAAAGCTCAGCGAAGTCAGGCGTCCCCAATTAGCACAGTCTGAGGGGCAACGGGAAGGACCCTGGTATGCAGTCCTTGGGCTCCTTGAGATCTACTGGCCCACTGAATCCAGGTCAGCAGCTAATTTTAAATCAGTAGCTTCTCTCACAATGCTGCATCTTCCTTCTAGTGATTTCCAGATGTGCTGGCCAATTTATAACTTCTGAGATAGGCTGATAACTTACAGCCATTTAGATTCTCCTACTACAAACTTTCCTTAGGACTGACTAATAGCAGTACAAGCCTTTGCATTCTTCTGATAAGGTTAATTTTGACTATGCCACAGGGCCTACTACTACTTCTACAAGGCCTTGCTAAATTTATTAGGCCTATAAATATAAGGCCTCACTAATCTTTGACTTTAATTAACCTCTTAGCGGCAACATGCAGCTCCAATACATGAATGAATGACAAGAAACACCTGGTCTAATTCTTATAGAGCGTTCACCCTAGAATCTATGGCCAGAAGCTCTACTGAACTTCAGGGCCTGAAGTTGAGCCTTCTCCTCTCTGACCTGTGCCTGGGCTCCCCCATGTTCTTTCGTCTTTAAGCACAGGAAGTCTGTTAATCCCACAACCCTGCTCCTAAGGTCTGGCCCTCCTGCACCCAACCTGTTGCCTCTACTGACTGTAAACAGAGCTGAGCCCAGAAGGAGAGGCAAAGAACTGGCAGACTAATTCCTAGAAGGGATCTGCTGGAGGACTAGGAAGCACAGTATGCAGCAGCTGCAAAGTAACTTAGATGGGCATCCCATGTGGTTCAGGCTGATTAAGAATGACCATCAGGGTCAACCCTAAATCTCAGCATAGACCTCTCTCAAATTATCTTATCCCCTGGGCAATACCTCTTGGGCAATGACAATGACTTGTAAAATAGCTTTGAGATGTATAGCTTAAGGGCATGAGACAGGTGGTAAGTATTACTCCAAATAAGATCTAGCCTGATAATATGGTCGGAGCTAAAGTGTCTTAGAACTATGTTTAAAATAAATTATTAAAATCTTGGGACCTTTAGCTAGGCTGCAGCACCTTAAGACCATCCCATTGTGCAGGGCCTGAAACAAGACATGCCTAAACTGTTTCCAAACTCCCTTTGAGCTTGGTGTGGACAGGGCCTTGGACATGCTACTATCCAATAACTGGTAACACAAGTTAACCTTGCCTTCCCTACTGCAGCGATGATTGGTGATGCACTGCATATGGCCTGCACAATTTGGTTTAATTTGTGCTTGTTTTTAGCTGCCAAATCTATACACAGCACTTAAGCATTCAGTCTCCTGCTCATTCAACTCACATTGGGCAGAGCACTTTAATGCTGGTACCTGGCAATTCTAACAGCTGGTGGCCCCCAGCTGCAAGTTCTGAGATCCCAAGTTCATGCAGAGTTCTGGAAACCAACTTTGCAAACTGCTTAGCAAATTAGCGTCGTACTTCACTGCTTTGTTAACGCCAACCCTCAGTGCAGCCAGCTTTAGACACCGTGTTGTTGTGACAAAGGCAGGAACGTGTGTGCTTATATCTGAATGGGGTGGGCTTATATACGGTGCACCACAGCTGGCAAAAACTGGAATTCCTGGCAACGGGTTGCCTATAGCTGAGCACTGTGCCTTTTCCAGGTGTGCTTACACCTGGCTTCTGTTGTACCAAAACAGCACTGCATCATGGAAGCCATCTTAACTGATTTCAAAGGGGCTACTCATCACATAAGACGAGATGCAGTGGCAGAGCTATTAACACATCTCAGTACCACACCAGAGATGGGCTAGAGAGTCAAAAGTTGGGTGGGCATGGTGATACCCGAAATGATCCCATGTTTGCCATTGGCTACAGAAACTGGCATGCTCAACCAATGGGCTGCTAGTCAGGAGAACCTTTGATCTTGTTTTAGCTTGTGAAGTAAACTCTTGCCTAACTTACGATAAAGTAAAGAACAAGCTTTTAGTTAACCGCAGATCTAGAGCTTAGATATTGCTTTATAGAACTGGGCCATCAATGCAGGTTAGAGGAACACATGCTGCAAAGCAGTTCAACAGTTGTGTTTAACGAGTAAGATTATACTTTCTCCTTGCCCCACCATGCCGGGTAGCTTCTGAAGCTGAATAATCGCAAGGCTCCTGCTGCAGCCTGTGTGAAGTAATTCCCCATCCTTGACAGTGACATTGGAGGGCAAGTGCCATTAATATGAATTTCCAGGCTGATGCAGCTGTAGCATTAAATGACAATGATGACAGTACTGTTAATTTATGCAGGCACTGAAAGGGAATCTAACCCATAATTTTGTTATGTTTTCAGGGCTTGACTTTTGTTCTAAATGTCAATAGGGTGTGCAAATGCCACACAAGTCTCCCTTAGGGTTTGGCTCAAATTCATATGCAGATTCTTCCGATGACTCCACCGATTATTCACAAACCTGAGGAGTGCCGCTTAATACAAGCTGGGAAAAACAAAGCCACAGTAAATAAAGCACAAACACGGTAGAAACAACTGAATCAGCCGAAGCATCCAGAGTCTAATGTGATTCAGATTTAAGCATTATTGACACAACTCTAGAACTCCCATGTGAGCAGTGCCCTACTGTACCTTGCTTTTCATCTTGGCTGCTTGCATTTTGTCGTGGCTGTTGGTTTATACATTTCCCCCCTTATTTATTTTAAGAGTAAATGTAGTCAAGCATGGCAAATTGACAGCGCTGGTAGCTGTCTCTTCAGAGGCGGTATTTTATAGGCAGTGGCAGCAGAAGCTTTTCAAAGCTGCTCCAAGAATGTGACTCAGACTTTTTTTCACATGGGACCACAAGGCGCACATGTGTTTTTCTGTCCTCCATGCTTCGCCACCTAGATATTGTCCAGGTTCCCAAATAGGTCC
This sequence comes from Crocodylus siamensis, assembly GCF_052110815.1. Lineage (NCBI taxonomy): Eukaryota > Metazoa > Chordata > Crocodylia > Crocodylidae > Crocodylus > Crocodylus siamensis. The sequence continues at coordinate 411,455,827 of NC_143395.1, read as the reverse complement.
ATCCTAATGATCACTGGGAAAACAGTGCCAGGTTGTCCTATGTTAGCCTTGATTGGCAGGGCTGCATGGAAAATTTTGTGCAAAAGGACATCTTGCACTGAGTCCTACAAGAACTGAGCGCATCCAGGTGTTTGGGGGTACCGTGTCCCACAGTTTGTGACTCCTCAGATAGACTACAAGTACCTGTACTCAGCTTTTGCTAAAACACTGGTATCCTAGGAGTTGTAGTTTATAAGGATACATGAGAACTTTAGAAAACCTTGAAAGACAGTCTTTGTGGGGAAAAAAGATGAACTAAGAGCCTTCTCTATTCTGGGCAGAGACCAGAGAAGGAACAAAAATCTCCATAACGTGATGGGAGTGTGGTGCCTGGGAAGGCTTTTGTGGAGCAGGGCTCAGAAGCTGATCAGAAGGGGCCCCAAGACCCAAACATGCAGAGAATGGAAGTGTCTGCAAACCTTGTGACTGAGCCACAGGTCAGAGAACTGGGGGGGGGATGGGTGTTAGTGCCAGCTTGAGTTTGGACCAATCATATGTTCAGGCCAGCAGGTGCTTGGAGGACTGAAAGGTAAGAATCCCCTCCCCCGCCTCCCATTCTCCGCTCGCCCCTGCCCCTTGGGGCTCCCCTGGTTTCCCCCTGCCCCTAGGGCTCCTCCTCTCCCACCTGTGCTTACTTGCCCAGAGGAGCAGGCAGAGAAGGGTTAACCTGTCTGCGAAGTCCCTGCTGCCCCTAGGCTGCTGCTCTTCTTCAGGTTGAATCTGGTCCAGACAACGGCGGTGTCAGCAATGGCAGCCAGGCGGGTAGGTTAACCCTTCCCTGCTTGCTCCCCTGGGACCGAAGCACAGGTAGGTACAAGTAAGCAGGAGGGGGTGGGGGGCAGTGAGTGGGGATCTGGGGTGCTGGGGAGGGCAGGGGGACAGTGGGCCTGAGCCGGGACAGCCAGGGTGGGGAGGTGGGTCAGGTGTTTACTGCAAAGTCTTGCCGTAGTGTACCATGAGTTGGGTAACGCAGATCAGAGATAATGTTGGCCTGGAGTGGGATCAATCTGAACAGTCTAACAAGTGCTTAAAACTAGTTTCGGGTGTTAATGTGAGGCCTATTCTGGGGTGAAGAGCTCCAGGAGCTACTCAGAATTACCATGCAATAAGGCCCTTAGAGACATATGGACCATAAGCCTAATTCTCACTAGCAGAGTTTAGGATAGAGATGCATCAAAGCAATGGGAGCGAGATCTAGCCATCCCTAAAGGCCAGGGGTGCTTGAACTCTGCTCTTTGGTTATAAAAGGAACCTGTATGAGCTATCTGGATCCAGAGCCACATTTTCCAGGGGCTGGGATGTATTTGGCTCTAGCCTTGAGTTAAGCTCCATTTCTACTTCAGACCAACAATATCAGCACCCTGTGTGCTGAGAAACAGCAGCAATGGACACACTCTAAAAACACCTCTAATAAAATAGAAAGATCAACTTGAGCAAGCAAAAAAACCCCCTCACAATCCTGATCTCAGACAGAAGAAATCTACTACTCATGAATAAAAAAAGCCTGCTCGTGAATAAAAAAAATCTTGTAACCCATCATTTTCAGTTGTTGTCAGGCTGCCTTGCCCTTCTGCTTTCATGCCAGTCACTTCTCAGCCCCTTTGTTACAAAATGGTGAATGTGCAGCAGTATTCGAACCTAACATCAATGCGAGTCCTTTCAGCAGCACGCAGAGGGGGTCCAGAAGTTGCAGGGCTGTTGGCAATTACCTTTCCTTATCGACTCAACATTGCTTGGCCAGGCAATGTACACAGCAACATGTGCAATGTCTGACAGCCCAAATCTTCCCTTGTCAAACGGGTGGTACTTGATGCCACAGGGCAGTTATGCTGGTACCACTCCTCAAAAAAACGAAGCTGCTACCCGCTCCTGTGCTTTGGTTATTTATTCAGGGATATGGCCTCCAAGTAGGCTATTGAACATCAGTATGAAGGACACGGAAGATTTTACTGCCTCTCTCCATCTGAGGATGAAATATTATATACATTACAGTAACTGCTTTTCAGAGTTTAAATTGCTAATGAGCATCCCCAGAAATAAGTCTTGGGTGTCACAGCATAGTGAGCTTCATGTTTCTTTGTCATTTCCTGTGACTTTAAAAACAATCCGAATACAAACATTTGAGATAACAAGCAGATGTTCTAGCAATTAAAAAAAAAAAATGGACGGCTACAAAGCTCACCTCCAACATGCTTGGAAACTCTGGCATAGGGCCATATTCCACTCTACCGATTAGGTGCGTAAGTGAATTTAGGTGCTCAAATGCCATTCTCGTCCACCCTGCTGAAGTCCCTGAAAACACAGTGACTGCAAAAAGTGGATGGACCCTTTTCCTCCTCATGACTCACTCTTAAGGATCGGACAATGGTGCGCTACAAAAGTAGATGCGTTAATGGATGTTCAGGATTCGAATAACAAGTAGGCACCTACAGCCACTTAGTTGCCCAAGAGGTGGAACTGAACCCGGCCCCTGATGAAATCAGCTTCATGATATGACTACTTAAAGCTTAGAGTTATTATTTTACAGGTGGAAAATGAAGACGCAGAAGGACTGGGTGCCGTGCGGCAGGTTACACAGGAAGTCTGTACCAGAGCCAGGAATCTTTTATGTTCCCATCACCACGAGCCCATTTTACTTTGTGCATCAGGATGACTGTATCAGGTAGTGCAACTCAGAACCAGGATATTATACAAAATACTCAAAGACATTTTGAAAAGGTGTCCAGCTTGTCCTTGCTTACTGGATCCCTGATAGTGCTGGCTTGCCAGCAAGAGAGTTATTTAAAGCCACAACAATAGGGCCACATCAAACCTGGAATCATTTGTTGCAAAGCAGTTTGTGAGCAGCTTTCATTAGGTTTCAGCGGAGGAGATTTCCCAGGGGTTGCAGTCGGTTCTGATGCAAAACGCCCAGGTTCACTCTACTCAATACATTAAGTAGCACAATTACAGGGACCACATCATCAGCTGATGTAAATGGCTGCAACTCCATCGACTTTCAAAGTCATTTCACCAGCCAACTATCTGGTTCTCAGAGCAGTTAGATGACTTAGGTAAAAGCTTTTTGCATATGTAGAAAGAAAGAGAGAGATTAATAGGGGAAAATTGTTTGTAGCGAAAATATACGCCTGGCACTGATTTTGACTGCTTCCCTTCACCATCTTACAGCCTGCCCTCTCCTCCTGCCTGCGTTGCGCTCGACTGCTGATCTCTCATCAGAACATGCCACAGGCCATTTGCTTAAATTTGCTCTCTCTCTCACCCTTTTCTCATGGCCTTAAAACTGCTGCATTTGCAAAGAGACAGGCCAGATCTAACTTCCTAAGTTGCCTTCGCAGCTGCCTCTGAACCATCTATGCTGGAGTCCAGACCTGCTCACTGAAGCCTTCACCATATGTCTTGGGCTCTGCTTACAGCAGGCCACCCCTCCCCTTCGCCCCCCCTCCCCCAATGGACCCTTCACCCAAGGATTTGAGACATCCTTGCAAATCTTAGCAATGCCTCACTGCACACACTCTGATGTAGGGGAGTCTCGCCTCTTTTCATATGTGGAGGAAGGGAGACAGAAAGGGGATAAAATGTTTTCCTCAAGGAAATGACTCACACGGTAGGGAATAAAAACCAGGAGTCCTAAATTCTGAGATGAAATCCTGACCCTCATGAAGTCAACAGAATAATCTTGCATTGATTTTTGCTCCTTGTATCTTCCTCTCTTTGCCGGCAGTCATACCTCTTGCTTGGAACAGCCAGGCCTGTATTTTTCTCATGGCTTTGCTGGATATTTTCTAATGAATTTCTACTTCTTTTGTAGGCTTCCTGTAGCCTTGTACAAGTCCATTTTGCATGTCTAAATGAAGGACCACAATGCTTTCTCCCAGCTTTGGTCTATGTCAGTGGTTTTCAACCTGCGGTCCACAGACCCCTGGGGGTCCACCAACTTTGTCTCAAGTGTCTGTGAAAGAGAGCTATGATCAATCAAAACCATGTGAATAACCACACTTACAATTCAAAGGGGCCTGCACCACATTTCAAAATTTCCAAAGGGGTCTACACCTCCATTCAACCCCCACCCCCTCTGACGAAGGGAAGTTTTGCCCAGGGTGCAAAACTCAGTAATTATGCCTCAAGGTGACAAGCTTTTCTATCGCAGTGTGCCTGAACATTACCCCGTATGCATGATCCTAGCCTCAGCTGAAGTCATAGGGCACTATCGTTATGGCAGTAGAAAACAAACAGCTATCTGTGATCCTCTTCAACAGCCTCCCTACTGGTAATGACCGCATTGACTGAATCAATCGTTTGTATAGGATAAATCTTTTATGACCCAACAGTAAATTTTATTAACCCCCACCCCCACAAATCCTTGTTTAGACAGAAGCATTTGCAGAGGGATGGAGTATTCAGAAACACGGCTCTCCTCTCTAAAAGCTCCCGTTGAAACTGCACTTTGCATTTTATTACTGTAGCACTGAAACAATGTACTAAAAATAAACTTAAACGTATTTCCAGCCGACCATCTTGCCACTTGAGGATTCAAACCATCTATGAGATGTGATAATCTCCTAACTACTTTTCTCAATTAAAGAGCAAGTGCTCTGCTCCTCTAAAACAGGGTTTAACTCACAAGGCGAATTGGACATTGAACCAGAAGTCTGTCAAACCTAATCCAGTTAAGGTGTTTCCAGGCTACAAGTGATGGCTAGGAATTTTTGGATGAAATGGTCTTTTACCCGAGAATGCCAATTAGTTGAAAATGAAAGGTACCCACAGGAATATATCAGTTGCCACAAAACTTTTGTCCAAAAAATGTTTTTTGTGGCCAGAATGTTATGGGGAAAGCCAGGAGGGGGAGAAGAAAGAGACTCGCACTTGGTGATTAGCGCGCTTATCCTTGAGACTGCTCCACTTCGGGCGAATCATTTAGTGTTTATTGCTCCAGAAAGGGAGAGAAAGACTGACTCACTGGCCCAGAGGTTAGGACACTTTCTCGGGACCCGAGACACCTCACTTCAAGTCCCTTCTCCCATGAATATTTATAGTGCAGCAGTTCCAGCAGCTGAAGATAGAACAAGACCCATCCCACAGTAGCCAAAAGCCTGGTGGGGTTGACTATTCAATTCAGAGACTTCTCCCACATGCTAGGTGAATGCTATAACCACCTGGCTGTTAGCGCTTCTGGAGTCTGTTATCATACACACCCCCACATGCTTCCTCTTAAAAGGTCTTTGTTTCTGTGCAGAAAGAGAACGTTTTTGAAATCCTAAAGAGTCTTGTGGGACAGGAAAAGCATTTCCCAGCCAGTTTTCTCTAGCATGCAGCCCCGCATACACAGCTACAAAAAAACCTGATAGTGTCTGCAAAAAAGAAACTGAACTTTGCTGAGCCAGATTAAACCAATTAACAAAAGGCCAAATGTTTGAAGAGCCAGAGTCCTAACGCATGTAGCAAAGACTCCCAACCTTGTTGTCGTACAAGAACGTCACAGGAGGAAGAGAGCCATGGCGCGCTACCAGCAATGTTTTGACTCCCCTCCTGGAAAACTTTGTGCATCCTGGTTCCTTTCTTATAGCATGTCTACACATGCACTTGAATATGCAGTAGATTATTTTAATGTGCATTTAAGTGTCATGTAAACAACCCGTGACATTACACTAATGCGCAGTAAAATAGCCTACTGTGCATTAAGTGTCACTAAAAAAGTGTACAAATGCACTATTATGCATTAGCACAGTCTAATGAGCATTAATTTAGTTCTTCACTAGGAGGTGCTAAATTTAATGAGCATTAGAAAAAAACACATTAATGCACGTGTAGATGCTCCCACCGTGGTTTAAAACGGGACCTCCGCAATGCAGGCATTAGACTTACCTAAATTTGCACAAACACCAGACCCAAGCCTGTGAATTGAGCTGCATCCTGTGTTTGTAGAGTGATAAGCTCAAGGGGATGGACTCTCTAAGACATCCCCAGCAGTTCCTGCTCCTAAGCTGTGGCCAGGCTGGGAAGAAGCAGAGTCATTTGACCCCATTTTTTTTTTACAGTTCTCCTTCAAGCCATGTTACACAAAGAGGTGTAAAATAGTGTGATAAAAAGCTAACTTACACTTGCTTTCAAAGCTCAGGGAAAAAAAAAATAAAGACTGAATTACAAGAAAAGAACTGGGTGAGAACAAGTAACAGCTACTTTTCAGCAGTACTGTTGGTAGAGTTTGCGAATGGCGCTGCTATGCTAACTCAAGTGGCTTTGGCTCAAGAAGGGCTGATGGATGCCATCACACACTGCCCAGCACAGTGGCAATTTCCCTTCTTAGTTCGCTTGTGAGCGCTTGGTTGAATTCTTGCACAACTACTGCACAATGAGCAAGAATTCAACCCGGATATTCCACTTTGGGTATAGACAGTAATGGGCAAACTGGATCAGATAAATGAAAATGGACAAAACACTTGCACTTTGCCTGAAAGCATCTGAACTTCTCTGAATGCTCCCAAAAGCTTGTATTTTTCTTCACTAATATGCATCTCTGGTCCTCTGGATTCTGGCCAGATTTCGGAGCAGAACTGCCAAAATGCCTCAGAGCAAGATCTCTTAAGATATTCTTCCCAGTTCTGCAAACCCAAGAGGTTTCAAATAAACATTACAACTCTGTGACCCAGAGCTAAGCTAAACGTCTAAGCACTCTGAGATGTATCTCACGTAAGTGGGAGATGTTGAAAGGGACTGAGAGCCAGAAGATCCCAGTTTTGGTCTACTAGCTGATTTAGGAAAGGGATTTCACTTCCCTGTGCCTCAATTTGAAATACAACTGCTTTTCCCCCATATTACTGGCTTTTAGATCCCCAAACCAGAAGTGCTTTATAGCACCTGAGCATGCAGACCCCCGAGCCACCCACACCGCATGGAAACATGCACCCAACCTGCAACCGAGTCTGTCAATCCTGGATAGGCCTTGCCAACCATCTAGGGACCCAGAGATAAGACAATCATGGAAGACAATCATCCTTGACACTGCAGGATTGCCAGTGATTTGCTCTCCACCCTCCCGATGTTGCTGTGAGCCTTCATCCAAATGTGCAAGGTGCTTTGAGATCCAGGCAAGTGAAGTACTGCAAAGGTGCAACTACCCATTAAGGTATAATTATAAGACTCAAATATTAAGATATTATGATATGCTTAAACACTGTATTTTATTAAGAAAGTAATTTTCTTGAAAAGTGAAAAAAAAGAATATTGCAGCAAAACTATCTGATGAATTAATAACTTTATAACAATGATAAGAGATGGATTGATATTGGAGATGAAAAAAATATATATTCCACAAATTAAAACTCAGCCAGATTTGGAATTAGCTGTGAAGGTCATTTCTCATTAGCACAGAACTTTTCTATATCTCATTAGTAATGCACCTTATAACCCATGGTTACCACATGCACTGTACATTACTTTGTTTTGGAACAGTTTTTGTTCACTAAGAAGGTTTTTCTTTACAGATTATTTTACCAGGTCATAAGTCAAAGGACTTGAGGTTGCAAGCAGATCTTCCTTCCCTCGGCTTCCAACATTGACTGTAATTGATTCTTTTTTCCCCTCTCTTTTCTTTAAGCAGTTAAAGGCAAAAGACAAATTCCACCCACCCAGCAAATTAACTACAGCCTGGTGAGAGCTGCAGAGAGAGGAAAAAGGAGAGCCGATGACTTGTTAAACTAAAGAACGGCCAAGATACGGTGCTGCTGTAATAATAAATGCTAATAATACTTAGCACTTCTGTAGCAGTTTCCATACATCAGAGAGCTGTAGCTTGACAGCCACCTCCTATGCATCCCTGCTTCCTCCTGTAGGTGCTCTCAAATTTGGGAAGCTGTTCTACTTTCAAGCGTCTCAGCTGAAGTTGCTTATTAGTCCCAGGGTATAAGACACTGGCTTCCACGTCTCAGTCATTACTTCCTTACTGGTACCCCCATGTTCTCCCTCCTCAGTGCAGACATGACATGGACCTTCCCATCATACTTGTGGTACCCGCAATGCCTTCCTCTCCGCTGCAGGACTGTACAACCCTGGCCATTCCCCCAGCTTGACAAGTGGAGCATCCAGGCCCCTTCACTCCATGCTCAGAGTTGTATCCATTGCGCTACCCTTTCTCCACGGCACCGCTTTGTAAGGGCCCCGCAAAACTCCCACGCTAGTGTCCCAGTTGGGTGTCATGCACCAAGCCTCACGGTTTGCTACGTGCCATCCCTAACAGCCCGGACTATTCAAATAGTTTAACTGTAATTTTTTTCAAGGCATTTGAATACATTGTAAACAAGATAACCAGGACCAGGCACCCTCAAATAATAGCTGCAATCCTACCACAATGGACGGCTCCGCTCAGATGCAAGAAATAAGTGCACTTCAAAGATAATCAAATGAGGACTGCTCGCAGCAGACACAGGAATCTCTCAGCCCACTCCCTGAGATAATAGATGTGGTAACATTTTGACTACCGCCTCATGTTTACTGTGGGCGTTAGCCGAGACATTTTCATGTAAATAAAACATTTATCAAGCTCACAAAAATGTCTGCAGAGCAATAATTGTGCAAGAAGGGTGAGCGAGTGGGATATAGGCTTCCCCACTGACTTTACATATCCGGCTTAGGCAGGATGCTGCTGCGACCGCTGGCGCAGGAAGGGGAGCAGGTCTCCTGCGTGGAAGCAGAGTGAGCCGGCCAACGGGGCTGTGAAGCACAGGACCTGGATTGTACTTGTGTGGTGGTGACTGCCTCTGAGACCCTCCGTGGCCTTGAGCAAGTCACTTGACATCTCTGCTCTTCTGCTTTCCTACCCACAAAACGGGGTTAAAGACGCCCACCCAGCTGTGCATGCATTAAACACTAAGGTAAGTGCTATTTTTACTATCCAGTTAGCCTCCTATCAGCTCCCAGAGTTTGTTTTCTACTGGTTTGATCACCCTGCTTTTTAGTTCCTGTTTTATTATGGAAGTACCCATTGTATTGACTTCCTGGGGTCCCTTCCAACCCTAATTTTCTATGATTCTGTGATTGCAAAGGATACCTACAAGTCGAGATCAGAAAAGAGCATGTAAAAGCTAGCATCATCTTCACTTTGTATATGGGAAACTGAGTTACAGAAAGGAAGAAGGTCACACGGGACGTCTGCAGCAGCAGGAACTGGATTGAGGTCTCTTGACTTGCAACTTATTACAAAAGCCCCCTTCCAATTTATAACAAACAACAGGCCTTCTGCTATGGTCTCTGGGAGACTACGTCAGCATTTTGTGATCTTGGCATCAGGCATCTCCTGGAAATTCCTCCCTCCCCTTCCCCCGCCCCTCAATTATGAGTCTTCAGTTTGCACTCTGCAACAGGTTTGCCGAAATAAATGTCCTACCTCTGTTGTGCAGCACTGGATTAACTATTTTGGATCCGATAGCTAGGGGAAGGGGCTTCCAGACCCCTCACTTGATAGAACATAAATTGCAGCTGTCACAGGCAGCCGCTACTTGCTCTGTTTTCCTCCAATTTTCCCTTTCCATAAAAAGCAAAGCGACACAAAACACAGCAAGGAATATTAAGGTCTTTAGAAACCTCTCTTGCTGACTGCAGCCTTCTCCGATCTGAATACCTTGCATACCTTTCCAGCACACATGACTGACAGCTGTCCCACACGCTTAGCAAAACAGAGTTTAATCCACCGTATCGCGGACAAATGTACTTTGACAGCATCAGCGCCTAGTGATGTACAGAGTAGCAGCCATCCAGAACTGGTGCGGTCTAGAACAAATACTCCATTATTTCATCTCCCAGTGGATATTTCTTGTCCATCTGTAACCACCTGGGTAGAACAAGCAAGCTACAGTTAGCAGCTCTGCAGCAGGCTGGCAGATGCAAGGGAGATGCAAACGCCTCCTGCGATTGCTTTTTTCCTCAAGCTACACAATATCAGGGAGCTCCAAATGTCTTCCTCACCTCTCTGTTTCACTAACTCCACGTCCCTGAATTGTTTGGTCCAACACACTCAACAAAGGACATAACGGCCAACTCCTTGGGACGGGCAATGGCTGTAGGATGGACACAGTTCCTTGAGGAACTGTCGAGCGGGTCTGGAGAAAGGCTTTGAACAGCACTTGGAGCATTCGCTAAATAAAACTTACATCTGAGGGTCAGGCTAGGAGAGCGGAAAGGAGCAAAGACCTATTCAGCAGACAGGAATGATAATTCTAATTTGTGTTACATGTTTTATCCATTCTTCTTAAACAGTTCGTCTCAGGTAAGTCCTCACTATATTACAGATGAGGATAAGGGAAAGTAGCAAGTTTGTGGAAGACCTGGGAGTACAACTCAGGAAATTAGGTTATCTTTATTGTCCAGGCCCCTCACTGCTTGAGACATGACCCACCGGCCTTCCCTCTCTTTTTGAGCAGCCATCCCTTTCTGCTGGAGAGTCCTGAACAGCTTCCGTCTGACTCCTGATCGTCTGTTTTAGGATCATAGGAATTAGGGCTGGGAGAACCCTCACAAAGTCATCTAGTCCAACCCCTCGCCCAAGGCAGGATCACCTAGTCTCAATCGTCCCAGCCAAGTATCTGTCAAACCTGCTTTTGAAAATGCTCAGGCATGGAGATCCCACAGCTTCTCTAGGTAGCCTGCTCCAAGCTTGGCCACCCTCTTAAGTCAGGAAGTTCTTCCTAATCTTCAACCTAAATTTCTTCTACTGCAGTTTGACGCTGTTGCCTGGTCCAGGTCCTTATAGACTAGTCTCTGTTCTCATTATTATTTGTCCTTTAGGTACCTGAAGACTGTTATCAAATCCCTCCTCAGTCTTCTCTTCTCCAGGCTAAGCAATGCCAGCTCTTTCAGCCTTTCCTCAAAGCCCAGCTGCAGCATATACCAAGTAGGCTGAGTCTCCTTACAAACTCCACCATCCCCCGCCTTGCCTCTTCCTCCTATCCATATGATTTGTATAATAGTTTTATATCTAGGGAAAATGAAGTCAAGGGAAAAATCAATCAGGCAAGCTCACAGAGGAGAGGGGGTATACACCTATCACAGAATACGTGGTAGGCCCAGCTGTTGCTGCATAAGCCCAGCTGGAAGAGGTCCTAAATTGGCTGACAGTCATAACCGGGTAGTACTGGGCTACCAAGATAATGTTGAATATTTAGCACTGTGTTGTTATTCATATTAAAAAAAAAAAAATTGAATACCAGATGGGACTTTTATGACTATCAAGTCCAACTTTCTATGCAATATCTACAGAGTTTTATATCAAGCCCAATAATTTCTGGGTATGCTACTGTGTATCTTTCAGAAGGACGACCTATACTTTGCTTCAGAGACTCTGTGCGGTGGAAAAATCTACCACAAACCTCATGAATTATTCCAAGAATTCATTACTTTGTTAAAATTTGCACCTTATCTCTAATTTAAATCTGTCTAGCTTCAACTTCCAGTCATCTGATCTCGATACACCTTTGTCTGCAAGAGGAATGAGCCCTTTACGAATCGAAAATCTTCTTCCCCTGTTGGTACTTATACAGCGTCAGCAAGTCCCCTCTTAACCTTCTCTTCAATAAGCCAAATAGATTCAGCTTCAAAATTAGTCTCTTGCAGTGAGAAAGGTTTTCCAGGCCTCAAAAGCATCCTTTTAGTTGTTTTTGGAACAGTTTCCTATCTCTTAACCAAATCACCTTTGCAAAGGGTGGCCAGGAGAACTATGCAGGGGGTCTGACTAATACAATATCAGAGTCATCTCCATCTCCTTATTCCTGCAGTGTATTCCTTTGTTTACCCAAGAGCAAACATATACTCTCTTTTCCACTGAATAGGGGTCCTCATGTTTAGTATGTTCTCCATGTCTCACTACCCCTTTTTAAAAATCACAGTTTTCCATAATACAAACCTACACCCTGTCAGTATGCCCTACATTCTTCAACCCTAGATGTAGGCTTTGAAAGTGGTTGCATATAAACAGACCCATGCTACATCCAGAGATGCCAACCCAGATCAGACTCCTGCTGCTGCAAAGGTTGTTAAAATACACTCCAGAGATCCAAAGAAGAGCCCTGCTCCCCCATCACAGAGGAAGGCACAAACCCTGACTATCCGCACCTTGAATATTTGACTTTATAGCTTTATTAGAGTTCCTGTGACATAAATTTATTGTGAGTAACAGAATGCAAATATTTTTGTTTGCAAAGACATGCTCTGTTTACTACTTAGGGCAGGAAAGGAGAGGGTTACAACTAGATGGGGACTGGGGATAGGTCTCATCAGTTAATGGGATTCTGGAAAGCAAAGACATGCTTAGGTGATGAGGCTGGCTGAGTATCTCTAAAGAAGGAGTGGGACCTACCCATACCCATACCACAGTTCTCAGATATGCTGAGCTGGTATACAGCTGGTATAGCTGCCTTGCTTTCAGCAAAGTTGTACTGCTCCATAGCAGCTGAGAATAAGGCCTGGTAGCTCTGAAAACAGCATCTCTCTGCGTGCAGAGAAACAACTCTTTTCTTCTTAGTGAACACTCTTATTGGAGCATATTGCGCACATATGTTTTGCTTTATTGAAGAGAGGAGGAGAGGGATCTCTCCTCACCCTTCACCTCTCCCCTCATTCTGGGGCTCCATATGCACACAGAGGGTGTAGCTATGTTAGCAACAGTACCACTGTGTCTAAACATAGTTGTTGCTAGCAGGGTCATACTATGGTTTCCCTGACTACGTGCTAAGGTACCATGGTGATGAGCATGGTATAAGCATCTGAGACAGACAGGAACAACTAAACTGGGTTTCTTGCCCAAATTTCCCAGCGCTGCCATTATCAGTTTTCCTCCAAAGCTGGGAGTGCCAGCACGCACGGGGCATCAGACTTCCAATTACTGTTCTTTCCCAACCCGACTCACAGCAGGTCTCTGCAATATCTGGAACACGGGCTTGTATTTCAAAAGCAAGTGGAGTTTGATCCTACACCCCCTCATCTATCACAGAATGATAGAAAATGAGGGTTGGAAGGGACCTCAGGAGGTCATTTAGTTCAACCCCCTGCTCAAAGCAGGACCGTCGCCATCTGGATCATCTCAGCCAAGGACCATCTGCAATTATATCATCTCAGGCAACTATATTAACCTCACAGGCACCCAAGGAGCTCAGGCAGTGCATAGCGCAGTGGTTTTCAACCTCTGGTCTGTGGACCCCTGAAACCTGTTTTCAACTTGTGGTCCATGGACTGCAAAAGCTGACTATGATCAATCAAAACTATGTGAATACCCATGCTTACAATTCAAAATTGTACTGTAAATTGTATTGTGTTCAAAACCCACACCCCCAATCAAAATTTGTTAGGAGTCCACAAATGGAAAAAGGTTTGTGGGCTACATAGAAGACATGTAACCCAGCCCAGCTTCAGGCTCCTCTTCACAGTGAGGCCAGCTGGTATGTGTGTGTGTGTATGTGTATATACATACACATACACACACACACATACATACACACACACACACACATATATATATATATATATATATGTAAATAGGTGTGCATTGCTTGTGTGACAGCTGTTCTGCACAAGCCCTCTGTATGAGACCATGTCGGAGGAAGAGGAGAGCAAGGGGAAGGAGAGGAACATTGCCTGTATGCCCCTTTGCCCTTCCCAGTATGTAAGTGGGGCACATAAGATCTTGCATTATCTCTGTGATTTCGGCAAAGCAGCAAAGGATTCTCCCTCTTGCCAAATAACGTTAGCTAAATGTTGGGCTGTGCATTTCTACCTTGTCTAGTTTAATGCTGCAGGACAGGATTTCAAATCTTTCTCCCAATTCTGAGAATCCCAAAACCAACTTCAATTAAGATCACACTCCCTTCTTACAAACAGAGGGCCAGCAAAACAGGAAAAAAAGGGAATGGTCTAACATAGGAGGCTATTTTCCCAACTATTACACTCCTGTAAATGAACTGGCTAAAAATGGTGATGAACAGCCATTTCTGTTTGACTTATTATTAAGAACTGGACTCTGAAACATGTAAGATCACACAGCAATGCTCAGAAACACGAAGCTGAGATGCTAACTTAAATGCTACAGCTGCCGCTTACTTAGGAGGGAGAAGGGAGAAAACCCCCCCCCCCAAATGTTGCATTGTCAAGTCTGCAACAATAAAGAATAATTTTCATTCCTTGCGCACAAGAGCTCCAATTATAATCTAATTCAATTCAGATTAACTATGCTTTGATGGCATTTCCATTACATAAAAAATAAATTTATTAGCCAAGTATAATGTGTTTTGACTATAGTTTTAATGCTAATAAGGAGGCTGCTTAACTGCTTTAATGCTGCATTTTAACCACAGTTACAAGCTATTTCTTCAAAATTTATAATCAGAGTGGGCAAATATTACACACAGATCCCACACACAGACAAACTGTCACGATTTACCGGTGAGCTGTTAATAACGGTTTATAATCCATGGGTTTAAATCCCACCCATTAAGAATTTGCATGATATACCTTCACCAAAGCTTCATTCCAAATTCTTTCTTCCATTCAAATGTTTATGAGCCTTTGTACATGCCACAAAATTGGCCTTTAAAGCAGCTTAAGTGCCCTTCTGCACTGCTTTAATGGCATTTCTGTTTACACTGTCAGCGGCGTATTGCATGTTCAATGATTTTGGAACGTAGCAAAATAAAACATAGAATCAGAGAATCAATGAGTGGGAAGGGGCCTGGACAGATCATCGAGTCCGACCCCCTGCCATGGGCAGGAAGGAGCCCTGGGAGTGGCAGGGGTCATAAGACCCCAGCCAGGTGCCTGTCCAGTCTCCTCTTGAAAATTTCCAGGGCAGGTGAGAGCACCACCTCTCTGGGAAGCCCATTCCAGGCTCTGGCCACCCTTACAGTGAAGTAGTTCTTCCAAATATCTAACCTAAACCTATCCTCCCCCAGCTTGTGGCCATTGTTCCTGGTGACCCCAAGGGGGGCCCTGGTGAGCAGACTTTCCCCGAGTCCCTGCTGCTGGCCCCTGATAAGGTTGTAGGCAGCCACAAGATCCCCTCTCAGTCTTCTCTTGCGGAGACTCAAGAGATTCAGGTCCCTCACCCTCTCATAGGGCTGTCCACGGAGGCCCCCAACCATACGAGTGGCCTCCTCTGGACCTTCTCCAGGTTCTCCATGTCCCTCTTGAAGTGCGGCGCCCAGATCTGGACACAGGACTCCACCTGCGGCCTGACCAGCACCGCATAGAGGGGGAGCAAGACCTCTCTGGACCTGTTAGTGATGCCCCTGTTGATGCATGACAGGGTGCGGTTGGCTCTGCCTATCGCTTCGTCGCATTGGCGACTCATATACATCCTGGAGTCAATCCTGGCTCCAAGATCCCTCTCTGCCTCTGTGCTGCCGAAAAGGTCAACCCCTAATCTATAACCATAATGCTGGTTCCCTCTTCCCAGGTGCAGCACCCTGCACTTGTCCTTGTTGAACCGCATCCTGTTTAGATCCGCCCACTTCTCCAACCTATCCAGGTCTGCCTGGATGTGGTCCCTGCCTGCCGGTGTATTCACTTTACCCCACAGCTTGGTGTCATCAGCGAACTTGAACAGGGTGCTCTCCACACCCTTGTCCAGGTCGCTAATGAAGATGTTGAACTGCACCGGCTCAAGGACCGAGCCCTGGGGGAATCCGCAGCCCACACCCTCCCAGGTCAACATCGACTCATCCACCACCACCCTCTGGGTTTGCCCCTGAAGCCAGTTTGTCACCCATGTGACCATGCATTCGTCCATGCCTCAGTCCCCTCAGCTTGCCCACCAGCATTGGGTGGGACACTGTGTCGAAGGCCTTCTGGAAGTCCAAGAAGATGACATTGACTTCCTCCTCCCCATCTAAGCTCTTTGTTACCTGGTCATAGAAAGATACCAGGTTAGTCAGGCAGGATCAGCCTGGCATGAACCCATGCTGGTTACCCCTCAACACCACTTCCCCTGCAGGGCTCTCACAAATGTGGCCCGTGATAATTTTTTCAAAGACCTTCCCCAGGATAGAAGTGAGGTTGACTGGCCTGTAGTTGCCAGGCTCTTCCTTCCTCAGCTTCTTGAAAATAGGGACCACATTGGCCCTTTTCCAGTCCACTTGGCCCAAGCACCAGGAGTCCCTAAAGAGCCTTACCAATGGCTCTGCAATGACACCAGTCAACTCTCTCAGCACCCGTGGATGAAGGTCATCCAGGCCCGCCGACTTGGATACATCTAAGCCCTCCAGGTAATCCTTAACTAGGTCTGAACTAACCGTCAGGGGACTCGCATCCTTCCCGGGCCTCTCTACGCTATCACCCAAGAGCACCCCACTGTCATCGGACAGGAACACGGAGGCAAAGAACTTGTTGAAGAGTTCGGCCTTCTCTCGTGCATCTGTCACCAACTGCCCTGCCCTGCCTCGTAGGGATCCAATGTTACCCCAAGACTTCTTCTTGCTACCTGTATACTGGAAGAAGGACTTTTTGTTATCCTTAATCTGAGCTCCAGTGCTCCTTTAGCCTTCCTCACCAAATCCCTACAAGATCAGGTCAGGGAGGTGTACTCCTCCTTTGTCCCTGCCCCCTGCTTCCACCGCCAGTACATTTTTTTCTTTGCCCTCAGGCCAGCCTGGATATCCGTGCTCAGCCATGAAGGTTTCTTGGACCCTTTTCCCGCCTTCCTGCGCAGAGGAATTGTGTCCTGCTGTGCTCCAAGGATAGCCTCCTTGAGGAAGGACCACCTTTCCTGGACCCCCATACTAGCTACTCCCTGGGCTCTGAGTGCCTCCCTGACTACTGCCCTGAGCACATCGAAGTTGGCTTTCCTAAAGTCAAGCACTTGCTCTGTGCTAGTTACCCTCCCCACCTTTCTCTGAATAGTAAACTGGATTGTTTCATGATCACTGTCCCCGGCCTCCCTCGTACTAGCACATCCCCCACCAGGTTGTCCCCAGACGCCAACACCAGATCCAGTATGGCGTTTCCCCTACTGGGGACGAGTACCTCCTGCATGAGGCGTAGGTCCTGGACACGCGTCAGGAACCTTTGTGAGTGGCTGGAGCTGGCCGACTGCTCCTCCCAGTTGATGTCAGGGTAATTCATATCCCCCATGACCACAACATCCTTTGCACGCACGGCCTCCCCCAGCTGCCTGGAGAAGTCCAGATCCAGCTCGTCCTCCTGATGTGGTGGCCTGTAGTAAACCCTACCACCAGATCCCTCTCCCCCCACCCTCCTTGATGTTTGACCCACAGGGTCTCAGTTAAGCCTTCCTCTGGTCCCATTTGGAAGGCAGAACTGGTATACTGTTCCCTAAAATAGAGCGCAACCCCCCACCTTTTTTCCCCTTCCTATCTCTTCTAAACAACCTATAGCCCTCTATGTCTACTGCCCAGTCAAATGTTTCATCCCACCATGTCTGCACAAGGCCAACCAGGTTGATTTTATTACTTGCAAGCAGGAGAGCAAGCTCCTCCTGCTTGTTCCCCATGCTTCTTGCATTAGTGAAGAGACACCTTAATCCCCCCGTGGGAGCCCTGGGCACTCCCCCTACCTGATAGAGAGACATCTTTGAGGTGTTGTAGTTTGCTACCTTACAGCTGGGAGGGAAGCACTTAGGGGCTCTGCAAGCAGCACGTCGGCAGCCCATGAAGGCATACTCCACTGATGAAAAGACAAAAAGTAGCGAGCCCGATATTTTTTTTTCTCTCTCTCCCTGGAGCCTGCCTGCCTGAGCTGCACGGGGGCCCAGTGCTTCCCTCTGCGGCTGCGATGCCCCACCTGGGACCTGGGGGGCACTGCCGCTGCTGCAGAGCGAAGCACTGCCCCGCAGCTCAGGGACTACTCGGTCCACTAGCATCTCGCCCTCATCCCGCCCCGCTCGCTGCCGGACAAGCAAGTACAGATCAGTCCCAAACCTTGTGTACATGCCACGGGGGTTACTTTGGTTTAAACTGGAGCAGGGTTTTTAAAAACTCACTGCTTCAATTTAGGGAGAATTAAACCAAAGTACCCCCCTGTAACGCGTACAAGCAGCCTATATGTTGTTGTGTATGACCCGGGGAAATGTGGTGAATGGCGGGGATGGGGATGGGAAGAGGTGATTGCAGGCTCATGTGAGAGAGACACATCTGCACTTTTGCTTTTATGTATTGATTGATATGACTGCTCCAGGTACTTCAGGGCAATATACACCTGCTTGACTGGTAAGTGCAGTCGTGTCCTCACACCTCACTGAAAGCAATGAATGGCATGATAATGGGTGATAGCAGAAGAACAGGAGAACAGAGAGATGGGATACTCTTGAGACACTTACACTGACGCTCCTCCCTCCAAACAACCCCAAATCGTACTGCCTTCTCCCTCAGCCCTCCACAGACTTGTCTCTTCCTGTGTGCTTACACCTTCACATGCATTGTAAACCTCAGTCTCACAGTACCTGCCTTTACCTGCTTTAGGAAATAAGTTCAGTGGGAGATGGTGGGCATTTGGCACTTCTGGGAAATAATCAAGCTGCTTGATTCAGATTCCTAAATATGAATTCAGGAGCTTAAGGTCCTGCTCTGTTTTTTGCAAATGTTGGCTGCCAAGTTTTCTTCTCAGTGAGAGCCCAGCCTTCTCCTCTTTTCTTAAGGAGCGCTGAAGTTGGATCAGCCCCTCCACCTTGTAAGAACTTTAGTCCTTTAGATTCTCACTTGCCTTTTGGTAGCCTCTGCCAAGGACTTGAGCACAGACTTTGCATCTCCCTAATCTTCAACCTAAATTTCCTCTACTGCAGTTTGAGGCTGTTGCCTGGCCCAGGTCCTTAGAGACTAGTTCTTATTATTAATTGTCCTTTAGCTGACAACTCTTTTAACCAAGAGGATGCCAACATACTATAAACAAGTACTACCTATAATCTACTACCCATAAACATCTGCACTTTGAGTTGTGCATCTCAAGGAAGACTTGACGTACACTCATACTGTTTACTCCTGCACTATCTGCCTTGCCACCTACATCATTGCAAATGATTATTTTCCTGTGACTTGTGCTTAAACTGGGATGGCCATTACATTGGTTGACTGCCTTCAGTCAAAAAGTTGTGGTGTTTATTTAAACAAGCTCCCATTGGCTCTTATTACTCCAAATGCATCTCTTTGAAAGCTCCATTTTAATTACATACCACCGTGACAGAAAAGCAGACTCCTGCTGTATCTGTGAATTACATTTTATTCAAACTCCCCTCTAGTGGATACCATTAGCTTATGTGAGCAAAGAATCATCATTTAATTTTTTCTTCTGCTGCACACCTTCCTTTTAGAAGGAGACATGATTTCAAATGGAAATTATAATTAGATTAAACTACATCTGGGGAAAACCACTCTGAAACTAAGCCATTGAATTGGAGGATGGAAGCTAAACTGGTAGTCAAACTACTCAAATTAGTTGTGACAAACAATTTACTTTCAAATTAAGGACGCTTTTTTGAGAGGTGGGGGGAGGAGGGGAAATTGTCCACCAAAGATCCACAATTTTGTATCAAGCTTTTCTAATTTTATATAATTATACTTGTTACTTTTTTTCTTCATAATTATTTAACAAATACTCCGTGGGTGCATCTACACATCGCCCTACAGTGACATAGCAATGCGCTACATCACTCTACTGGTGTACTATGGTGATGTAACGATCAGGCTGGTCTACATGTGATGGCCAGCTATGTTACTGTAGTGGCGCTCCCTGGTATTGTGTGCCACTATGGCAATGTAGCGGTGAAATTGTGCGTCCACAGTAGTACCTACCCATACTACTTTAGTATTTCCAAAAGGTAGTGTGTAGGAGGTTTCAGCTCATGGGCTCTTCATGAGCTGTTCCTTGCAAAAGATTTCTGTTACTAATCTAACACATGAAGGCATACCCAGATTCAATGCCCAGAATCTAAAACTAGACCAATACAGCTTATATATGTAATAACTCAGAATCAGTTTTAATATAAGGTGATTCAGCTTATTTTAATATATTAATATGTGATCAAATATGCCAATTGATAAATGTGTGGTTCAAAATAGGAATTCAACCAAAAATGTCAAGAGGGAGCATTTACACTGAAAGACAATATCATCCTATCCCACTGCAATTCGTAATTTGTAAAGTGATTCCCCTACCCCCCCACAACCAAGTGGAGAGCAAATTAGACATGAGTTTGAGACACAGCAGAAACACAGGATCAAGGTGATTTCCGCCTGGGTAAGCAGAGTCATCGTGTTTCAGATGAAGGAAGTAACAGCCCATTTCATACATGGCCTGGTGAAATCATCAGAATCACAGTTAAGTAGGGATGGAAAGTATTTCGCAAGGTCATGTAGTTCAACCCCCCTGACGCCCCTTAAGGCAAGACCATGCCTAACTAAACCATCCCAGCCAAGTATCTGTCTAACTTGCTTCTGAAAACTTCCAAGGACGGCCATTCTGCAAAATCTCTAGGTAGCCTGTTCCAATGCTTCACCACCCTCACAGTCAGAAAGTCCCTCCTAATCTCCAACCTAAATTTTCCCTGCTGCAGTTTCCTGCAGTTTGAGGCCAGTGCTCCTAGTCCTGTCCCCTCTGCTTCTGGAAAGTTGTTTCAGTTGAACACCTCTCTCTGAGGATAAGCTAGAAGGAGTTCAGAGACCAGCAACTAACAGGCTGCAAGAACTGATTTGGGAGGAAATTTCATATGAATACTTTGGATAAGAGATGACCAACAGAAGCCAGATCAGACCCTTAAAGTCAAAACGAATGTGTTGGCAACTAGCTAAGGTCTCACATGTGATCATCAGTAGATTTCTTAAGCATGTATAGACTGAGTGGGGAAGAGGAATAACTTGCCACCCTCCAAAAAGCAACAAGATAAAACTGAAAAAGGGAAATATAGGTTAAAGTATTTGAAAAAAACAAACAAACAAATAGAAAGCATCTAAATGTAGATAATTTTTAATAAATTGCCCAGACCAGATTCAGAGATGCTAGGGTCAGGAGGGATCTTAACAGATCATAGAGTCTGACCCCCTGCCTAGGCAGGAAAGAGCGCTGGGGTCAAGCCAGATGCCTACCCAGCCATGTCTTAAAGACCTCCAAGGTAGGGGAGAGCACCACCACCCTTGGAAGCCCATAGGCTGATATATAGTCTAAATCTGCTCTCTGTCAGTTTGTGACCACTGTTTCTTCTTACCCCAAGAGGTGCCCTGGTGAACAGAGCAGCCCCGATCTCTGTCCCCCTAATGAATTTGTAGGTGGCCACAAGTTCCCCTCTCAGCCTTCTCTTGAGGAGGCAGATGAGGTCCAGGTCCCTCAGTCTCTCCTCATAGGGCTTGTCCTGTAAGCCCCTAGCCATACGTGTGGCCTCCTCTGGACCCTCCTGAGTCTGTCAACATCCTTCTTGAAGTATGGAGCCCAAAACTGGACTTGGTACCCCAACTGCGGCCTGATCAATGCTGCATAGAGGGGAAATATCACCTCTTTGGATCTATCCGTCGTGCATCTGCTCATGCACGATGAAGCGTGAGTAGCTTTGCTGATGATTTTGTCACACGGGTGACTTGTGTTCACTTTAAAGTCCACTATGACTCCGAGATGCCTTTCCGCTTCTGTGCTGCTGAGAGGGTCACTTCCCAGCCAGTCAGTGTGCTGGATACTTCTGCACCCTAGGTGCAGCACTCAGCACTTGTCCTTGTTGTACTGCATCCTATTGTGTACTGCACACTTTTCTAACCTGTCCGGGTCTGCCTGCAATCGTTTACTACCCTCTGGAGTGTGCATTTCACCCCACAATTTAGTATCATTTGCAAACTTGGACACAGTACACTTCACACCCACATTCAAGTCACTGATGAAGATATTGAAGAATACAGGTCCAAGGACCAAACCCTGCAGGACCCCACAATCCACATCCTTCCAGGTCGATACCAACCTGTCTACTACCTCTGTGGGCATGACTGCTAAGCCAATTTGCCACCCACCAGACTGTGTAAACATCTATGTCACAGCCTCTTAATTTATGTATGAGAATAGGATGAGATACTGTATTGAAGGCCTTGCTAAAGTCCAAGAAAATGACATCCACCTCTACTCCTGCATCTAAGCATTTTGTGACCCTGTCATGAAACGAAACCAGACTGGTCAGGCACAATCTACCTGCTACGAATCCATGCTGGTTTCCCTGCTGCATTATTTTCCCCCTGGACTTCTACAAATATGATTCTTCATAATCTTTTCAAAGACTTTTCCAAGGATGAAGGTGAGACCGATTGGCCTGTAATTACTCAGATCCTCCTTCCTTGCCTTCTTCAAAATGGGGACCAGGCTGACCCTTTTCCAGTCCTCCGGGACCTGACCCGAGTGACGCAAGTGCTCAAGCAGCTGTGCCAGTGGTTCTGCTATGACACCGGCCAATTCCTTCAGTACCCTCGGCTGGAGCTCATCCGGGCCTGCCGACTTGAACACATCCAATTCATCCAAGTGACTCTGCACCAAGTCAGCATTGACATTTGGTGGGCTGGGGTCCCTCTGATGCCCATCTAAGAGCCCATTAGGAGACTTATCTTGACCCTTGTTCAGGAACACCGAGGCAAAAACTCATTGAAGAGCTCAGCCTTGTCCCCCCTCTCTGTCTCTAATTGCTCCTCCTTGTTCAGTAGGGGTCCTATGCTGCCCTGCGTCTTCCTTTTAATCCCTACATACCTAAAAAAAAAACCCTTTTCATTGTCTTTAATTTGTGATGCCAGCCTTGGCTCTGTAGTTGCTTTGGCCTTTCTAACTGCCTCCCTGCAAGTGCGGGAGGCATCATGTAGTATGGAGCCATCATGCAGCATGAGGATTTTAGGAGTTGTCTAGTCTTAACTCTGGAAAATAGCACCAGAATCTAATACTGCATACGTGATTATTTACATTACTTAAAGCTGGGAGATAAGCCCTGAGACTTTTGGGGGTACGAAGCGAGAGCCCATATCTGGATTCCAACATTGCAGCTTCTACAGTGGGGTCGAACAAAACATCCCTATTTGAATACACAGGATCTTCAAATCCCTAACACTATATTGGCCGAGGTCCATCTCTACCAGAAGCACAATGCGATCTGGAAAGTGGAAACTGCACAGTGTTAGGTGGTTCCACACAGGTAGGAACTACGTTATATCCAGTGGGATGGCTGCTGGCACACTGCTCAGGGGATGAAGGGAGCCAGTAGCTGACAAGATCTAGAAGTGAAAAACACCACCACCACATACACACACATGTGCATACACACACACAGAGCAGGCTTAAAAGCACATTCCTAACTACGTGTTATGGCAAAATCTGTTGTCAACACAGGAGATGTATTCAGCCATCCATCTACAAAGGGGGGAAAGAAAAAGCAACAAAACAATGTGCTGGACTTGAACTTTTGCCCTGTTTGATGAAAAAACCTGCCATTCCAGTTCTCATCTTCTGCCTCCTCATCATGGGTTGCTTCTGCAGTCCCGTCCAAAACGCTCCAAATATTTAAAGTATGAGTAATGAGGAGTCACAGGAAGGAAATCTAAGTCCAATCTTCTTCTTCACTGAGATTAATGATCCCAATTTGGCACTCTGTTTTTGGGGGGGGGGAGGGTGTGCCACACGAAAAATGACCATCCCTAAGAAGAGAGCAGTTCACGTATGCTTAGCAACTTAATGACAAATCAAAACTTCCAATGCCCCAACACCCCCTAACTTCTCCAAAAGCCAGTGGCTGCTGAAGGCACACAGCACTCGGCAGGATCAGCCCCATTTATACAAGTCAGAAATGCCCAACAACTAGAAAAACACATGTTGAAGGCAAT
Organism: Crocodylus siamensis; assembly: GCF_052110815.1. Taxonomy (NCBI): domain Eukaryota; kingdom Metazoa; phylum Chordata; order Crocodylia; family Crocodylidae; genus Crocodylus; species Crocodylus siamensis. The sequence continues at coordinate 411,431,969 of NC_143395.1, read as the reverse complement.
AAAGCACGCATGGCCTGAGAAGCTGTCTTTTCCCTACTGGCCTTTAAGCAGAGCCTCGAGTTTCCTTCTGAGTCTGCAGCTGCTTCAAATGATACCAAAGTTCAGGGCTGGATGTGGAAATGTTTTAATACCTAGTAACAATGCCATATACCTTCTCTCCCTTTCCTCCTCCTCCTCCTCCCACCACTTGGCCCTCCTTTTGTTCTTTGTGGAGATGAGGAATAATGCTTGTTATACGTTTAAGCGAATCTCTTGAAAGAAAACAAGGAAGGAGGAACGTATGAGGGAAGAAAGAGAGACTTGAGAAAGGAAAGACATCCATTAGAGAGGGGCTGGGTTTGTTCAATCAATACCTTTGGAGGGAAGAAGTCTGCTACTCCAGCCTCCTCTCTACTCCATGTGAACAACCGCTCATTTAGCCTTCCCCAGATAGGACCTTAAGTAACTGGAGGAGCCAGATAGGGAAAAAATGCTCCCTTCTGTACAAGGTAGCAGGGCTGCTCTGCATCAAAACTGCCATCAATCCCATGGATTTCATGCCACGCTGTGTAGAAAGTAGCTGGTGTATTGGATATAAAGTATTCAGCAGCCTCACCCTAGACCACTGATCCTCAATCAGCGTGATGTGGCACTCTTAGGTGCTTTGACATCCTTTCAAGGGTGACACAAGGTGCCACACAAGGTTAGTACTCTTAGGTGTTCAAATGGGACTCGTAAAATAAACCTAGGGGGAGCATCTCGATGTGACAGTTTGCTTTTGCCACGCTGTTAATTTGCACCGGAAATCCTGGTGTCAAAAATGTTGAAAATCACTGTCCTAGACCTTCAGTTGACAACCCCCTCCCAGAAGATGTTTGATAGACCAACACCTTCAAAACCCCTCATACCTCCTTGGCACCAAGTTATGGGGAAGCGTGGTCACACCTGAAGATAAGCTACAGATACAGGTGGACCTAGACAGGCTGGCAAGCTGGGCGGATAGTAATCTGTTGAAGTTCAGCATCGAGAAATGTAAAGTGCTCCACCTTGGGATGAGCAACCCCCAACACATCTACAGACTTGGCAGCACCAAACTGACCAGCACCACGAATGAAAAGGACTTGGGGGTAATAATTGACCACAGTATGAATATGAGCCAGCAGCATGATGCTGTAGCCAATAGGGCAAACAATACTCTGGCATGCATCAATCGATGCATCTCCAGCAAAACCAAGGAGGTTGATTCTTTGGCTCTACTCAGCACTGGTGAGACCGCAGCTGGAGTACTGCATCAGCCTGAGGAAAAGGTGGCTGAGAGGCGACCTGGTAGCAGCTTACTGCTACACTAGGGGAGCACATCAAGGGCTCGGTGAGCAACTGTTCACCTGGGCACCCAAGGGGAAAACCAGGAGTAATGGCCACAAACTCCTGGCAGATCAATTCAGGCTCAACATTAGAAAAAACTCCTTCACAGTCAGGGTGTCCAGACTATGGAATAAGTTCCCTTGAGAGGTGGTGCAATCACCTACCCTGGAAATCTTCAAGAGGAGACTAGACAGTCACTTTGCTGGAGTCATCTGACCCCCAATTATCTTTCCTGCCTAGTGCAGGGGGCTGGACCTGATGATCTTCCGAGATCCCTTCTGGTCTTACAGTCTATGAATCTATGAATCTACTTCTGCTCTGTTTTTTCTCATCATTTTTCTCATCATTTTCCTCCTTACACTGAACTGAGCTCAGTGAGGTCCTGTGAAACCCAGCTGCATGGTACATGGCAGTTATGAACCTCCAAACAGAGCTCCAGCATCAGTACCCAGCCTGGAACTGCTCTGCTGTGGTCATTTCCCTCCATGCCTGCAATTTAAGTACAGTGTGGAGAGACTGGAGGTGTGGAGAGAGGACATGAGGGAATGGGATTTGTGGCTCTTAAAATCATAACCGAGCAGAAATTGGATGTACTGAAGAAAAATGACGGCCCCTAGACCCAATTGGCAGGATAGACTGTACAGAGGAAAGCAGCACTGAACACATGGCCTGTGACAAATTTTATATTACCTGAAATGGGAATTCAGGCAGAACACCAATAGGATGAGAAATGGACTGAGGAAGGGTCATAAGGAAGGACAGATTAAAAAGTGTGCTGAACAAGCACAGAAGAAACTTGTCTAATTGGGGGGTGGGGAGACAGGGCCCTGAGTCAAACCCTTGACAGTGGAATCTATGCTACAATACCACCTTGTAAAATGTGCTGAATGCATATAATCCTCCCCCCTTTTGTTGACATTTGTATTAACAAAAGCCCAGAAAAATATTTTTCAAAGTAAGTTTGGAAATATTTGAGTCAGAAATTGAGAAGTGCTCTCTCTCTCTCAAAAACAGAACATATGAAAATCCTATACGCATATATACACATTTAAAGACACCTACAATTCCTTTGTTTTGTTACTTTCTTGGACAAAGAGGGAATCTGAGTCACCTTTGTGACATCGCTGCCATGAAGCAGCTCTTTCTAAGCAGGTTGTCTGTGGCTCTCGGGGACAGGAAACTATCTGTATTAATAATCATCAGGAACTATCAACCATCAAAATAAGTTGTGCTCTTGGCAGCCTGATTGCTTCATTTGAGATGCAGGAAATTCAGCTACACACTGGTATAAGCACAGGTAAATTATCTTTATTATTATTATTTTTAACAGGACTCTCTTTCTCTCGAGTTTCATGGTATTCAATGGTAGTGGCTTTCAAAGAGCCCTTCCAGTATCTCTTCTTTGGCCAATGCTATTCTATACTTTTATCAATGATTTGCAAGCAAATACAGAATTATTTTCTGATAACGTGTAGATGACCCTGGGTCATCTACAGCGAGAGGAAAAGGCCAGATATAGTATCCAACCTGGATCATTTGGCAAAACACACTTCTTTAAATAATATGCATTTTAACACAGCCAAATGCATGCCTCCCCCTTAAAAAAGATAGGGACGGTATCCTGCAAGATTGCCACACTGAACACAAAGATGTAGGGTCATGGTAGATAAAACAATTGAACTCGAGGTCCCGCTGTGATACTGTAGCAAAAAGGGTGAACTGTAAGCCTTAATTATGCATAAGCACGAAAACACCAAGTAGGAGTCAAGGGACAGTGGGCACATCTACACGTGCACCTGACTGCGCAGCAACCACTGGTACTGGGCAGTCCTGGTGCTGCACAGGTCATTTCCAACCCTACTTGCCCAATAGCAATGAGCTACTGCACAGTAGCTCATTCCTACTGCTCAGTAGCGGCGGTGTCACGGTTTGTGCCTGCCGACATTACGTCACTGTAGCGTCTCGTATAGACGCACCCCAGTATTACTTCTACCAAGCTCTGGTTTCAAGAAGGAAGCAAATAATGGTGTGTTATCCAGTAGTGACAGATTATTAGGAACATAAAATGGGTGGGAGCACTACTGATGCAGAACAAAAGTGAATTAAACACTAATGGTAAATTATCCCATGGGCAAATTAACCAGAATTGACTGTACAGGAACAGTGTGATAGTTGCTGGATTATTTCAAGCTGCCTACTTCAAAAAGGATATTCATTTGAAGAGAGTTCATGGAAATGAACTACAAGAAAGATCTGAAATCTGGAAAACATGCCTTACAGCAAGAGACCAAAGCAGCTCAATTGCTTTAGTTTATCCAACCGAGGGCTAAAGAAGTGCGACTTCGCCATGGTCTACAAGTACCTAAATGGAGAAGAAATTGTTGATAGCAAATGGCTCTTAAAACTAGCAGTAAAAAAGGGCATGCTGACATCCATTGGCAACTAGACAAAAACAGGCAAGGGGATAAAGAAAAACATTTAAGTGAGGGTAACTAATTATTGGAAAGACGCACTAAGTCGTGGAGTAGATTCCCCATGTACTGAAATCTTTCAAACCTGACTGAACGATAACAAAATCCAAACACAGATTGCCGGGTGAGTTTGTATGGCCTGTTACAGAAATAATAACAGCACATTCAGTTTGAAAATACTTGATGGATGAGGGATGATCACTAGCAGCCAGCATGGATGCATTAAGAGCAACTCATACCAAACTCGTTTTTAATTCCTTTTTTGGCAGGAGACTCCATTTATTGGATAAGGGGATGCAGTGAAAATACTATAACTGGACTTTTGGAAGCCTTTTAACACAGTCCTATATATTGTCCTCCTAATTCATCTGAAGAAATATGGGCTAGATAGCATTACCATTAGGTGGATTCAGCCAGGGTTGAATAACAGAATGAGAAAGAACAACTAGAAATAGATTAATGTCAGCCTGGCAGAGGGTCTCAAGAGGGGCTCCACAGGAGCATGTTCGGGGTTCAGTGCCATTTAACATTTGTATTAATGACATGGATGCAGGGAGAGGGAACATACCACTCAGACGTGCAGATGGCAGAAACTAGGATGGGTTGTAAATCCTTTAGGAGATAGAATTAAAATTCAAAGAAACTGTGATAAATTGAAGAACTGAGCTGTAGACAGCCAAATCAAGCTCAACAAGTCAAATGTAAAACTGAAGCCAAAAAAGGAAGGAAAAAAAGATGCACGAACTCTAGGATAGGGGGTAAATAGACGGGTAACAGCATTGCTAAAAGATCTGGGGGGTTATGGAGGATCAGAAACTCAACAAGAGTCAGCAATTTGCATGCTGTTGCAAGAAAAGCAAATATAATTTAGGGTTGCACTAACAGCAGCGTTGCTTGCAAGACAAAGGAGATAAAAGTATCCCCTTAGCATGGTTTTGGCTTCAGTTGGAGGACTATATCCTATTCTAAGCACTACATTTCAAAACGAAGACCTAAGAGCAAGTCACAAAATACTATAAAAAGGGTTGAAAAGCAAGCCATGTGAAGAAAGACTGAAGGAACAAGGTATATATGCAGTTCAGAGAAAGGGAGATTAGGACAGGATGTGATAGCCGTTTGCAAATATCTGAAAGGTTAGAACATGAAGAAACACTATTCATCCATGCTGCAGGAGATGACAGTGGGTTTTAATTGAAACAAATCAGATGACACATGACAGTGGGTATTAACTGAAACAAATCTGATTTGATGAAAATAGGGGAAAAATCCTAACTGTAAGAACAATAGGATATTGGAAAGAGCTGCGAGGAGGAATTGGTCCTTCATAGGAGTTATCAAGAACAGGCTTAATGGACATGTGTTTGGGATGCCACAGGAATACCACATTGTGTACCCATACAGGAGATGAGACCAGCTGACCCTGAAGGTCCATTCCAGTCCTACGATTTTATGAAGGAGAGGTTTAGAAAGGATTTCCTGGGGCATCAAGTCCAGTGCTCAGTTGCTGTGGGCAACCATATGATGTAATACATTGATTGGGAAATCAGATCCAATGATCATAATGATCCATACTGGCCTAAAAGTCCTCTCCCCCCTTTCTGATATTGATTTCTTTATTTCTCTTGGTCCTGTTCTCCACTGGCAAAATGAGGCCTGCTCAGGAAAGGTTAGCCCACATATTGATTTACACTTTAAACACAACTAAGCATGCAGTCTGGACAGATTTTATCACCTTGAAAACCTGCTGATCAGCCATAGAAGGCCGATGTGCTTTAAAACAGGGTTGCCGTTACAGCAGAAGATAAATAATATTTAAAGATACATTCATTGGCATCCATTAATATACATGTAAATTCAGATAATTTTTCTATTCTAGAGAAGGCCCGTGTCAAACTACATTCTCAGTATGAATCCTGTTGAAGAACTGGGTATATAGTTATATAGTTATAGCTAACTCTTGAATGGTTGCATTCAGTATTATGAGGCAAACACCTTTAAACCTTTTGAGATGACTTTAAATAAAAAGGAAATTTTTACATGTGCTCTGGGAGGCGTGGGGGGGGGAAGGGACACGCTTTAATTAGTGAGTGCTCTTAATTAAAGGCACCTAAGCATCACACCAATCAGTGTCTCCCACACTGAAAAATGGTAGCATGGTGCTTTGAACTACAGCTTGTCAAACGAGCTTTGGTTCAAAGCACCCCACCACCATTTTTAGGCAGGGTGACACTAACGCACATGATGCCAGAGTCCCTTGGAGCACGTTTACGTCTGTGCTCCAGAAAAAGCACAGTTTATTTCTGTGCGCTGGATTTCCAGCGTGTCAGAGCTGGCTCCTTGCATGTGTATAGGAGCCCAAAAGGGTCTAGCTCTACCTTTAGTTACTAACTCACCTATAAAGACGCTGTATTCATGCTCAACTATCTCATTGAAAATGGATGATTATTCTGGACTAACCAATGAGGAGAAAAGTGGAATTTTTCAGACTCCTCTTTCTACACCTGTAATTGGTTAAAAAAGCCTTTATTGTCTCAAAGACAAGTCTTCACTATGAGAATCTCTTTTTCTCCTCTGAATTACAGAAAAGTCCTGGAGACTTAGGCTTGAAAAATTCACTGAATCTATTTGAGAGAGGACCTGGCGTGTGGGTGGCGCTGGTCTCTATAATTAGGCACCTACTCAAATCATGATATCATGGATTTCACAAAATCGGGCGATTCTGAAAAGCGCAGGGAAAAAAAACCTTAGTAAAAATAAAATGCTGGCTCCCCAGTGGGAGGGGATTGCTGGCATGAATGCAAGCAGGCAAGCTGGCTGCCACCTCAGCCCCTTGCTGCTGATTGGTTAAGAGGGCTGCCTGTGCTGCGGTCCCACCCTCCTCCACCAATCATCTTTGAGATGTGGGGCCATATGATGGACAGACCTCTCCACCAATTAACTGTGAGGGGCAGGTCCAATGGGGCTCCTTGGCCAACCAGAGGCATGGAGGGGGACCCAACACAACAAGCCTGTGAAAATGGCAACCTACCCATGATCTGCCTGCAAAAGCCAGCTACCTCTTTGAGTTGGGTAAACCCCCATCTAGCATGTTATGTGTATAAGATGTATGCAAAGAGACTATATAAAGCCAATCATTTGAGTTTCTGTTACAGGTGACCCTCAACAGGTTTTTTCTTTGTGTTTTTAATTTGAGTTTAACATCTTTTGTGAGTTAAAAGTTGTAAATTCCACGGTGACAGATGCACTGTAAAAACAGAAGAGAACAAAGTGAGTAGTTTTAATGTAAGTACAGAACGTTCAACGGTGTGTTTTTATTTTTTTTGCAGCTCGCAATTGCAGCTATAGTAACCCAGCTTCAGACTAGAGCAATTTCCATCACTTTTATGAACCAACAATCTTGTTAATGGTTTTTGTTTCACTGCTAAACCACCACATTAAAAGAAATACCACCAAAAAACAAGGCGCTGACCTTTCCGAGGACACGCAATCACACGGAGAATCCCAAGTCACCTGCGACTGGACTGTGCACTAGAGTAGTAAGGTGATACATTCTTCATAACTTATGCCTGCCTCTGCACTTCAGAAATATGATGATCCAACAGCTTTGTGCTCGGTCATATGAACTGAATGGGTTTTGCACTCTTTCAAAAAGGATGTGGAGAAGCTTGAGAGAGTCCAGAGGAGAGCCACGCGCATAATCAGGGGTCAGGAAAACAGATCTTACGATGACAGGCTGAGAGCCATGGGACTCTTTAGCCTGGAAAAGCGCAGGCTCAGGGGTGATCTGGTGGCCACCTATAAGTTTATCAGGGTGACCACCAGGATCTGGGGGAACGTTTGTTCACCAGAGCACCCCGAGGGATGACAAGGTCAAACGGTCACAAACTCCTGCAAGACCGTTTCAGGCTGGACATAAGGAAGAATTTCTTTACTGTCCGAGCCCCCAAGGTCTGGACCAGTCTGCTAGCGGAGGTGGTTCAAGCACCTACACTGAACACCTTCAAGAGTAAATTGGATGCTTATCTTGCTGGGATCCTATGACCCCAGCTGACTTCCTGTCCCTTGGGCAGGGGGCTGGACTAGATCTCCCGAGGTCCCTTCCAGTCCTGATGTCTATGAAATCTATGAAATTTTGGCTGTGAAGGTAAATGGTATTCCCTGTCTCCACTTGCTGGATGTATTGGCTTTAATACCATATACAGCTATACCTACATACCCATGGTATGTGTGGTCTTTCTACAGGGGCAGGAAGATGGACACTTTGTAAACATCTAAAGTAGGATAACAACCAATAATAATTATTCCGCTGAACAGAACTTGCAATGTCAAAAAAACTCTGTGGACTTGCACTGAATGTGAATGTTACTGCAAGAAAGTATGCCAAGTTGAAATCTGCAAAACAGTCTTCAGCTAGGGAACAGGACTCAATACAGTCAAGTGGAAAGTTTCGCATAAAGGAGGTATTGTATTGGTAGAGGGAAGTTGTTCGGAACAGATCCTCTGGGTGGGTGGGCCATTCAGAAGGTGCTGATATGTCAGGATTTCTGAATTGCTCTCCCTGGTATCTTGGGACAACTGTCAAAGCCAATGGACGGAGATGGATGGGATTGCAAATGATGAACCCTGGGATCCTTTCTCTCTGCCTGTTCCATTGTTGATTCCACCCTTAGCTTGCTTTCAATCTTACACTGATACTTTATTCTCCATAATTTACCATAGTATATGCTGTTAGTGTCAGCAAAATAAAAACTTCCATGGCACACCTCAAAGATGCTAAGACCATGAAAATGAGCTTGTATTTCTGGACTATTTTTCCTTCCCTGAATCAGTCTTCATAATAGACTATATCCAAACAAATTAACAGTTTAAATAAAAGTGACACTGTTAGGGCTCTTCTGGCCACGTGCACACAAAAAACTGGGTGACCTTAACAGCTGTCCCATCTGGCACGTCTCTCCCAAATGGGGCCTGGTAGGGTTTGTTTTTTTTTTTTAATTTTTTTTCTTTGCAACCAATCCATGCTAAAAGAAGAAGAATTCAACAAAAACACAGTATGCAGATTCCCATTGCTCTAATTAGACAAAAACTGTCAACAGATGGAAACACCATGACTCTTATCTAGAATACACTTGCACACTACAGAGAAGGGATGCCGGCATGGTTAGCATTCCTCCAGTGAAGGCAGAAGGAAGTGCTGGCTGAACAGGTTATAGGAGGGACTTGATCCCATAAACAGACACAATGCAGACCCTACTGCCCTTGTATAGAACGGGGAACTGAAATGAGACTCTATAAGAGTCTTCATGGGATGATATATTTGCATGAGCAGACACCACGTAATAAAAGAAGCGATAAATATAAGGAAGAGACAGGGATAAGAAAAGGAAGACATCATGAATCGGACTTTAATTATACATGTTTTTTGTCCTTTTGAGTTATTTTGCACGCAGCTTTTACACCCAGTAAATTAGAATAGTTTCAGTATCTGGAGAAGGAATGTCTGGTAAAGAGGGAGCTCACTTGCCAGAAGCTGTAAGCCTTAAGGCAAGGATTTGAGGGAGGTGAGTGAAACCATGCAGTACAGAGCTGCTATAAGACAAGAATAGCAAGAGTAAATCTAAGTGCAAGGCTGGGCATAGGGCACATGCAAAGTAATTGGAAACAAGAGATGAGCTGCAAGTGGGAAAGAGCTATGAGGAGCCTTGAAGGTTAGAACGAAGTGCCTGAAAATGATGTCAGGAGATTGAAAGCCAGGACAAGGATTTATGGATGGGAAGAGAAGGGAGAAGGAAGGGTATCAGAGTGGCAAGCAAGGGTGACAGTTTTAGCTGCAGTGGACATGTCTGCGTGTGCAATTAATCATGAATGGCATGTGCCTTTGGAGGCTGGGGAGGCATGATGACTGTCTGCAGGTGGTGGCGGCAGTGGAATGGGCATGGTGGCGGTGAGCGGGGAGCTCTTGCAGGCAGCCGTGGTGATGTTGGCAGTCGGGTGGGAGGAGGAGAGGGTGGGAAGTGGTGACTGCCCCTCGGCGGCACTCATCTTATGGGGTGCACTGCCAATCTCAGGGGGTGCACTTGCACCCGCTTGCACCTTCTACGTGTTGCCAATGCAATTAATGTGACCGAATATATTCTGATGCATTCTGAGTTGGAGTAAAATAATCTGAACTTCCCTGTCTTCATGTGTGTTTAAATGCAGTAATTTACTCTGCCATTTGGATAGTACCTGTGTCTGATGGGACTAACTGATGATGCAGTTAATTAGTCTACACCGGCTTAATTGATGTGCATGTATAAGCAGTGATGCTTTTCTGTGCAGCTAATTAGTCTACTATGCAGTGCAGTGCACATGTAGATGCACCCAGTATGTTGCATAGACTTGAGAGGAGCAGGAAGAGAGGCAATGATTTCAGCTGCCTAACCAGAAGAGGATTAGGACATGGAAAAGGTTTTAGTAGTGATGCTGGAAAGGAAATAGAGAGAGACTACTAGGGGGAAATCACGTGGTTTAAAGATAGCCCAACAGACAACTCTATGCCAGGGATTCTTTTTGATTAAAGATTCCTCTGTTGTGCAGAACAATTAGGAAAAATTAAGCACTGAAGCTGGGAGTCCAGCAAGTAAGACCGTGAGGACTGGTGTACCAGGATCTGAAGTAGGGAAGGATGCATCAAAATTCACGTTGAAGTGCTCAGGCCCTTAGAGTCTTCTTTCACACCTACCTCATACCTGGGGAAATGGATTAGGCTGTAAAAGGTCTACAACCTGGGGTGCCCTGTGTCAGGACACAACAACATTTCATAGTCAAACCCTAGGCCATCACCTCTTACAGTAAAAACAGGAACTGTGGATAAACCCCCCCTCAAACCATGGGTGGCATTCTTCACTTTAATCCATATCCAATTGAAAATGATAGGGCAGATGTTTCCATCAGGGATGTAAAGACCTCCACTGGTAACTATTCTAGTCTATAACCCAAGTCATGCAGGCACTTCCCCTACAGCCTGTTTTCCAGTGCTCTGTGCACTACAGGATAAATGAGCGGTAAGCTGTAAGTTTTAGCCACTTTTCTTTTCAGACTCTTGCACAGCTCAACACAAGACTCCAGGCCTGTAAGAGTTAGGTGCATTCCTAACTTTATGCAGGGCATAAGGTGGCGTAGACTCATGGGGCATAACACAGAGCACATGCTTAAGTCTTTGCAGGGCAGGAGCGTAGCTAACTGCAAGCATTCAAGCATCAAGAACTAAAACCTTGCAAAAATTAAGAGTTTTGGCTAGAATTCATGTTACCTCTCCCTCCCCACCCCCTTGCTCACACACATATACCTAGGGTTATTCTGCCTTTTAGTTTTTTAAACTGCCTCTGCCCACTCCCAGCGGGTGAAACAACTCACGCAGTTGCCACCTCATGCAAGTCTGTAGCCAATGAGGTTGGCCGCCCACTTCAGAAGTTCTTGCTAGAAGACCCAACTGGGTCTTCTAATGCAGACAGATTATACAAAACCCGCCAGATGGTGCAGAGATGGTATACCTTGTCCTCAAACTTAAACACTCCTGTTAAAGTCTGTTTTTCCCCAGCCCCTGCATTGGCCAGTTCCTCATGCTGTAGCACCTAATTAAACACCCACCCCCTGACTTCAATTTGGTGCTTGTTTACCCTCTGCCATCAGTTACTAGGGCATTCCCCACCCAACTCTTTGTGCAAACACATCCTCCCCCTTGTCTCCCAATGTAACCTCTGCTTCTTGTGAAGAAGGGTATTATCCTCCACTCCAAATGCCCAGAGTAGCCGGGCTTGTGGGAATGATGTGCATCTAAAGTGTTACTCACCAGTGTCCTAGGTAAGGGGAACTGGGGGCTGCTACCTCCTTATTTCTAGCCTTTAAGGGACACAGCTGTTAGGAGCTCCTCGCTCCCCAAGCAGAGCTGGGCTTCATTTGCTCCCGTCCCACAGAAGGAGTGCTGGGTTGTATCAACTACTCTCTTTCTATCTTTTCTTCTTCTTCTATCTTTTCTATCAACTACTCCCTTTCTATCTTTCTCCTACCTCCAAACTGCTTCTAGCCATTGCAAAGGAAGAAAGCATCATCTTTTCCCTACGATAGCTTTGATTAGTGGTTCTTCCCCAGGGGACAAGGAAGTGGAGGAGGCATCCCATCAGCTGCTGGACAGAGCTGGAAGCCAAGGGCTGAGGTCTGAGAAAGCATACACCCAACAGGAGTCCCAAGCATGGCACTGGAGATAAAATCACAGACGTTGGCCACACCAGGAGGGCAACCTGTGGTTTTGGCTTCTGGGAAAATCCTTGATATTCAACCTAAATTTGCTTTCTCTCCATTTCAGACCATTCATCTTAGTCACACTCCCTTCCCTCCACCTGAGCACCTGCAGTATGGACAGCACACGTATTTAAAGAAAAATTCAATCTGCACGCCCTCTCCTCTCTGAGGCTCCCCCCAAAAACCCCAAGACTGGTGAAATCATGAAATTAATTACAAAAATACAATTAGTGATCTTGATTTGCCTTCTGGCTTTCCATCCTGTGGATTGCACTCCAGTCACATTTTCAAGCTTTTGTGTGTAACCATAGAAGCTCAACGTTTATTTTTGTTAATGAAAGCTGAATTTCTCATTCAGTCTCTTGACTGCAACACCTCCTACTTTCACACACACACCAAATACTTCAAGACTTGAAGGAAGATCATGAGGGCTGGCAACAACACTGCAATTAATCTCCTTTTGGGGAAGCCTTTATGCAGTTTTTATCCCTCCAAGATTGTTTTCAATCATGTTCTCCATTATCTCTTTGCTGTTCCTTAAATCACTCTGGATATACTTTGTGACTGTTATTTCCCCCCAGTCTTGTAGGCAAATGATTCAGCCCAGAAAGCTTGATTCTGCTTTTGGTCACAAAAGTGTAAAAACTGATGAGTAACTTAACTGATACACCAGTGTGATCCAAGGAGTGATTCTGGTCATAATTTTACACAGATACTAGAACAGAGACCTACACAAACAGACAGGAGCGATTTCAACAGTCTTGTCATTTGACACATTAGGCTAAATCAAGAAATGGTCTTCCCGTCTTCACTTAAATAAGACTTAAGGATAATATAGACTTTGTGATTTTATCCATTATGTATATGTGACTTCTTTAATGTCTCAGAACATGCTTGTTGATAGGGTCCCCTCCTTTTGGTTTTTAAGTTGCTTGTTATATTTGTCCAAGTCAATCACAAATGACTCCAGCCACAAGTGTGAGAAAGGGTGCTGCCAGATTGGTAGGCATGGAATATATTGGAAACAAAAGGTAAAAGTATACATTGATTGGTATTAGCAGAATCAGCATGCAGATTGAACACATTCACATATCTCACAGTACTGAAAACCAAAGGCTAATGAAAACCAAAGGTCTGTCTTTTTTATTCTACTCTCCCATAGAATAGGGAGAGTAGAATAAAAATAGCAAGGTTTAGATAAAACGCCCCACCATCATTTTAAAACATAGAAAGGCTTAATACATGTGATACTGTGGCGATGCTGGAGCGTTCTAATTAATTGATTAATTGAGTCTTCTCAAATACATCATAATTACAATGCCAACAGGCACAGGTATCGGCAGCCGTAGGCCCCCAAATATATGCTTATAGCCTCCCTGTCTTCTTGCAGGGGTTTGGACCAGATGACTCTTACATACCCTTCCAAGCCTGTGATCCTAGGAGGGTAGCTCCATTGAATTGAATCACACCACTCATTCACTTGCATCTAAACTTGAATTCAAGCCTCTCATTTAAGCACTAGAGCATGGAAATTTTGCCCTGAATGTACGGGAACATTTGTCTTTGAACTGGGTGCGTTTGTTTCTTTGCGAGCTGAGACGGGAACGATGGGTTCCCCGTATTTAGAAAAGGCCCTGTACACTGTGGGTGCCATTGTAAATAAATAATAGGTGAGATTCTTACTGGAAAAATCCTTGCAGCACAAATGTTTTACCGTGGTGTAGGAAAAACCTGCAACAAAATAAATCCAATGGTATATAGTAGGGCTATGTGAAGCTTCAGTAGCTGATTCAATTCAGAGGAGATTAGGTTTGATTTGGCAGCCACATCTCTGAATCCAGATCAAATCAGGAGACTCATTAAGAGGTCTGAATTGAATTGGAAGTGTCCAAATTGATTTGGAGAGATTCAGGGCCAATTCAGAGATTTGGCCAGAGGCCATACAGGTTTCCCTCACATAAAGTGAACCCAAGGTGTTGATCCCTCTTTTCTAGATGCTTTCGGTGCAGAGCGCTGAGCATCTAACAGCTCATCTGAAGCTCTTGGATGAAGACCTGGAGGTTTTAGGCACTACAGAAATTTCTGCCATGATGGCAAAGAACCAGAAACAGTGCTTTCCTGGGGGCTGGTCTGAGACAGGGGATTAAATTCCCACAGGAGCATTGCAAACCTCACCACCTTCTTACTTCAAGCCTAAGGCACATTTCTTCACCTGCCTCGCTGAACATAAATGCTGAACAGTGCATGCATTTAAAAAAACCAAACCGTCAAAATAAGACATGGTCTCCTACGTCCACGATCCTCCCCCCGCTGTAGAGAAGACGAGAGAGAACGAACCATGAGACAGCCGTTAGTCGAGGCTCTTATTGAACTCCTGCAAGCTTTCAGATGCTAAGGTGATAAAGGCAGCGTAGGAAACTAAAGAAAACTGAACGCTCTTCTTTTTCAGCATGTTTCTGATTCCACTTCACTACCAGGCCTCCCTTGCGAATAGGCCCATTCCTCTCTTATTAGGTCCCCATATAATTTGACATGAATTCACACCTTATTGGATCCTAGTTAACGTTCCCTCAATCACCCAGTGAGGCCTCAGCTAGACATTGCACCTTAGCTTGCATATATTAAAAATCTACCAGTGTGCAACTCCCACAAGCCTGTTGTTGTGTTAACTTCAACAACAACATGTTTTCCCTTTGGGGTAGTATACCGTTTCACGTCTTCTCTATGTTTTGGATAGTTGCTGTTATTAATTATTTTATTATTTGTTCAGTACTGGCGGTGCACTCAGTTCTACAAGACACAACAATAAAATACAATCCTTAATCCCTAAAGAGCTTATGTTCAGAGGGGAAAACTAAAGGATTATAAATTGCTGCAACTCATGTTCTAACTTATAGCAGTTCCCTGCTCCTCTGTTACATGTCTGTGCCTTGAATAATTCATCGGCCCTTTGTGCAGCTAAAAACATTGGTTGCAAGAATACATATTTAAATGTAAACTGTTTGGGGTGGGTGAGGTCTGTCTTTACTGCTGAGCATTGCATAGTGTAGACTACACCACTGATGTGGAAAAAAATAGTAGCGGTAGAGATGCAATGTCAGTCAGTTTTTACAGACTCAGGCTTTTTTGGGGCATTGGGGTGGGGGGAGGAGGGGAGACTTTGCCTTCTCTGAATTACCTCTACTTCCAAGTCTATGCCATATTATTATTATTACCTGGCTCTTTCACCTGTAGTTTTCAAAACACTTTACAAGAGACAGAAGAATCATGTCCCCTATTTTACAGGCAGGAAAACTGAGGCACAGAGAAGTGAAGAGACTTGCTAAAGGGCGGCACCCAGCAGACCAGAGGCAGAACTAAGAATAAAACTTAAATTTCACAAGTACCAGTTGGGTGCTCTATCTTCCTGAGTGTTTTCATTGTTCAGGGAAAAGTTTAAGGCTACACAATTATTATATACAAACACTGCAGTGATATAGCTGGCTATTAATATAGACTCTATTTCACTCATTGTTTGGTTTCATAACCTAGCACTTAACTTATGGATTAAAACTCAGTGTGAGCTCTGTTAATTGAAAGGCATGTGTTTTTCCTGAAGACCAGCCTTTAAGCCAAAACATTATCTATTCCTTTATTGACACTGGGATAGCTGGGGTTGAGATGGAGCAGATGCATGCAAAAAAAAGCCAGGTGTTCATGTCAATGCATCTGAAAACAGAGAGGTGAGGTATAAAGCCAGGTCGCTGGGTATAGGCAGATTGCTTTCCCTGTATCTCAAACCCTTTGTATGCACTGACTTTAGGATGGGAGACACAGAAATATTGGAGGGCTGTCTATAACAGGCAGGATGAGCTAAACTTTATCTCCCGTACTTTGTGGTTATCGTCCTTGCTTCCTGTTAATCTTCCAGCCTGCTTCCTAACTCACCTATAAACTAAGAATGCATTTTAAACCTTGCATATGTCACATATGCAGGACTAAGGACAGCCTAGAAAACCCCAAAAAACAAAGATTCTGAAACTCTCATGACATTTGCAAATCCCGTTCCCTTGACTCGTATAAGTCCATTTTTCCTACCTTTTTTTGTCTCTTGTGTCTTCTGACGATAAAGATCTTTTCCAGCAGGAACAGTCTCTTATTTTAGATGCGCCCAGCACAAGGGGGCCTTAATTCTAGGCACTTCCCGAAGCAAATAAATAACGAATATTCTAAGTATTGTTGGGAGAAATTCATTCCCTGCAGGGAAATTCTGCTGCTAAATTGTTGTGCTTCTCATCTAAGCATCATAGGTTCTGCTAATATAGCCAAGCTACACCCAGGAGGTTCCTGGGGTAGTTGTCACTGTCATGTAACACACAAGATAAATCACTGTAGTTGAACCCAAAGCTCAAGCCCCCTATTTCTACCAATAGGAAGCACTTAATGACAGCTGTCCCACAACAACCCAGCCACTCATCATAGCACTTCTTGGGCAAACCTACTCTGTTGTTCATCTTTTCCTTACCCACTGTTCATTTATCTCTGTCCCATTTTGAAGTCTTGAAGACTAGAAAGTTAGCACCTCATTTAAGTTTCTATACACTAGGCCTGTGCGAAGCAGCAAGTATTCGATTCGGATTCAGATTCGGCCAATTTCAGGGACAGCGATACAAATTCAGTGAATCAAATCATTGTCCCAGTTTGATTCGGCTGATTTAGATTTGGAGATTTGGCTGCCGAATCAACTACCAAAGCTTTGGACAGCCCTAACAGACAGGGATACATTCCCAGGTAGCGAAGAAGGGAGGGAGTGAGGCTGGGACTAGGGAAGCCTGTAGTGGCAGCCTGTTGTCATCCCACAGCTAGATCCAGGGACACATGCCCCTGGGAAGCGTCCAATACAGTCGCCCAGCCCGCAGCCCTCTCAGGGGACGTGGAGCAGCGAGAGGCACACCCCACTCTCTGCCCCCTGCACCCACTGTCCAGGGCTCTGCTTGCTGCCACTCGCCCCAGCCCCTGTTGCAGTGGCCCCAGGAGCAGCCAACACCAGGTGCCTGCACCATGGCATGGTGCAGCCCAGAAGCTGGGGTGAGTGAGGCCAGGCGGAGGCCAGGCGTGGCAGAACAGGTGGAGCACAGTGCAGTCCTAGGAACGGCATCCCTTCCCCCACCCCTTCCCTACTTCCAGCCTCGCTCGCTCCCTCCCTCACCACTTTGGAAACCTATCCCTATTTGTTACATTATAAAGTGGGTTCACTTTATGCGAGGGAAACCTGTATAGCCTCTGGCCAAATCTCTGAATTGGCCCTGAATCTCTCCAAATCAATTTGGACGCTTTCAATTCAATTCAGACTTCTTAATGAGTCTCCTGATTTAATCTGGATTCAGAGATGTGGCCGCCAAATCAAACCTAATCTCCTCTGAATTGAATCAGCTACTGAAGCTTCACATAGCCCTACTACATACCACTGGATTTATTTTGTTGCAGGTTTTTCCTACACCACGGTAAAACATTTGTGCTGCAAGGATTTTTCCAGTAAGAATCTCACCTATTATTTATTTACAATGGCACCCACAGTGTACAGGGCCTTTTCTAAATACGGGGAACCCATCGTTCCCGTCTCAGCTCGCAAAGAAACAAACGCACCCAGTTCAAAGACAAATGTTCCCGTACATTCAGGGCAAAATTTCCATGCTCTAGTGCTTAAATGAGAGGCTTGAATTCAAGTTTAGATGCAAGTGAATGAGTGGTGTGATTCAATTCAATGGAGCTACCCTCCTAGGATCACAGGCTTGGAAGGGTATGTAAGAGTCATCTGGTCCAAACCCCTGCAAGAAGACAGGGAGGCTATAAGCATATATTTGGGGGCCTAGGGCTGCCGATACCTGTGCCTGTTGGCATTGTAATTATGATGTATTTGAGAAGACTCAATTAATCAATTAATTAGAACGCTCCAGCTTTGCCACAGTATCATGTGCATTAAGCCTTTTCATGTTTTAAAATGACGGTGGGGCATTTTATCTAAACCTTGCTGAACTAAGCTTAGATAAAGCATCCTGCGGCTGTTTTTAAATGAGTAGGGGCTTAATACATGTGACAGGAGGCATTTTAATTACAGTGGCTGTCCAGGAACCACTCCAATTAATGCCCCCCCACCCATCATATATAGGTAGCCTAGGTATCTAAGTGGCCTTTATTCTTAAAGGTGTTGTCAGCACTCACAATAGAAGGCATTATAAATGATAAGCACCTTCAGTAGTCTAGCATGCAATTTTTTATACCTAAGCTGGACTTGGCACCCATTAGGCACCCACACTTGAAATTTCAGTTTTCCCTATATAGTCTTGTCCCCCTGCCTTATTTTGGTCTCACAGGTGAACACAAGCTACAAGCTGTACCATGCAAGCTATGAAGAAGTAGAGTACCCATCAGATTCTCCAATATGGAGTTTAAAAATGTCACATGGCTGAGCAAACACCCCCATCCTTCTGGATGCATACTATGAAACAACAATGACTCCCTTTCCCTCCCTTTGTCAAAACGATCAGTTCTAGTCTAGTCTAAAGCACATTTGAAGGCATTAGAAACACACTTTCAGTGGGTGTTCAGGCTCTTTATAACTACACAATTGCTTCCACTGAATTGGGAAGTATCTGAACCATGAAACACTTTTCATTCCATAGTTCAGCTAGAAGAAGAGGAGCAAAACCTAAATGAGGAGCCCAGGAATTAGGAAATCCAGATTAATCCACCCTGAAATGAATTCATGCCAGGATTATGGGATCAATATTTATCCTCCATTTTAGGCAGCAGGTCAGACTTCATCAAAATGAGCCCTTCTAGTCCTGCAATACTATGAATCTAGGACACTTCTACTTTGCTAAACAACAACACAGTTTAATAGCAGGAGGAGCCCATGGCAAGCAGTGTTCAGCATTGTGCCAGAAATCATGGAAGGAAGTAGAGGGGGCACCAAGAAAGCAGAAGGAAAGTAGGTCTCTTATCATGGGTCAGAAAGGTTGCAAGTGAAGGATTAGCAGTTTGCGGGAAGGCAGAAATCATTTCGAAGACTAGAGCAGGAGAGAAAGTTAAGTTGAGAGCACCAACAGTTAAAAACTGAACTATTTCCTTCCTTCTTCAACTTCCTGATGAAGACACGAGGGGGGATGGGATTTCACAAGTCTTCGTGCTGCTGTTCTTTGCATAAGAAAAAAAGATTAATTATTGAATGTTCCAGAGCTTGATTATATATTTATATACTCCCCAGAGCTCGCCTCTCTTTTTGTATCACTGTATCATCTCCATCCCGTTCCCTCTCACTCGCACAATTCCTGAGACGCTATACAATATCGAAAGCACTGTAGAAAGCAGGGCAGGGTGTCACTTTATAGACTAACTTGCTCAGTGAGGCCTGAGCTTTTGTAGGCCACAGCCTACTTCATCAGGTGCTAAGAATGCACTTGCAGAGAACTGGAGTACTAAGCAGAAAGGAATAAAGTATGAAGGATATTGAAAGGGGTAGGGCAGCACAGGTGAAAGAAGGGAAGCTGGGGTAAAGAGGCCAAAAGGAAAAAACAAAGTAGTTAACCCATTAAGGGACACTGGGCTTAAAAAGCTAGACCAAGTAATGAGAAACCAGAGTCAATGGCGAGACCGTACTTAAGAGAAGAACTGTAGGCATTGGAAGAAACTGAAAGACACCTGCCAGCTCCCATCAGAGTATGTCAATTAAAGGGCTTAGGCAGGTTAAGAAACTGTAGAAGTTATCTTCATGCCAAAGTCCAATATAAAAGTTTGCCTTTGAACAGGAAGGAGGCTTTTTCCCCCCCCTTCTAACTATTAATAATAATAATAGCAGAATTTGATTTGGCCATGACACAGCATGACTGTCCCATCCAATTTTTCTTCTTTAATCTTATATTGTAGTGAGACAGGGACAAGAAACAAACAGATTAAGATGTATTTGGATGTATTTGGAGCTGGGGTGATTGGGGGATTTTGATTAATGGCTCCCAGAGGGATATTAATTTTGTGAGATGAAGAGCTTCCAGTAGGCTGTGTGCTGACCCAGAGGAGAAGTGCTACATGTGTGCAGCTAGAACAAGATCGCTCTTACTGGTTCTCCTACCTCAGGCTTGGACAAAGTCCTCATACCGGCCCTAATAACCTGGCTCTTTGATAGTACATTGCATCTTGAAAGCTCTGTTCAAACCAATGAGTTAAAGTTCCCCATACCTCTGTGAACTGGTAGGATTCCCAGTACTTCCAAGAGATGGGGAAAGAAACTAAGAAGGTGAACTTCTGACCCAAAATACTTCAATGGGGAATCAACTGACCTTTAGCAGGGCCAGGATTCAACATCAAGAGATTGGATGATTGTCTCAAGTCCCTGTAAACAATTTGGCTATATTAGGGAATTTTCTTAATGCATCCCACCATTGCTATACCAGTGACAACTGGAGTACAGGTAACAAGAGATTTCTGTGGCAACAGTGTTAGGCAGACCTTTTCGTACAACACAGCATTTAACAACTGCAACTCTCTGTGATCTGCTCCTGGCTTTTGGCCTTGCAACTGAAGCCACAACAAGCGTGGAAACTTACAGAGAGTGAGCGAGCTGAGATCTGCCTTTCAAACCGATGATCGGACCATTGGACTACACAGCAGGTGCAGTGACTAGATTTCCTGAGTAGACTTCCAATATGGGCAAGACTTCTTTTGATACATTTGCTAGAAGATCTTTATAATGAAACTGCTCCCCCATAGAAAAGGTCCGGGTTTTCCAGAGGTTCCAAGATAGTGCCAGGCAGAATGATTTTCCAGTGGCCAGGGCTACTCACATCACCCCTCTATGTATTCTTTGGAAATTAGAAGGTATTTACAGCTGGATCTCAGCAATGAATTGAGAACCTCTTTGACTAGTCAGGACTGAACACATGCCCACAGCTGTTTTGGCTGGATGTAGACTCTCCATTGCAAGGGCTAAAAGATGTTGCCCAGCCTGCCCGGGAGTTTTGGAAGACACTATTCATTATGTCTTAGACTGTCCTCTATACAACAATATAAGGAAAAAGCATTTATCACTGTTCTTGCAAAAATGGACATGTTTCTCAAATAGAGAGAAATAACGATGGCCCCTCTAGCAAACATATCCGTAAACCGTCTTGCAACTTTTGCTTATAAGGCTGAAGCGATCACAGCTAAACATCCTTTACTGCTGCTATGACTGATAAACTTTATCACTATATTTGTTTTTTACTGTGTCAATTGTGGACCTATGCACAACATTTTTTATAGGTTTATGATCTGATTCATCATCATATTTGTATTGGATTATGTTAATTTTAGGGGTAGGAATAATGCTTTTATAATGGTTGGCCGTGTTGTATTATTATATTTCTATTTCTGTTTTTGTTGCTAAAATTTATATTATGGCCCCATGTCTGTTACGTTGTTTTTGGGAGCACGGCTTTCAGCCAGAATCCTTCACAAATTGAAATTGAAAAAAGAACTGAATAATGAAACTGAAGGGGCCAAAAAATGCATGTACAGTAAAATCCCTATTATCCAGCATGAGTGGGGAATGCCGGGGGCCAGTTATGTAAAAATTCTGGTTATCCGAGGTGGATAACATGGAGTGGGGTGGGAGGGTGGAGGAGGGGGTGGTGGTGGCCGCACACAGGGTGGGGCTGGGGATGGTGGCGGCTGCAGGCGGTGCAGCGACATCACAGGGCAGTGGGTGGCGGCAGTGGCCACCGTATGTGAGCCTTCCCTGCCATCCCGCGCTGCGGCCAGAAATTCCAGTTAATAGAGTACTCTGGCTTGTTGAATGCTGGGTAACAGGGATTTTACTGTAGTTTTAATAGTGTCTACCTGGGAAACAAACATTTTACAAAACAGGCGCACTGTACACGCATGCAAAAATACCACATGGCATGTATTTAAGCACTGGGCCTTCCTATTTCATACTGTAGAAACACTCTCTAATATAGATTCAGATTATAATGCAAGTGTGAGGTTCTGTTACTATCTATTGAGTAAATGACAAGAATTTAAAAACTACATGATGAAATATTTGCACTAGGGATAACTTTATTGATCTACCAAGCGAGACACGGTTTAAAATGTATTTAACTTGGTTTCTTTATGTTGGAAGGTACAAGGGATGCAATAATCTATTAGCTAAGTAGTATAGATCTGGTTATCTAGTAACTTGTTTCACCTTTACACTCATAGGAGAGAAGCATCTGTCCTAAAGTGGATTATAGTTTGTGGGAGTAGACCATTAAGCAAAATAGTGAAAATAGCTCAGAAAAAGTAAAAACTGTTTAATTCTGTCTCACAATGGTTTGAGATGTACCAAAAGGCTCACCATCTTCACCGTTACCACATTCGGTGTCCTATGTCAGACATCTTACCAAGGAAAATGTTCATGTACCGTGCTGAATGTTAGAGGTAGAACCATTATATCACACTCTTCTAGGTGTAATTTTCAAAAGAAACTATTAATTTTGGATGTCTTGATTTTCAGAAGCCCAACTTAAAGAGTCAGAATGTCATAACCCACATCCTAAAAGACCAGGCGTCTTCTGGGAAGGCTTATTGCTTACTTGTATATGCCCAAACGTGGCTGCCACAACTGTTGGTTGACAAGATGACTTTAGCTGTGTTACATAACACAGTTCACTTCAGAAAAAAAGCTTGTGTTGTGGGCTAATGAACAACACAAGGCCAGATGTGATCTTCCTTGGTTATGGTCCCAATACACTGCCTGATTGCAGCTTGCACTGCTCAGCTCTCTCAATGTGGGAGGAGAAGGACAGATAGATAGCAACCTTCAGCAGTCATAAGTTAGCAGAATTGGTTGAGATGCCAACTGTACCCCATAACCCAAGTTTAGCGGTGAGGAAATGGAGAGGAACACTACTGTGGTCCGCAAATGCATGGGTTTCTTCAGGGACCAAAATATGCATACAGAAGTCAGAGCAGTCCTTAGTGTGCTCCACCTTATGTCCAGGATAGTTTCTGCAGTCTGGGACTCCTCACTACGTTTCCACCTCCATGGCAGAGGCACAGATTTTCATCATGAAGAATCTGGGCCTTATCCTTCTAGGGTTGTTTAGCCCTGGATATGGCTTTTACCTTAGAAGTATAAAGCCTTCACCTAACAAAGCAAAACAGACTCAAAGGCCATGTTCAGATGAGTGTGGAAATTTGACTCCCTGGGGACAAGTAGCGGTGGTGCAAGGTGCGCTGCCGCTACTTGTCCCCGCAGAATGCCTGTGCCACGTGCTCTGGCACACAGCTAGTTAACTTGGGTGGGGTAGGAGAGGCTGGGGTCAGCACTGGGTGGGCACCAGCAGCCTTACCTGGGATCTTGGGGGCTTCCCAGGGCTGCAGCAGCGGCAATTCTGCTACACAGAGCCTAGCAAGCAGTCGCAGCGCAACTTCAGGTGGCCCAGCTCTGCTTTTGAGTGGTGCACACTGCCTGTGTGTGCGCTGCTTTGCTTCTTTTCTCTGCGAGTTGTTTTGACCCCTGGATATCCAGAGGGTCCAAAAAAGCCATGGGAAAAAAAAGCAGAGCTGTCCACACACAGGCTATGCTCCCTTGCAGCGCAGAAAACTTCTAAATGCGTGGTACGTGGCGCCACAGACATATTTGCAGATGTATATCCACATACTGCACGCTTGTGCTTATCCAGATGGGGCAGAGGGTGCATCCAACGAGCGCACACATGCAGTTTGCAGTACTACAAACCTGTTTGAAGTGCTGCAAACTGCATTTGGTGCACGTGTGCTTGTTTGCCATGCTACTGATTTGTAGTGCAGTGGGGTTTTTTGACACTGGGAGATCTTGGTGTAAAAAAAAAAAAACACACAGTAAAAAAGTGGTGTGGGATGTATGGCAGCAACATGCACCACTAGAATGGGAGCCTGGCCAGCCACAGCCACAGCCATGCTCCAGTTGCCAGCCAGGCTCCAGGTGGCTGGATCGGTGCTGCTGCTGCCCCAGAAAGCCCCCGGAAGCCCAGGCTGCTGGGACAGTACAGGTGCTCGCCCCAGCCTCCCCTACCCCACCTGGGACAATTTGCTCTACACCAACCCCACATGCAGGGGTGTGCGCAGTGGCAAAAAACAGTGGCACAAATTTGTGCTCCTGCTATTTTTGTCACAGCAACTGCATGGCCCTGCATGTGGGGACGTGCCCAATTTATTTATAGGGATAGGATAAAAGAAAATGCAGAACAAAGCTATGGGGCCAGCTCGGATATTCAATGGTATTAACTCATGGACTTTAGTGTATTCATTCCTGAATTTAACCAGTGTTACTGAGATCAGATTCAGACCCAAGATGTTCATGCAGTAGAGCCAATACGAACGTCAATAACCGAGCTATTATAACACAACAGATGAATGTTGCACATATGGGCTGAGACTATCAGCTCAGAGCAAATTACCAAAACTTATTTATATACTTTGCCCTACCCCAAAGCAGAGGGTGTTAACATAACAGACCATTTTTCAAAGAGGTAATTGCAAAGCTGCCATCATCCCACTTTAAACGACTATGGGTTGTACGTTTGTGTTAAAGTGCGAGACGGCCTGATACCCCAGGACCACACTATAGGTCACAGTGGTAATCCCTTTTAATACTCTCAGATCTGAAGAATACATCTCCCATCTCTCTTTTAGATCCAGCTTTCAAGAGCGCTGTAATGTCAGCATTACATCATTGGTAATCCCTTTCTTAAATGGTGAATGCATCTCAAATGAACTGCTTGAACTTTGTTTTGTATGTACTCTGTTATCAGTCACCACCCTGGGCAGACAGAGGCAGCAGGGTTCGCTGTGGGCCTGTACTGAATCAATCACCGCACTGGCTACACTGATCCGACTCTCACAAAAAAAAAAAAAAAAAGCAATCCACCCCCTCTCTGTGTAAATCTAAAACACCTTTTACGGCACCCTAATGTCTGTTCAATGCCATCCTACCCCACCTGATTCCACTGGCATCATGTCACAGTACGAAACTGCCCGATTCCGTATTGATACACTACACATTCCTGAACTGTTCATGGAACAAGGAGCTATCGATGATGAGAAGGGGGAAGGGAAGACGGGGAGTGATGTCAGTGCCTAAATCCCAGCACTATTTCAAGTGTACTAAGAAGAACGACCACCTGTCCCTGTGCTATTTCCCAGCAGGTCCACCAAAAATCCCATCAGGGTGTTCAAAAGCACCTACCGCACACAGATGCAGAATTCCCACTGAAAATAAATGGGTCTTATGCTCTGAAGCCATTCTAAGCTTCTTTTTAAAATCCCGTGAATCCTAAAGACGCCAGCTAAACCTCCCCAAATTGTTCAGAGGCATCATCTCAGATCCCTCACCCCCTTGGCAGCTTGTGAAAGCCAAGCAGGAGGGGTCAAGTCAAAAGTCTAAGGCCAATCAATGAGTCTATGCCAGAGCTAGCACTTTAATTTGAGGATGTTCTGGCTGCTCGTTCTCGTCTCAGATTACTGGATTACATTGGTTCACTGGAGTTGAAGAAACAATAATAGCGAGAGCAGGGAGGGTAGAAATGCAAACTCGGAACAATGCAGTAGGGAAAGTGGGTCTTATTTAAAACAAAAATCAATAATAAAAATATGACATGTTTCAGCAAATATGATTGATTTGATTTAGTCTTTTTCTTGCATATGTAAATATGAAGAAAAGATTAACTAGGCTCTGTAAATACAAGGAATAGATTAACGAATTCAAACACATTTCCATTGTGTACAGGGACTCCCAAGCTAAACCTGGCTTGATGGCTTTGTCATCCCTCCAAAACATTCACAGTGGAGATTTTTTTCTGCAATCATAACATTTAAAAATATTATTTTAATCACGAACACCTGACTCCATCCTTCAAATGTCAAAGCAGAGTTGGCGATGAATACATTTAGCTCTACTTGGAACTTAGTTTTCTTTGTCACAGACGTCATGCTCATTTTTGGAGAGAGATGAATTGTGGTCCAGTGGACCATGGTATAGACTCAATATTAGATTTCCTTCTGGACTAAAGGGTGACCTTCCTTTGATGTCAATGCTTGATGTCAATTCTTGATCAGTAAGGTGAAACAATTCCTAGCGTTTAGTAAGGCTTTTAACACTAGCCCACATCGCATTCCCATAAACTAGCTGGAGAAACAGGTGCTAGATGGAATTACAAGGCACACTGGGTGATAGGATTGCTCTACTACTTGGTTTTGATTAGACCTCACATGGAGTATTGTATCCCGGTCTGGGCACCTCCTTTAAGAGAGATGTAGAAAGACTGTGGAGAATCCAGAAGCAAGAGACAGAGAAAGTGAAGTGCTGTCAGTACAAGCTCTGCAAAGAAAGCTTGAGAGAACTAAGTACAAGTTTAGCCTAGAGAAAAGGAGATTAAGGGGGCACATGATAACAGTTTTCAAATATTGTTGAAAGGCAGCCATAAAGAAGAAGGAGACCAGCTGTTCTCCCTCGCCACAGAAGGCAAGACAGGAAGCAATGGGTTTATGTGACAGCAAAACAGCTTTAGATTAAATCTCAGGATTTGATCCCACCCACCCACCCCCTATATGAACAGCGAAGATGTGGAATTTCCTTCACTGGAGAATTTCAAGAATCATCTGGATAAGAGTTTGCCTGGGATAGTTTAGGACTAGTTTATCCTGCATCTATGAAGGAGATTGGATTAGATGACCCAGGAGGTCTCTCCCAACCCTCTGATTCATTAGGGAAGGTTTTGAAAAGATGAAGAACTCGGGGGTGTGCTACACCATGAAACAATGACTACTATTTAAATTACCCAGCAGCCTAATGTGTTGTCCCCTTCACAATTGCTACTTCAGTTTCTCTCAATTTCTCTTCTTCTTTTTCTGATTCTCTTCTCCTTCCCTCTTCTTTCCTCCACTTCTGCTTTTCCTTCATTACAGCTAGACCTAATTCTACACTGCGGACTTTGGATTTCATGTCCCTCTGATGAAACGGTTAACAATGCAATAGTCAACAACATTAAAAAAAAAGGTTCAGCTTTTGAGAAGACCCCTAGAGCCATCATTTAAGGTTGTAGACAAACACTTCCTCAGCTCCACTCCTCTTACACTTTGAAAGCTTTTTTTCACAACATGAAATGTGCTTTAAAAATAAAATGGATATGCCAGTTTGGCCGCATAAACAAATGAAGCGAGCTAAATACAGATATCAGGCAGAAAGCTTAACACCTCTGCTCCTCTCTCACGTACCCAGGCAAATTAGTACCCAAAAGTCATTAAATCACACCTTTCCAACTACTCTGTCATTTTGTGAGGCCAGTGCTTAATAGCTTGAGTGCAGTTTGGTAAATGACATCATATTTCAACATGTGCCAGGCATACTAATGTTTCTACAGCATTACCTCATTCTTACCATTTTTGGAGACAGTACTGTACATTTGGACAAACAGAGATTACTCCACCTGCGCTTAAATTAAGCTTTTGCATTTCAATCCACTGAAACCAAAAGTCTAATGAAACAGACACCTTTAATGTCAAATAATTAACCTTAATTTATATGCAACAATGTACATACATTCCATTTGAACGTATCCATTTTAATAATTGCATCCTTCCATTTTAATAAATTGAGAAATAAAAATTCCATTTGAATAAAATGAGAAAGACTGGCAGCATTTTTTCTAATGGGTCATTGGTCTGGCTACAGCCTGCTCTTATGACTCTTTTAATATGATCAACAGATTATTGTCAAAAGGGGTGTGGATGTGTTTGTGTGTGTGTGTGTATGTGTGTGTATATATTTATGTATGTATGTATATATGTGTGTGTTTGTGTATGTGTGTATGTATGTATGTAAGTATTTCTTCTTGAATCCTTGGAAGCTGGTAAGGTGGGTACCAGCGGTTATGAGGCTAAATGGGAACATGGCAGCCAGCATTCAGTTCTCTGCTGGGCTTTCCATGCGACTTTGGGCAAACTCTGGGCAATCTCTCTGCAGCTCTTTCACCCATAACATAAATTAAAGGATGATAGCACTTCCCTACCTTACAGGAGATAAATGCATGAAACTGTGTGAGGCACTCAAACAGCATGATGGGGGACCTATAAAGTACATGGAGACGAATAGTGCTGTGCACATGTTAGAGGGCTACTGGAGCAGTGGTGTATGTAGCAGCTGAGCCCTGCATGGTGCTTGTTTTATGGCGTGCATGGGCATTTGGACCCTGACATGCCCTGTGCCCAGAAGGTGCTTTCCTCTGATGTAGGTCATATAAAAACAAAATCCAGAAGCAAAGAGCTAGGAACAGGACTAGGAATCGAGTGATCTGGGTTTTGTTCCCAGTCTGGCATAATTCACCTGCCCTGTCCGTGATGCAATATCTCTTTTTAGGGGGTGATTCCTATTCTGAAAGCCCCTTAGGGAAACCACTCATCTCAGCTCAGGACACAATTAGCAAAATGCAGGTGATTTTACTCCTGCTTCTGAATCACTAGGGTGAAAGCATCAGATATTTTTTCAAATTCATGTATATAGATCAGAAGAGACATTCCTTTTTCTGTCACCTTACTGGCAAAACTGTTGGCTTCAGGGTCAAAACAAGCAGCAGGCCCTTTGCGTACTGATCAAAAAAATGGTGTCCATTTGTCAGGTTTATAAATAAAATGACTCAAACCCCTCCTTCAGCAGGTTGGCCTTGGAAAACTGGATAATTGTTAGGCTGCTCATGTGCTGAGAACACTGCCCGCCATGCTAACCAATAGTGTCTACTCCCCCATCTGTCTATCTCCATCTGTTATCACTTGTCTTATAGTCAGCGTGAAAAGCTCATGGGGACAGGGAATGTACCCTTTTGCTCAGTGTTTGCATCGTGCTGGTGGCTTGTCCACTGGAGGGATGCCAAGGTGCTATGACAATGCATACATTACCATTACTAATATGTAATACTTCTGATTATTTCTCTGGGTGCATGTTTCCTCCTCAAGGACTTTTCTGCACTATGTTGAAGTCAATGAGGCTGTGCCAAGATGCCAAGATCTGCCAACATGGATCTTGTGACTGCAGGATAAAATTTCTCTCTTTAAATATCCACACAGTGCAGACAGGCCTTTGTTCTTTAACAATATACCCAAATGGATCTCCCCAATGCTGCACATTCAATTACCTTCAAGCAGTATTGAGATCTGAACTTATGAGCTATTTTGCACTTGGGGAATGAACCAGGAAACCATCCTGGAGATCCAGGATATCCTAACAGATGCTCTGTACTGATACAGGAAATCTGAAGGGTCAACTATTGCTTTTGCACCTAGTTATCAGCCCCACGTTAATTAGAAAGAAAAGTACCAGCTTGATTAACGGGGTATAGATTGTAGCCATGTTGGTCTAAGGACATAGGCAGACAAGGTGTGGGTAAATCTGATATCCTTTATTAGACCAACTCAAATAGTTGGAAAAATTCTTCTTAGCAAGCTTTTGGGTATAAATACCCTTTGTCAGGCTGAGGAAGTGTCTGCAGCTTGTGCGATTAATGGTACTATAATTAATGGTAATATGTTTATAAAGAATCCTCCATCCAAAAGCCTCAGTGCCACTTAGACACATTAATGAGAGTAAAAAACTCACCTGGTCACTGAAGTATATAGAAAACTGAAATGTTCTATATGGCCAGTGATTTATTTCAGGTGCAGTTCACGTACTGAGGGGATTTGCAAAAAAACTTCTATTCTTCTTCTCCAAAAAGACACAGCCTCCTGGCATTTGAGCATAGGGACAATCTCCATACATTGTCCAGCAAGTGAAGCCTCCTGTAAAAACATTTCTCATTTTGTCAAGCAGTTCTAATGGTGTCCAGCAGAGTGCAGCAGTGCACAGACATCAGGTATCGAATTCGTCACCACCTATACACCACCTATGTTAAGTAACTTGCCCAAGGTTGCTCAGTAATGAAATCCAGATATCTAGAACAAGCTACAGTCCTGCGTGCCGATCACAGAACCAACTTTTTTTCCCTGTAAACCTAGTAGAAAAGGTGTAACAGAGAAGACGATGACAAAACAATCCAGGTATTGTTGATCAAGTCAAAAGCTGTATATGGTTTTTGGCTGCTGAATTGAGACTGTTACTGCTTATATGATTACCAAAAGATGAACGGCATCCCACAGATTATCAATTTAATTCCAGAGTGCAGAATAACTATATAATGGGGGCAGGCTGACCCTTTATCTCGCTTACGGTTCTGGGCTATGCTGATACTCCTTTTCCTGTCTCTCCTTACCCCTCCTCCAAAACAAGCTTCGTGCCAGCAGCTCAAAAGATGACATTGAGTAGATGTGTTCAGCACATGAAGATAAAAACAATGTGACGGGAGGGAGATTGGAAGCTTATCAGCCAAAAAGGACACAGGATATAAAAAGTAATCAACTTAAAGCTCTTATCAAAATGTCTCCTGGGAATAGGATTTTTTTAAACAACAACAAAAAAAAAATTCTGTCATTGCTCAAGGAAAAATTATAGGATTATTTTACAGCAATTTTATCCAATACACTCTGTGTGTGGGGGTGTGTATGTGTGTTCTGAAGGATGTACATGCTTTGTAATTTGAAGTGTTTTAAACCATGGGAATCAAGTCATTATGTCAAAATGTACATTTAAAAGAGGAATACAGATATGACATTTTCTGGTTTATTTAAAAAGTGATCTGAAAAGCTTTTCTTTAAAAAAAATAAACACACACACGCACGCACACACACAACTACAATATGTTAAGATCCCATGCAAACAATGCAATATTTAGACAAATTACATATAATTATATCTTATATGGTAAAATAAAACAGATGCCTATCAGTGCCTCCTTTACTGAGTTCTGTAGTGCTTCACCTATGAAAGCGTTTCTCTGCAGAGCTTCAAAAACTTAGGACTCCCTGCCAAATCTTAGAAACATGGATTGCTTAACTCAGATGGCAACCAAGGACCTACAGGGAGAAATTAATAGGATTTTTTTGTTAAATGACACTGTATTAGTGATTTTCAACATACACATCTGTTGTCGTAGTGAATCCCCAGTTCTTTTGGAGTAATGACTTGGACCTGAGTCTTGTTAACCTAAAGAAAGTGCCTTAATCACGGCACTTCTGAACTATATATTATATACTACATTACATTTATATTACATATACAGTACATATTGTAGATATTGTTTTCATATTTTTCTGTCAAGCAAAGGGAAATGTGACCCTTTGACAAGGTACTGTCTCATTTTTGTTCTGCTGATTAAAAAAATACAGCTCTTGGGCAGGCGGGTATTGTTTTTTTGAACATGAAAGTAAGTTTTGTAGGTGGCATGATAATATGAGAGCAGTAAAAGATAGATAACAAAAGAAAAAGCCAGCAGAGAAAGAATATCACAATGCAAATGATGCAATAAAGCCAATGAGACACTCTAGACAGAAAGGTCGGACTCCAGGCTGCTTTTGAGCAGCATTTAGCACAGCTTGCACAGGGACCAAGTCAAAGGCAAATCAGGCTTGATGCCCACTTTAAATCTCAAGGATGGGGCAAGTTGCCAGCATTACTGGAGAGGCAGGGTGGATACAGAGGGAGTGACATGGTTGCATGCCCCTTTCAGACCATGCCATGTGAGCAGCAGTGAGGGATGTTGGTTTAAGTCCAAAAAGTAGGTAAGAACCTCCCTTCCCCTCCATGCTCAGCAGCGCTTCCCCTCCCCTCCGATTCCTCCCTTCCCCACCCACCACTGCTGCTCCAGTCAGGCTGTGCAAGCAGTCAAGCTCTCAGCTGGGGGCAGCAGAAGTGACAGGTGATATACTTCTTCCTGCCTGGTCCCCTCAGATGTTCACTATCAACCCAGAAGCAGATGCAGGGAGGAGGAGCCTGCACACTGTTGCTGCCACTGCCTGCAGCTGATCCTGGGTCTCCATGTTGTTGGCAATCCCAATCCCTTGGAGCTGAGGATGACTGCCTACCATCATTGATTTTTTTGTTGTCCAAAGATGGTTGATGAGGCCTATATGGGATTGATAGGCTGTGCTGCAATTCAGCCACAGGTTTCTGTGTGGGGTGGGTGGCTCTGAACTCTTGATTCAGTCAGCGACACACTGCTTCTGCCACTCCTACTTTTTCATTTTCTGTTGTCATCATAAAGTTTTAAAGACTGAGATCCTTGCAGCAGACTTGTCCTCCATTTGGGGTGGTCCTGGCCAATAATCTCCCATGAATTGATGTTGATGGTACATTTTTTCAGATTTGAGGGCATCCCTGAAGCACTTTCTCTGCTTTTATTTTGAGCATATGACTTGACTGAGCTGGGAGAATAAAACTTGCTTTGGGGATCTGGAATTGGACATCCAGATGATCTGACTGGCCAAGTGAATTTGATGTGGGATAATCATCTCCTCATTGCATATGGTGTTTGCTTGGATGTTAAAGTTAGTGTGTATGTCTTCCCTGTGGATTTAAAAGATCTTCCACAGGCAGTGTTGATGGTACTTCTCCAGCGAGTTGACGTGTCTCCTGTATGTTGTCCACATCTCAGCTCTGTACAGTAAGGTGGGGATCATGACCGCTTGGTAAATCATGAGCTAGGTTTTGGATCTAATGTTGCATCCTTCAAAAACCCTTTTCCTTGGGCTTCTGAAGGCTGCACTTACACAATTGAGATGATGTTGGATCACCATTGTCAGCTTTTGGTGAGAGATGGCTTCCCAGGTACAGGAAATACTCGACATTCTCCAGAACCTCACAATAACTCTGAATTACTGGAGCTGAGGTCTACTCATTTAACGCTTGTTGACAGAGGACCTTAATCTTCTGAATGTTAAGTACCAGTCCCTTTTTCTTGTATGTCTCAGTAAAGATGTTGACAATTTCCTGAAGGTCTGCTTCCAAGTGAGCACACACTACAGCATCATCAGAATATTGGAGTTTGATGTTTAAGGTCAGGGTGGTCTTGGTTTTGGCTCAGAGTTGGCTGAGATTAAACAGCTTACCATCCATTTGGTAGTTCAGCTCCACTGGAAGCTTGTTGATGGTCAGATGTAGCATTGCAGCAAGGAAAATTGAGAAGAGTGTTGGAGTGATAACACAGCCTTGGTTAACTCCTGTTTTAACCTCAAAGGGATCTGTGATAGATCCATTACTGCGAATCATCCTCCCATACTGTCATGGAGCAGGCAGAGAATGATGATGAATTTTGGTGGGAATTCATACTTCTGTAGGATCCTCCACAATGCTTCTTGGATGTCAGTGTTTAAAGCTTTTGTGAGGTCAAAAAAGGCCACGTAGAGAGGTTTATGTTGTTCTCAGGATTTTTCCTGCAACTGGTGAGCTCTGAGGATCATGTCAATTTGTGCCTAAACCCACACAGGGATGCCAGGAGGAGCTCTTCAGCAAGTGGAAGGAGATGGTTCAGGCAGGTTCTTACAATGATCTTTCCGAGGGGTACAATGATCTTTCCTGTGGTGGACAGCAAGTGATCCTCCTGTAATTTCCACACTTGGACTTGTTGTCTTTCTTGAAGATTATCATGACCATGGTATCCCTAAGGTCATACGGGATTTCCTCATAATTCCAGATCCTTAACATGAGGGCATGGAGTTGAGAGCACTCTCGTCAATAATAGAGTCTCGATTGAGAAGGCCTTTGAAATGCTCCTTCCAATGGGCATTGATGACTCCCCTCCTTGATCAGGTCTCTTTCATCCTTAGGTCTCAAGCGGGTTGGTCCCTGAGTGCCTGGACTGTAGATGGCTTTGGTGGCAATGAAGAAACCATGCATATCATAGATAAGTTGAATCAGGGAATCAGCATGTCAGAGAGATGTTGGATCTCCTACACCATGTCTTCCCACAATCTGTTCCTCATATCGTGGGTCCTCCTTTGGACCTGTGTCTTGGCTTACTGATTCAATTTCTTTTGCTTGAAGTTGGTGTCAGTCTGTAAAGCACAAAAGGCCTTGCACTTGTGGTTGATCAACACTTGGATCTCTTGGTTTTTCTCATCAAACAAGTCTTGATATTTCCTGGCAGAGACTCCAAGTGTCTTTTTACAGGTGCTAAGATGGTGGACTTGAAGGCACCCCAAGCACTGCCGACATTCTCCAACTTTCCCATTGTTGTTGATTGACCAGTTTTTCATTGAGGCACTGGTTAAAGAGGTCTCGCTTGATCAGGTCCTTGAGTCTTTCAGTGTTGACCAAGCAGGTATGTTCATGATCTGTCCAGCAATCATTACGTCCTAGCACAGCTCAGGTAATGCAAACGTCTTTGTGATCCTGGGCACAAACAATGACAGAGTCAATCAGGTGCCAATGCTGAGACTGCGGGTGTTGCCATCATGTCTTGTGCCTGTCTTTTTGGTGGAACAGGGTGTTGGAAAAAGTAAGTCCATGTTCCATGCATTTGGTCAAGGGGAGTTGCCCACATTTGGTAAAAGAGTGGCATGATGAAGAAGTCTCACAGATGACTTGTCCCCAGCCATTGGTAAGTTGTCATGAATAGCTTCCTGAAAACCCATGCCTTCCCCCAAACCATAGAAATAGCATGTGTAACTTTACCTTCCATATTGTGCATGTATAGATGCAATGACAATACCTTAGCAGAACCAGCAAGAAGGCGGAACTAGCTACTGCAATATGCCATGGTTGGGTAACAGTACAAGGGAATGGCTGAATCCTTATTCTTCCTAGGTCTGTTCCCTTCAGGCTACTCATCACTCCATAGCCAGGATATGAATTTAATATATAGGCTGATGGAGACAGGCAACGACACTTTTAGTCCAACCTTTATCCAACTTTCAGATTTTATAAAATATTAGTCATCCTGAACAACAATCATCCAGAAAAATGCAAAGAGACCCTTTCTATTGGATACAGCATGTCTGTCATGGGGTTAAGAGACTGATATTTTTTAGCTGGAACTGATCATTTTTACTGGATAATGTGTTGCACTATCCTGAGGAATAATTTCAGTTTGGTAATTACCTTGTCTGAGTTACTCTGCAATTATGTGGGTGTAGGCTGTAGCCATGTTGGTCTAAGGACATAGTCAAACAGCTGTTTGAGTTGGTCTAATAAAAGATATCAGATTTACCCAAATAACCTTGTCTGCAATTATCCATCACTGTGGAAAGTTCTTCAGGAATATCCAAGTTATATCCAATATATTCAGAGCATGAAAACAGGAGACTAAGAGTATTTCCTTTTGACTGGATAATTCCTTTTGGTGTTTTATCAGATGAGGTTCACTTGGAAAAAAACCTCATCATGCCCTATACTTCTTTATGAGGCCGTCCTTGGTACCCAAAAACTAAAGGCTATTATGAATACTGAGGACATCAATAATGGCACAGGATGTGGTTTAAGGCCAATTTTTTTTTCTATGCCTGGCTGGCCACTGACACATAACAAGGCAAGAGAGACACAGTTCAGATTCCTAGCTCTGGAAAAGTGCTCTGAACAAAAGGTAGTAGAGGGACCATTCTGACATTTATTATTAAGAATAATCCTTTTTTAATACTAACACAGACAGAGATGGAGAAATAAGTGATAAGAGAGGCTTTTACCCCCAGACTGACAGACCAAATCAAAGTCAGGCTGACAACAACAAAAAGCTTTTATCATCTAGTGGCTTTTCAGTAGAGATGAGTGTGCTATTCTCTCACTTCCAAGAAGCCATGTCACAGAAACACCCCAGCCAGTGCCAATTATGATTTTTAGTGGCACTTGCAGAAGGAAGTCAAGGACCCAATGGACTGTGAAGAGTGATCAACCCTCAGGAAAACTGAGTTGGTTCCTCCAGATAAAGGGCTAGTGACATGGGGGGGACTTAGCCTACCTGTGCTCACTCTCTCTCAGCACAAATACCAGATTTCAGTCTCTAAAGCTATTCCTATAGCACTAGAGAAGTGGAAAATAGCTCCCTTATGTTCCCGGAACACCTTACCCAGCAAACCATATGATGATAGAGAATCTGATCTTCTGCCCCCAGGCAGTGAGACTGCTCCCCAGTGCTGGATTTAGGCTACAGCTTAGGGACTCACAATATGAGGGGCCTCTAAATAAGAAAAAAACAAAAAACTGGACATTTTCATTGTAAGGGCATATGTAGATTAAATGAGGGCCCTAAATTGAAGCGGTGGGTTTTCAAAACCACTGCTTCAATTTAGGGCCCTTTAAACTCCTGTGTTGTGCACACATCCGAACTTACCTGCCTCTCCAGTGGCAGGGAGGGGAGGGTGAGCTGCCAGTGGGCGGAGCAGTCCCTGGGCTGCAGGGCAGGGGGGCTGGTGCTTCCCTCCATGGCAGCAGTGCCCCCCCCCCCCACGGTGATACCCGCCTGCAGGCGCTTGGTCAGGTGGTCCTGAGGGGTACTGCAGCCATGTGGGGAAGCACCAGGCCCCTGCGCAGGCAGGCCACAGGGGAAAAAAAAAAGATCTGGGCCAGAGCCTGTCTTCCCGGGCTGCTGCCAGGCTGCCTGCATGGGTTCGTTGCAGAGCTCCTGAGCTGCATGGAGCTCGGTGCTTTGGTCCGTGGCTGCAGGGCAGCAAACTAATACACTCAGAGGAGTTTTAGTTTGCAGCACCCCAAATCTTTTAAAGTGCATTACACTGCTGAATTTGCTACAGCAGCTGGAATTAATGTGCAATATGCCACCAATGTGTGCAAACACCAACACCATTAAAGAGGTGGAAAAGCATTTAACTCGGTTTAAAGCGTTGTGCACACATGCCCCTCGTTTCATCTACACACAGCCTAATATGACAAAAATATACATATATATGGCTTCGCAGTTATTATTCATATTGAGTTCACGAATTTCTGCAGGAATAATACTAATTCATGTGAAAATTTCATGAAAATCCATTTCCGTGGATTTTATGGATTATTTTTATTGTATGGGGCCTCTCAAAACGGACATAGTTTAGGGCCTTAGCGTGTCACAGTCTGGCACTGCTGCACCCACAGACTACAAATAATGAGGACTGAAGCTTATTTGAGGGGCAGACTCCATAGTGATGTTTTTACCTCCATTAAACACTGCCCATGAAACATCCTGCGTGAAACAAAGGCTTCTGGGATACCCACTTTCATTCCAGGCAATGAATGTGTAAATATCCCCTACACCCACCCGATCTTAACTAGAACAACTATAGCCACAGCCAGACTAACTAAACTCAAGCAAACGTTTCTGGAAAGCAGACCCAATTCCAATTCTTGGGAACCACTTTTAGAAATGGGTAATTACAGGGCAACACATCCCTTGTTCATTGCTTAGGCAGCCAGCCAAGGAAGCAGAGTGACTAGAATGAACTGAGATTTCCTTTTATGAACATTAAAGCAGAGCTACAACATGTTCTGGGGTACTTTACGCTCAGCCAGCTGCCTGTCTCCCTACCCTCAAGCCTCTCCCTCCCCTTTCCAGAAAAGCATGTTAATCTTTTATGTCAGGTCCAGTCTTGGCTGGCTTGTCCTGTCCTTCCTCCTTTATAGAGAAAATGGCAGACCATGCCTGGTAGAAAAGAAAATGGAGCTGTATCCACTATCTGACTGAACACGCAAGCAGAACAGTGCCAAAGTGGTTCCATCTTGACATGCAACTATCTATCCACCTGCAGACAAAATATAATAAACCCATACCCTTCTAGCTTGCTCCCTTCCCAAACGCCAAAATGAGGGTCCTCAACTTTTTCAGAGCGGCCAGACAATTAACAGATCCCACGTTTAGCACACTGAGTTATAAAGCCAAGGGGAGCTCAGGCTGTCTTCTGTTTATATTCCAGTCCATATACTTCTGCTGATCTTGAATGTGATGGCAATGAAAATGAAGGTATCTCATATGTGACCAGGCATCAGGAGAATGTAGGACTTTATAGGTCAGGGCCAATGGCCTTTTCTAGACAAATGCCTTCTGTTGTGTCAAGGTTGACAGTAGTTTTACTAAGGGGTTAGATTGTGGATTTGTACAGGATGGTTTGGATATGGATGATCCTCCCATAGGCAGGGGGTTGGACTAGATAACCTATGGAGTTCCCTCCCAGCCCTATTTCTCTACTATTCCTATGATTTTCCTTCCAGGTCTCGACCACCCTCTTTACTACAGCTGAAGTTAAGCTGGTTGCATTTGATTTATGAAAACGGAATAATAGGGTCGGGCTAGACTTCATAAAGTTACCTAGTCTAACCACCTGCTCAAGGCAGGACCGTCTACATCTACACTATCTCGGAAAAATACTTGTCTAACCTACATTTAGGAGTTTGCAATGATGAAAAGTCCACATGCTCTCTAGGGAATCGGTTCCAGCACTTACCTGCCCTCATAGTTGGAAAGTTCTTCCTAATATCTAACCTATATATCCTCTGTTTCAATTTAAACACCTTCTCTTGTCTCCAGTGAACAAAGAAAAGAATTAATTGCCATCCTCTTTATAACAACCCCTTTTGTATTCATAGCCTGTTACCAAAACGCCCTCAGCCTCCTGCCCTCTAGACTAAATAAACTCAATTCTTACAATATTTCAGCACTGGAAGAAAGTCTGAAGAAAAATGATGGTAACATGCACAGCCTGTGTGTAAGCGGAGACAATTTTCTAGTCTTCTGCAGCGAGGTCTAGCTAAGGGGTAAAGCTATATGAATAAGAAAAGTAAAATGTAGGCTGAACATCAGAAAAGGCTTCCTGACAGAGTGCTTTTTGGATTTGTTAAATGTTCAAAGAAGTCTTTGCTGAGTGGCTGCTTTTACAAGATTTTCGGAATAGGGTGCTCTTACTTTATTTTATCTAGGTTGTGCTGAGTGCTAGCCTGGGCTGAAGCCAGATTCTTATTTTACTTCTCTTCTTTATAAAAAGAAAGAAAGAAAAAACCCAGCTGCTTGACCTATTAAAATACAAACACTATTAAGACCATCATAGTAAGTACTTTGTAGTTCTCCCTGGGGTTCAAAATACAACCTCCAATAGACAATAGTCCCTTGGCATTTCTAATTCAGGGATGTTCATCCACTTCCAGTTACTCATACAGCTTGAAAGACAACAGAAGTAGTTAAAACTTAATGAAGCTATCTGGCATCCTAGGACCACAGGTATTCTCATGGGCTAGGGCCAGAGACCCTCATAGTCAGGAATCTATGCTACTATTCATTTTTTTCTAAGGAAGACCTTAATGTGAATAAAGGGTAAATCTTAGCCTGAAACAATACACTGATCAGCCCGCTTTGTCCTCTTTGACACCGCACTGCCACAACTCAAAAGTACAGGTACAGGAAATGTCTGCAGAGAACCCAAGTGAGTGCAAGCACCGAGCTCTAGCAAATGCGGCTTGGGATCATCTGCCCATTAAGAGTAGTAGAAGAACAGGTTGCCTGGGTACTTTAGTCTGGGGGTGCTTACGGCAGAGCTTGCTGTTCTGCAGTAGTACAATAGGGTAGTGATTGCTTGGGATAGCAGAGGGCTTACTGCAGATCTAGGTGTCCTACAGTTGTAGCAGGGAGCAGGGCTATAGCTCTCGCCCAGTAGCTATAAGCTGCTATAGATGTCAGTCAGCCAACCTAAAAGAGAACACCTGTGGTGGCTGGGGGAAACTCACATGACCCAGAAGGGCTGGGCTTAGGCAACATATAACTCAGGGCTTGAGCCCAAGAGTCAGTCAGACTGTACGGGCTGCCAGGGAAAAAGCTACTCCATGATGACTGTGGCTGAGAGACTACCTGGGCCCCCTGCTGCCCTGCAGACTAAAAATAAGGAACTGAGAGCTTTCAGAAGAGCTAAATGTTGTTGTGCATTTAGAGTGTTTCTAATTTTAGTTATAACCAGAGGACCAGTAAGGGACTAGCAGGGAAGATTGGAGGTCGCAGTGATGCCTGAAGGGCACGTGTTTGTGGTGAGTCCTGCCAGAGGTCAGGCTCAGTGCGTGAATAGGTATTGACCAGGAAGGGGTTGTTGGAACCTACATTGGAAAAGACCATTGCATGAAAGGGGTGAGAATCAGGATTAGGGGCCAGAGGTCTGAAGCTCAAGAGGGGCAGAGAAAGAGCCAGGGGCCTGCAGCCCTTGAGGGGTGAGGATATGGCCCGAGGGGGTGAAACCAGAGCTCTAGAGAGGCAAGACCAGGGGTTGCCCAGACTGATAAGGCTGAGACTGAAGTTGGAGCCCAGAAGTCAGGCCTGGCACAGTGGACCTAAGCCAGAAGAGTCCAGGAAAAAGGGTCGAGGTTGAAAAGGCCAAGGTCCCAACAAAGGACATAAAGGCCTGATATAGGGCTTGGACTGAGTGCCTCCTGAAATGACTAAGTGGTAACACCTGTAGGGGAGGCTGGAGACCACAAATAGCCATTTAAGGTGGTTAGTGTCCTGGAAGGTATAGACAGGCCAGGAGGGCCAGAATTAGCTCCTGAAAGCAGAACTGAGGCAGGTACAGTTCATAAGGAACCTGTAGACCAGAGGAAGATGAATGCTTACTCTGGGACCCTGGGACAGCTTCTCCCTTAGTTCCAAATCAGATAATAACAGCAGGACATGGCAGGAGAGAATGAGAAAGGGGTGGGGAGTACCTAGCGAGCCAGAGTAAGGCAGGGGTCTTGAGGTCATCTGAAGGATTCCCATTCAGAAGGAAGCCATTGATGCAGATGTGGCAGAATTATATAAAATGCAAAGGCAAATATGCATAAAATGGACTAATCAGGGAGAAAAAAAAAGAGCTAAGAACAATAGAAAAATTATGTCTTCTGCCATTCTGAGAATTTTTCACAATTCTTATGAAACACTAGCCTTACATAAAATGAAGGCAATAGTCACCAACCTCTTTTAGTTCAAAGGAGAACTATGAGGGAAAATAAATAAATATTTATAAAGCACTCTGAAGGCAAGGAATAATACGTAAGATGCTAACGGTATTTCCAATTACTATGCACTGGCTGTCCCTTCAGTAAATTAAATTCTAGAATCAGTCAGAATTTATTTTTAAAATAAGTTTCTGCTGGAAATGGCAATTAAAAAGTGTCTCTGTAATAGTATACTAGTAATTAGAGGGGGGAATGCTTAGGGGTACATTTTGCCCTTGAATGCACACACATGGCTCCTATTGATATTAATGGGAGCCATGCACACTTTAAGGGCAGGGTTTAACCTATAATAGGAAAGCCAAACTAAAAAGGAAGCAAAAATAGAAAATCAAGTTGTTCTTAAAATTGACTGAGGCAAATGAGACATGTGCTAGCATTTTAAGCCTTGCTCTCTGTGAAAATTAAAGACAGTAAATAAGCAATGGAATCAATTTTAAGCAATTGCTGTGTGTATTTATAGGAATAGCACCTCCATCAAACATCTAAACAACTGAAAGCGAAACTTATTACTGTGTAATTTCGGTTCTAGGAAGATGAAGAATGCGTAAAAATAATTTTTAAAGACTCACTGAGGAATTTGTGTACAGCCTATGAATTCAGTATAATATCAGGGGGTGTTTATGGTTTTTCTGCTCAAGCTGCAAGCTGCATTTTGGATGTAGGGGGTTCTGTCTTCTCTGTGGGTCTTTTGCCTCCATGGTGGTTTGGACTTCTAAAGGATGGAGGCAAAGGGCTAATGCTAGAGGGCTGGTTTAGTGATTTTTCCACTTAAATGTAATAGCTTTGAACAATAGGCTTCATCCTTCCTAGGAGAACTGGTTTACCGGAGAACAAGTGCCTAGCAACAAAGTCATCTAGCTGGGGGTTATGGTCACCCACATCAGCTTCGGGGCAAGGAGAGGGGAAGGTTAAGGGGGTAGGAGCTGCTCATCTGCTGATGTGATGCATAAACCACTGAGGCGGGGGGCAGGGAGAGGTGCTCTGAATAATTACTGTTAAGTTCTCTTTGTGCGCTTGTGCTTTACCTACTCAGTCATGAGCAACAGTGTTTTTTTAACCCAGTGCAACGTCCTTCTGTGGATCACTTTGCCTTCACTGCTGGGTGCCCCCAAAAAGTTCAGCTGTAGCTCAGGCAGTGCTACAGAACATATTATATTAATATCTTTACTCGTAACTTTTTAGCCTACACAGCTGCAGTTCTGAAAGAGGAATCTTTGGCATATGAGGGCGCTTGTGACAAAAATGGCCTTTTTAGTAGGGCTGTGAAAAGCTTCAAGTCCTGATTTGATTCAGAGATTTGGCCCAATTCAGTGACCAAATCTCCAAATCCAAATCAAATCAGAGGATGAATTAAAAGGTCTGAATTGATTCGAAGCTCCCCAAATCAATTTGGAAAAGATTTGGAGAGCTTCGACGATTCGGGCAGTCCCCACTGGCTGCTGCAGGGAGCTGGACCCAGACTCTGAGCTGGTAAGTAGGGGGCGGGGGGGAACTGAAGGAGGGGGGAGGGGACCGAGGGGGGACCTCTGCCAGGCCCCATCCCCTGCCTGTTCTCCCAGGCCCCCTGAGCACTTCCCAACCTCCGACTGCTCCCCCAGCCCCCCCCATGGCCACCCCACCCAGACCCAGCTCCCAGCCCTGTAGAAAAAAAACCCTATTCACTGGGTGGTGTTGGGGGTGTGTTGGGGGGAGGTATCCCTACTACCCCCCACTGCCCCCTGAATCAGCCAAATCCGAAACCAAAGCAAATACTAGCCTCTTCACACAGACCTACTTTTTAGTGGTTTGATTGCCCTTTTTAATGGGTTTAACGGTGTCACAGTTTACATTTGCAGTGGTGTATTACCATTCAATTTTGTCACGGTGTACAAATGAAATGACTGTTATGTAGCGAAGTAAAACACATCCAATGTATTTTAATTTGCTATGTAAAAAAATTGCAGCGATACATCCGGAGAAGGCAGTGGTGCACAGGGTGCTGGAAGCCCAGGCGTGCTCAGGGAAGCTCAGGCTTGGTGAGTTTCCAAGTGCCCTGTGCACCATTCTCCACTGCTTTATGCAGCTGCCAACACATCCAGCTGCCCTCCTGTCACCTTTGTGCACACCCCCAGGGGCAAGCCAGCCCAGTCCCAGGCAGCAGGAAGCTGGTAGGGATGGTGCATGGGGTGCTGGAAGCTTGCCTGAGCACACCTGGGCTTCCAGTGCCATATGCACCGTTGGATCGGGCCATGTGCTGCCTGTGAGCGTGGGCAGCACCTGTACAGCTAACACCCGGATGGGTGGCCCTGACGGGTGCCGATGCTGTGGAGGGATGCACTCCCCCCCAGCTCAGGGGTGCATGATCTGGCAGTAGCTCATGCAAGCAGGCTCCCCCGAAGGACAGGGCAAGAGTGGCAAGGGGCCCACAGCCTGCCCGCCTCTCCTGCGGCTGGAGGGCGACCTGCCAGTGGGCTTTGAGCTGTGGGAGGCCCTGGTCCTTCCCTCCATGATGGTGGCACCCCCTGAGCAGCACCCACAAGCTAATAGCCTGCCTGGGTGGCCCTGGGGGGCACTGCCACTGCAAAG
The DNA here is from genome assembly GCF_052110815.1 of Crocodylus siamensis. Taxonomy (NCBI): domain Eukaryota; kingdom Metazoa; phylum Chordata; order Crocodylia; family Crocodylidae; genus Crocodylus; species Crocodylus siamensis. Next base: position 411,388,454 of record NC_143395.1, on the reverse strand, counting down.
GGAAGGACCAGGGCCCCCCACAGCTCAGGGGCTACTTGGCCCACCAACAGTTTGTCCCCTGGCCACAGGTTTCATGAGAATTAAAAAAAATAATTAGGCTCCTTGCTCTCCACCCCCATCCAGCGGAGCACGCCCATGCAAGCTGCTGCCACGTCGTGCAGCCCCTGAGCAGTTGGGGGGCCTGGCCCTTCCCTCCACAGTGGCAGTGCCCCCTGGGGTGCCTGGGGAGTGCAGCCACCACGGAGGGAAGGCCTACAGTTCAGGGCCAGCCAGTAGCTTACCCTCCAGCTGTGGGAGAAGCAAATATGGGGCGGAGGATTAGGCCCCTCACCACCTTTTTTATTTTTCTGGCAGAGCCTGCCTGTGGCAGATGGGGGGGTTAGCTGCCAGCAGGCCATCACTGCTCCATAACAGTGACCGGGAGTCCCTATATTAAAATGGTAGATTTTTAATTGGCAGGCTTTGAATTGTGATGATTCAATTAGGGAGATTTCAATTTAGGGAGAACTAAACCCTCGTCGCATGTACGAACAGCTTGAGCGTCTAAGGAGCCAAGTGCTAGGCTCAGGAGTAGGGCAAGTTGGCTTATAGTTTCTAGCCAACTCTCAGGAGGGAGTAGTAGACAAGAGGACCTACACACTCTTAGTACACAGGTCCTTAAGACCACGGGCAATGCCTGGACTTTGTTCAGGCTCAAGATTTAAAGCACATGGATCCAAACCACTGGGCCCTAACACAGCAGGTTGGGGAATATCCAAGGAAAGGGAGCTCAAGAAGAGTTGTGACACTCATGACCTCAGGACACCAAGCAGATGACTCTTATATTGAGCTTGTCAGCTGGCCTGAATGTGACAGTAAGAGAGAAGATTAGATTCAATGAACAGCAGTATTGCCAGTGCCAAACTGTCTGTTAGTGATAACTTACTTTTTCAGGTTCCTTACTTATATAGATGGACTGAAACCAAACTCTTTATCCAAAAATCCACTGAATGCAAGATCCAGATAATAATTGTGTGATGCCACCCTGCTCCAGGTAACACACTGGAATCTGAATGAGCATCCAAACATATTACATTAATATCTTTACTCCTATCTCTCTGAAGAGTGAAGGCTTCTTCACTAAAGACGTACAAGTTTTCTGCTGCTGACACCAGCGCAACCAGTCTTAAATCTGAAGTACTTTGGTCTTAAATGCTTCTTGCTTCACAGAGATGAGTTTAATCCTCAAGCCTAGATCTAGACACCTTGTAAATCCAGAACTAAGGACTACTTTTCTTCCTAACAAAAACCACACAGGGGTTTAAGATGTTTTACTTGGGTATCTTAGGGTGCCTGTACATGTGAGGGGAGGCTGCTCTGATGTGCTTCAATGACAGCGTTTTGGAGCAGACTTGATTAATCAAGTCTGGTGGAGCATGGTAACTAATTGGCATGCTCCTGATAGCTTCCACACCTTGTGTATCAGCACCCCCATGCTTCAGGAGGGTGGTGGGGGTGCTTTAACTCAATCTCATTCGATAAGCTTGAGTTAAAGCACCCCCAGCACCATTTTGAAGTGTGGGGATGCTGATACATGAGATGCTGCAGGTGCTTTAATTACAGCGTGTCCAAGAGCCACTCTAAGTCAAGTGCCCCCCCTCCATCCCTGGAGTATGTGTAAAAACCCACTTCGATTCACTGCACCCTTTCCCCCCACCTTACGCTAGCTTAGCTTTTTTTGCGCAGATAGGTCTGTTCTTCATAGCCAGAACCAAAACTCTGGATATACATACTTCCCAACTTTTGAAAAATCCAGAACCAAACTGGAATTCTTGGGACAATTTCTATTGCTTTTAGGGCAGGGCTTAAAACAGATTAAATTCATGTGCAAAAAGAATGCTTGCAGAATTCAGAGAAGCACAAATGCACGAGAGAGCCTGCTCTTGCAAGACCTCCAACCCTATTTCAGCTGCAATGAGGTTTTATCCAAAGTCAGCCACTGAAAAGCTTGAAGTTTGGCTGTTTCTTGCTAAAATCTGTTTCATTCCAAATCTGTACTTAAAAAGACTTGACATACCTCAGATCAGCTAATGCTGCATTAAAGAGCTGTACATGGCACAAAAATGTCAAAGACACAGGTTTAAAATGTAACGAAAATGCTCTGAATGGAGGCACAGAAAGAGAGAGAGATTCTTCGGCTGTTCAGTATTGGTACATGAATTACCGCACCAAGAGATATCGGAGCTTTGATCTTGCACACACCTAAAAATATCCAACTTCAATAGAAGGTTCAAACAATCCCATTCCTTCGCAACGAACCCATATGTTCCTTCAGTGCAAAAGAAAATTAGTTTTCGCTTCTCAAAAATTAAGTGGTAGAGAACAAGGGGGGAATAAATGTAGGTCATACCAAGTGGGTTTGTCATATAACACAAAACTAAGTGCTAGGTCTGGCCAGGACTTGAATATTGCCTCATGAGTATTGCAAGAAAGCAGTGCTCGTGATTCAGAAAATCTTCAGTCGCCCTTCAGAATCAGAACTGAACCGCTCAATATAGCTTGGCGTGAACCTGGGGTCTTCAAGCGATGAGGCATAGTTCCTCGTTTCAAACGCAAAAGCAATGTCATGACAACTTGTGGTCATTAAAGATTGCATAGCACTTGTCCCAAGAACAGTGTTATTAGCCTTAGTGTCCTAGATAAATTCCAATTTGAGTAATGATATTCTGTGACCTACTTCTTCCCCCCCTCCCCTCCGCAGTTTAAGTTGGATGATATTTTTCTTCATTTCCTAGGCCTGACCGGCTGTTCACTACTGCTGTGCATTGACAGTTGCCATGAGCCGCCCTGGAAGATATATTTATACCACATATGCTTTTTTGTGATAAACCCAAATGATAAACTGTAATGAATCTGAGTGTTTGATCTTCTGCAGTCTGCACAGGGACTGCCACATTTTCTTTGCTTGTAAAACAAGTTAGTTTGATGGGGCACAGCACTGACAGGGCCATGGGCTATATCATTGCATAAATGCATAATATTACTAATAAATGTTCGACAGATGCAAGATATTAGTATCATTAATGCCATGTACTATTTCTTATATCGTATGTACAGTGGTTGAAAAGGACCTTCTTAAGCAACTGGGGAAAAAATGCTTTCCTTTTAGTCACAGAAGAGGACAGGTATCCTTTTCTCTTTTATAGGTTGACAAAACTGAGGCACAGAGAAATTAAGTTCCCAGCTTATGGTTACACAGCTAGTCATGGCAGAGGTGGCTATAGGATCCAGGCATCCTGGCCAACCTTTCTGTGCCTTGTGCATTGAGCCCTAGGGTCCTGGGTGGCTTAAGGGGTCAGCAACGTGATTTAGTTCATCTCATTCTTGTCAGCAATTCAAAAGTCAACTTAGTCTGGCAGTAGGGGCCCAAAGCTATTACCCTCTAATAGCTGTTCGAAGGCTGATGTGAAAAATGAACTGGCCATTTCAGTTCAGCTCCTTGAAGATAAACACCTGTATCTGTAGATAACAGCATGAAATGACACATTTTTTTTGGACAGTCTCAGCAGAGAGGCCAAGGAACAATTCTCTCTGCTGGGACACAGTGTCTCATACGGAAGTTTGCAGTGCCGCTGGTACAGAATATGTGCATGGAAAGAGGGCTCGGTTTATGGTGCTGTCAACCTAGCACGTTTCAGAAGCACAGGAGGAAAAAAAAAAATCAGACAGAAAAGAAGTGTTGAGGTAATGCAGGAGCATCCATCAAAGTTAAACCCGGCTTTCTACTTCCAGCTCCTCAGTCTAGGATGAGGCACGTTTTCACTCGGGCTACATACCACTGTGTGACCTGACTGCTCCCATTATATTGGTTTCTTCTAGGGGAATGAAATATTAGCCTATTTTCTTAACTTCTGTATTAAGAAGACAAGTTAATTTTTCACCCCTCTGGTGAATTATTGTATGATTGGTTTATATGAGAGATGTCCCAGGAGTGAGAAAATGAGTCATAACTCACTGGAGATGAAGCTACAAGTGAGTAATGAAGAATATGAAGATCATTCTTTTCCTTGGTGCTTGCACAGACTTGTTCCTCAATTAGGAGAGAAGGACAGGAGAACCCGAAGGTCTCTCCATGCTACGAGTACTTTGGGTGAGGAAGGTATTTTTAAAGGCTTATATTGGTTGCTTTGGAATACATCAATAAACCTAATTTTATATTTGAAAACTGCATGCCACAGATCTGCTTGCAGTACTGCTCAAGTAAACATTTGCTGAAGACATTGGTGGTTCAATTTAGGTGCTGAGCCCCCCGAGCTGTGAGAGTAACCTCCCCCATGAGGTTTAAAGGGAGCCCGGTTAAACCCACACAGAATAGGAGACACTCTGTGGTTGGCAAGATCAAGCCCCTAATGCTTACGTTATCAGAGCTTCGGTGTCTGCAAGAGTCCAAAGTCCTGTGAGATGAGACAGAAGTGGCAGATATAATCCCTGTATTTCAAACAGCCCCTCCTTGCTTTGCCTCTGCCTACTGCTCCTCATCACCTCCTCCTGAGCTGTCTTGAACTCCTTCCTTGCTGCCATTTTGAGTTTCCAGCTCCCAGCAGCTGGGTTCTGTGCCAGGTCTCGTCTAAGTCACATTGTTTCCGTCTCAAGTGGCAGTAGACAGGTGGCATGTAAGCCTGCTAGGGGACAAATGGATTGGCTGTCAGCTCCTGAGTGACAGAACGAGAAATAACAGTGGAGAGAGCCAAGGAACGAGAGGCACAAGGCACCTTGAAACGATCGTGAATCCCTGGGACTTGCTTTTTTTTCCCCTGTACAAGTGGGGCAAGAATACAATCCAGACCTTGTACGCCCTACACAAAGCACAGCTGGAAGCTGGCAGCTTGTGCTCCGTGACTGAAAAGGAGCATTAAGATCACGGCATGGACTTAAATGTGTTCAAGTGAGTCTGCAGACAGTCACTGCACTGGCCAGCAGTCCTAGGTGACATAGAGAAGTACCAACCTAATGTGCAAGCAAGCGTCTCTCCCTAGTGGCCAACTCCATCATGCAACCTAGTACAGATGGCATTTTGGAAGTGGTTTGTGCTTCTAGTGCTAAAGATCAGTCCCTACGGACAGCCATAGCATCTGGATACTTATCTTCAGGTGCCCACCTTCCCTGACTGCGGACAGATCTGGCTGCCACTTCAGACCTGTAGGTTTCTGCTTCTCCATCACCTCCCTGAAACAGATGAAAACCATGCCCATGGAGACATTAAGTCTGTTCACCACTGCTTTAGGAATCTGGATGTCCTTGCTAGCTTTGTTCACCACTGAGGACACTGGGTGTCCTTGCTAGCCTTGCTTGTCTGTTCACCACTACTTTAGGGATCTGGGTGTCCTTGCTGGCTTACTGGAGAGAGAGAGAAAGACCCAATGGCTCCAATTTTGAAAAGTCTAGAAAGTGAATTAAACCAGATCCCTTACTTCGATGTGCTTGTGAGAGGTCCAGGGGATATTAGCAATGCCTCCGAGAGAGAATAAACTTAATCAGAGCTGACATGTTCTTCTCTTTCAGTGGCCATAAGAAGAGCTCCATAAATGACTATAGGGAAGCCATTTATAAATGCCTGTGTGAAGATTAGACTCCCGTCCCGCAAGCACAAGGCCAGGTGGAAATGTACAGCAGGGAGCTTTCCCGTTGAAATTCCAAGTGACGTCAATGTGAAATAATAAACGTCACTCCCATGATGGAAAGTCCTTGCTGAGTACAACTATTCTTTTTTCTGCAGAGTAATTTCACCACTACAGGGCCAAACTTGCTGTTCCCTGCCAAATCAAAACACCTTAGAAACTCTGGGGAAATTTAGATCCAGACTTTGTGCTTGGAAAACATCTCTGATTTCCCCTTGGTTGTGCTAGGCTATACCCAAGCAAGCCTTTTTCAAATGACGTGTGGCCCATACAGTTTGCTGCTGCTGTCAAAGAATGAAAGAGACCCTGAACTGCAGGAGAGTTGAAAGGGCAACAGGGAGCAGGGGTGTAGTGAACTGCAGACTCAGAAAACCTCCAAAACTGAATCAAGCATACTGAAAGTTCAGCCCCATCTGATTTAAACCCATTGGCAGTCCTTAGGCACACAACTTGCAATATGAACATCAATGGGGGGAAAAATAGATCTAATGGAAGCAAGACCCAAATTGGCAGTGCATTTCAAGAAAGCTGGAAACCTCACATCTGCTACCATTACATTGTAAATGCACAGTTGAGCCCTTCGTGCTGTGAAAACCAGTAGCAGCTGGCCTCTGATTGTGAATGAGGAACGAAACAATTTATTACAAAGGGACCTCTCTAAGTCAATCTAGAAATCAGTACTGGAAGCAGATGTGACATGCAAAACCCTAACCCATCCAAAGTGTAGCAGTTTGTTCGTTCTTCTAGCGGTGTCTGATAGATTCTTCTTCATGATTTGAAAAGGTGCTTGAATACATGTTAAGTGGCAATCTAGGAAAATCGGCAGTTATTAAAGATGTTTAAGAAGAAAGGGAGGGGAAGGAAAAGGAACAATTAGATAAAATACTTGGCATATTTTAGAAGCAAATACAGTACAAGTGATGCATTATTTTTCTTCTTGCTTTGAGATCTTCTACAGAAGCTATACCTGTACATCTAATATTAAGCAAGAATACTCTTGTCAAAGTGAAAATCAGAGTCCACTTCTATGAACCACTACTTAATTAAAAGTGAATGGATTTCATGGAATTTCCTGACAGCTATGGAATTTTCTATGCTCAGGATCCTCTCAAATATATTGTATTTACATGAATACAAGATGAGTATTTCCACCCCCCCTCCCCCATACCCCGATTTCCCCCTCCCCATTTAGCATGGGGAAAGCCTTCTGTCTTAACGTTTACATATAAGGAAACCTCATTAATTATACTGTCTATCATTAAACTGCTGCCAAAAATTCAGTAATGGAAACCAGCTATGAAGGTGACTAAATGCAGACAATACTGAGCATGACTATGAAACACATGGCCCATATTGAGCAAACATGTTGATGGGAACCTATCACAAGAACTGGTTAGTGCAGCCTACCTGACTAAGATGTATACTAATTCGCACTGGGTGCAGCTCCCCCTTCAGTGCTAACCCATTTTTCAAGTCATAGTGAGCCACTACACTGCATATATTTCGACTTCTACTTCACTGCAACAGATGAGTTGTACCTTTCATTCCCATTTACAATGATTCTTATTTCTTCAACAGCCTTAAATGTCTGGCAGACATTAGCAAATAGGACCCCAAACAGAATCCCTTTGTCACCCCCTCTCTTAGCCTGGCACACATGATTTGTGTGGTTCCACCCTCCATGAGGTGGAGCTGGACCAGATTGTCCTCTGCATCATCTGTGTATACATTTTTGTAGCATCCCAGGACTTGTGGCAAGAATACCCAGTTCAAGCCATGAGTTGTGGGGGGGAGTGGGAGGGAGGGAGGTTAATTGATACATGGCTTCTTTGTGGAGGGTATCTGGAGTACACACAAATATTGAGCAGGGCTGAGCTGTGGGGTCAACATGGCCTGAAATGTTGTTTAATCTGCTGGCCCCAGCCTAATGAACTATATGGTAAATCATGAGCCTTTTGGCTTTGGTCTAATATGATGTATAGTCTGTTCTCTTTGTAATAGGTACAGAAGTGCTGATTAAAAGTGTGTTTATGGCATATCTCTGTTAAAACTTGCAGCAGTTTCAGAAAAGGTAAAATGCATCAATTCTGCATGAACCACATCTATGGGTACCTGTGGTAATTTGCATGCATTTATTTCAAAGTCAGTGTTTTCAAACCTCTTCCATGTGCTCATGTGATAGTGAGGAGGGTGGGGGAGGGGATGCAGGAGGAACAGAAGTGAAGGGGGCTACCTGACCCCTAGATTTATTTTCCCTGCTCCAGCAGTGGGAGGGGGACGGTGGGAATTCAAGGCAAACCTCCAGTAATTAGATTCTATAGCTGGAAAATTATAACTCATTTTTGAATTTCCCATATGTAGAATCTAATTACTGGGGGGTCATCTTATATTCAGAGTAATCTTATGTATACTAGTAAATACAATACATTATTGGCATCATATATTTTTCATAATAAATTATTTGTTTGAAAACCGGTTGCACTTAGCAGCTCTCTCCCTCTCAAATGTTAATGCTTATAATGAGAAAAATCAAGTTAATGTAACTTGGAATCTAACAGAAAAATTCCTGTCCTATGCATTTCCATCAGCTCTGTCTGCCTAAGTGTGGAATCTGTTCTTTTCAAGCCATTCTTCTCCCTTCCCAACAGCCCTATTTCCTAGTCCTGTCTTTGAAAGGTGATTCCAGAGGAGGACTCCACTGGGATGGAGTTAAACTCTTGTGTCCTAGACACCTTGTTAGTGCTGTCAGATTTTCTGCCAAGCCTCTTATAGAGATTGTTGAGCAGTGGGGAACATTTTGTAATGCAAACATTTTTTCTTTATTTAAATATTACAAAATGTTAGGAAGGACTAAGAAGAATTTTTCCAACTATTTGAGTCTGTCTAATAAAAGATATTGGATTTACCCAAAGGAGCTGGTCTGCCTATATCCTTAGACCAACACAGCTACAACCTATACCCTTAAACAGGAAGGACTCCCTGGCTTTTAGGATAGAAATGGGCTATAAAGGCTCCAACTTGTTCAGCTATTGAAAGTAATACATGAACGATTGGAATATTGATATTTTATTACCAGAGTCATTTATCACCTGGATCTTCTAATGTGCCGGTGTCTTCAGGCTCCCATCCAGGCAAAATTTACCCTATACCAGTAGTTATCCAGACTTTTGTTTCAGTGAAAAAAGTTTTCAGTATCCTTTGCTGAATTAAGGTATTGAGCGCTGCTCTAGGCCTGTACTTTTGCCAGGTCAGACCCTCTTTGACTGCTGCATCATTCCTCTACATTTGGTGCAATCACTTACACCATTTCACCAATACACATATAATGCTTCTGTCTATAACTTTTTGTTTCCACCTTTTTCAGTTTTAAGTAAGTACAGAAGATAAAGGTGGGGGAAGGCTAGAAGAAAAATCAGGCCCCAATTCCAGTTTCCTGGAAAGAATCGTTCCAACTAATCAGCTCACAGTAGACTGAGGCCTTTTGGTGAACCACTTATTATTCTTCCAAGACCAGTTATGTTTAAAGGATAGATTGACTGTAAAACAGGACTCAAGGTCTCATATCTAGTGTATCTCATCGATGCACATATGTAAATTCTTCATGTTGTATGTGAAGAGATGTTTCTGTCTTTAACTGCCAGCCTCGCAAACTTACTCCAGCCTCTGTGTGGGGAGGGAGGGTATCATGGTGGATTTCCCCTAGACCTTGTCAACCTTTTTTCTAAATTTTAGTTTCATCCCCTCCCTTTAAAAATGGGAAACAAAAAGGAGAGAGACAGAAACCTGTTAATATTTTTACCTTAAAATGTAGCAGCTCATAGGGGGGTGGAAAAAATTAGAGGAAAATGAATAATTTATTTGGGTTATTTTCTTGTCATGGAAAAGCTTGCCCTCATTCTACTTCTTTTCTTCTTGGAAATCACATCTAGTAATGACATCTGACAGGTGAAAACCCTGTTGCCAGAAGTGTAATTATCAGGGTCTGTACCCTGGGCAGCAGTGGCGGTGGCATGGGTTGGGGCAGCTGTGGCAGAGGAGTCCGTGCTGCAGGCAATGGAGACTGCCATTCTTCTACCCCCTCAAGGTAATGGGGCTGTCCCATTACCTTCAAATGATCCTCCCATGGCCACATGTGCTACCCAGTCCTTATGGTTCAAGTCATAGGATCATAGCAAGAAGGATGGAAGGGACCGATAAGATCATCAAATCTGGTCCCCTGCCATGGTCAGGAGGTAATTGGGCTCAAAAGTCATGGGGCACAAGGACGGCAATCCACTGCAACAGATTCTTTGTTACTGATGATACATGAAAGTACCAGTCTAGCTTGTCCTCTTGCTGGCTAGTTGCCACCATGGCATGAGGGGGCATTGTGGTGTGTGTGTGTGGGAGGGGGGTCCTTTCCCCATAAACAATGGTCTGTTGGGTTTTAATTAAATATAATGTGCATTGCAGTAACACAAAGAAAATGCTCACTGACCCAAAGTGCTTTCGAGGGGGCTCAGTTCAGGAGTAACTGGTTCAAATGTGATGACCTGCATTGGGGTGAAATTAAAAGAAAAAAATAGTATCTGGGACAGAGATAGAACTAGAATCAGGGACAGAGGTTTGATTCATTGATTTGGATCACTGTCCTGGATTCAATTTGGTGAATCAGAATCTGAAGATTCAATTCTGATTCAGAGAATCAGCAATTTGGACATGGACACAGCTTTAAATGCGTGATAGAGCATCCCACAGGATTGCCGGGGGGCTGTGGGGGAGCACTCCAGGTGGTTGGTGGTGAACTCGGAAGTTGACTGGAAGTACTTCTGGTCCACTTCCATATCCACCAAGGAACATGCTGGGGGGCCCCCTTGTGCTCCCCCGGTTCAGCTGGTACCACCCCCCCCAGACCCAGGAGGCGACAGTCACCGAGACAGGGGGACCATGGGGGGCCCCCAGCATGCTCCCTGGTGGACCCAGAAGTGGTTCCGGTCCACTTCTGGGTCTGCTGTCGAGCATGCTGGGGTGCCCCCCCACTCCTGTGGGATGCTGCATGCACGCCAACATCGCAGCATTCACGAGCCACCTGCTACCTAGAGGTATATAGAAAAAACATTTAAAACTGTGTACAGGTCTGAATCGCTGAATCTTTCTGAATCACTCCAAATGGATTCGGAGGGTTCTGATTCGATTCAGAGATATTAAAGGGTCCTCTGATTCTATTCAGATTCGGAGAGTCAGCCACTGAGTCAGGACGAATCTCTGCTGAATCAAATCAGGGAGCGAAGCTTTGCACAGCCCTACCAGCCAACCCCTCTGCAGCACACTGAGCTGGGTCAGAGCAGCCCCAGGCAGGCAGGCTGACCCCCAAGGCCCCTTGTCAGCCAGGGCTTCACTGACCTGGCTCAACATACTGCGGTCCCTGGTGCATGTGTAAGTGTGGCACCGAGGAGCAATAAAACCCAGCATGATAAGCACCAGAGTGTATTGATTTGCCTCAATAGCACATGTAGATGTACCCAAGGGGAGTAAACAGGGATAATTTGGCAGTATGCTCCATTTCCACTATTTTTGGTTTGGTTAGTTGTGGTTTCCTGTTTGGAGCCAAATCTGTTTCAAAATTATTTAAATTAGACTGTTGCAAATCACTATTGTAGGCGAACTTGAAATTTTTCCACTCACCAGTTGCATGTTTTGCCTTGTTTAATACTTTGCCAACTCAAAACAAACCCATCCAAGCAATGGGTTAAAATTGTTTAAGCTCATTGGTTTTCAGGGGTGTGAACTCAAGTTCTGCTAAACCAATTTCAGATTGATTTTAGTTAAACCAATGCAGCTTTTCTAATCTAGACAAGCTCTACACTAATTCAATATGCAAGTTACTGATTCCTGATAGTGCTACTTTTGCAGTCATTTTTCATACCAGAGACATCTCCTATGGCCAGAAGACCCTGTATAATGTAAGATGATATTTATTGCTATCGGACTTTCTCTTTTTTCTAAACAGCAAATCATTATGAATATGAACAAGACTAACACACTATGACCATTAAGATGCGCTAATTCAATCACTGCTTCATTCATTTTTAAGCACTCAAAGCAAATCTCTGCTTGATTCAGAGACTTTCAGAGGCAGCTAAAATCTTCATGGAAAGACCGGCCCTGTTTAGTTTAAATTCAGAGGTGAAGTGTCAACAAGATCTTCCATTTCAGCAAGGGAATAGCCATCTGTTCTGCTGGATTGTTCTTTGAGTGCTTCTCCACACCCTCCTCCCCACAGCACACTCCCTTTTTACTAAATGGCCCTGTTTATTTGATAACCACTTTTGTTGATTCAAGTGGTGCTTCGCTGGCTAAAGGGAAAGAGTGCCTAACCCATACACAGCGTATGCAGTCAAAACTGGTTAAGCCCATTGCCTTTGATCAGAAATTCCAGATGTGTAGAAGACTTAGATGTTTAAGAGGGTTCAATGTATGCTTATTATACTTGGCAAAGAGGTTCCTTTGTAAGAAGGTAATGCATATAATTATAGTTATCTGCAAATGTTCCATCCAAAAGTTATTGTCTACAAATGTTTATCAAAAGATAAGGCAAACTTGGCTTCCAGACTCATCCAATTACCTCTAACCATATGGGGAAATCAGAAACTGCTACTAGGCCTTTCAAAAATAGTTATGAAGACAAAGTTAAATCAGGATACATTAATCCCACTGTTCTCTTCCTTATTCCTAAGAAGAGCGAGAAAACAGAACGGTGTCTGCAATTTCAAATGTGACCAGCCATGCAAAGAGAAGAGGAATGAAAAGTGCCTGGTGAACCTTATTAATGTGGGGCTGTTTGGGGTGAAATTAAAGAAAGAAATAGAATCTGAAAAGTGGTCTCCAACCGAGCAACATTTCAACAGAAGAAAATTTGCACAACAAGCAGTCAGCTGTCTGCAGAATTCATTCCCTTACGGAAAAGGGCCCCATAAAATTTAATAGGGACAAGACTAATAGGATTCTATAGAAGCTGTTCTTAAAAATAAACACACAACCAACTCAATGCAAATGAGGAGGGAATGGGATCCTTCCTATCAGAATCTGAAACCAATTCAAGTAATTTAATAAAGAAGCACGTGCCTCAGATGAGAATTCTAGCAGGCAGCTTAAAATTTTATAGAAAGGTCATGCTGCTTGATTATGCTGGATACAATTTTCCCAGAAGGGTTAACAGAGGATAATTCTAAAACATAAGCTCAAAGTATAACTACTTGTATACCAAATGGCTGGATATAGAATATATCTATATCTATCTAGATAGGCATCTATCTTTTAGATAGATAGATAGATAGATAGTGAAATGACATTATAGATATATCTATATATCTAGATATATGTCTGAAATGACATTTTATATATAGATAAATTTTTTAAATGACATTTCATATCTAGATACATATACCTATATCCATATATAGATATATATATCTATATATAGATATATATATCTATATATAAAATGTTATTTCAGACATCTATCTATCTATCTAATGCCATTTCACTGTATACCATAGCCACTATATGCAAGGCAAACAACATTTCACAGAACATTCCCATGCACACAACTCCCTGCTTCTCCCAACCCCAGAATATGCCCTCTGCCGTGATTGCCTTATAACCTAACGTCTAGATAACTAAATGAACTCTAGATAAAGTTTAGAGAAGTGGCAAGAGAGAAAGCTAGGAGAGGAAAGTTACAGGTTCAGAAAAATGTATGTCGCTGTGATCTATTTTTTAGCGCTTTGTTGTTCAAAACATCCTATATGGCTTGTGCTCGCTCATGTGTAACCTGCTCTGCAAACTACTGAAATGACCTGGAGAAGAGCAACTAACAGAAATTACACCAGGGACTGCTCTCACTCCCCTATCCTGATCTGATCCTGTTCATAGTATGAAGTTCACTAAATGAGAAAAGCAAAATATTGCAAGAAACATCAGGTCTGTTTATTTAAACCCCACCTTTTCCTTTGTCTTCACACCAGATGCGCTACTTTTGCAGTCTCTTTCAGCTTTTCTGGGCTAATTTGTTTCGGATCGGTTAAATCTCACTGCTAGCACCTCCCTATAGATGCCACCTCCTTGAATTTCCCTGAAATAGGAGGGGAACTGACCCGGCTTAGAGGTAGCATTTGGCTGTAAAATTAGACGCAACCATAAAAAACAGCAGCAGCAATAAGAAATGTATGAACCTTAATGTGTTCCAAAAATAGAGAGCCTGGGAAGCCTGATAGTAAAAAGAAATGTATTAGCAAGACAAGCTTAGCAATGATTAGTGTGACAACGTTACTTTTTCCTCATGGCAGTCATATGCATCAACTTTGTAAGTCACAATATCTACAATATTAGCCTCCAATAGAGAAGATAGAAGAGACAGGTGCAAAATTAGTAAAGCCCAGGGATATGAGTAGTGCCAGGGATGAGTGACAGTTTGCATACTTTGCGTAATTTGCCCAGCTAATTATATTGGCATTCAATAGCACTGCTTTCACCGAGGGCCTGTCAGCATTTCTTCTGTAACGGCCTTATTTGCAGAGTTTTGTAACATAGCTACGAGGGAATCAATCCTGGACTAGATCTTCACAGGCCTAAGCACTCAAGAAGGTATCTGACGCACGTGTGCATGTGTGCACACGTGCATACACACACACCACTTTAAAAATTAACACAGAGAGACAGAAGATAACAAGTATTTCTTACAACTAACAAAATATTGCATAACCACCACAGATATTGCTGTATGGCCACAATTGCTGCATGAGCATTTTTAGTAGAGACCAGTACTATATGAAAAAAGAATACAGATATGTTTTGGTAATATTTATTCACACTTTGATAAGATAGTAAATCATTTTTACCATCTTTAATTTCCCCTAAGTCTGAGGAAAGGTATGTATGCCCAAAAGCTTGCAGAAAAAGATATTTTTTGTGTGATTTCTTAGTTGTTCTAATAAAAGGTATCATCTCTGAACCAAGAGTTTTAGAGTTTTGCATTTCCATTGTTCCTGAGGTATCCAAGGATGCCAACGTCAAGTGTTTTAATGCAATTTTTCTTCATCGTTGGCATTCCTTTCCTCTTCTTTCAGTGTTAATCTTTTAAATATATTATAAAGATCAGATATAAGGGTGTTTAAAGTGTCATTTAGATGTTATTAACACTAGCTTCACAAAGCAAAACTATGTGAGTTAAATGCTCCAACATTAAATAGGTTTTCAACTATGAGAGTGCAGTAGAGAATAGCAGGTATAGAGCATTTAATATTTCATGTTCTTATTAGACTTCGAAATAGATTAGGAAAAAAAGACCTGATGAAAACACTAACACAGAAAAAACCTGTTAATCAAAAAGTGTTAGACAGTTTTGGTAACAGGCATTGCTCCTGTTCAGTCTGCAGTTTCAGCAACGCACTTGTGAATATGTTTTGCCCTGTACTTGTACTATTTGTTGGGCAGTTTCTATTTTTGTACACTTATAAAATGTATCAGTTAAACTGAAGTTAATAGCAAGCCTCCTAGGTCTTGTATTCTGCATAATACACTGTGCACTGAGAACAAAGGTGCCATATTTTAAAGCAGTTCAGAAGCGGTAGCAACAGATGCCTGCTTGTGTATTCTGTGTACGTTCATGCGTGTTCTCGCAAATTAAATTTTCAACGATTATTAGTTTCTATTTTTAGTTGCTTGTTTTGAGGAGATTATTCCCACCTTTTTTGTGTGTGTTTTGTTTTAAATGGAAGTGATATAAACATGGCTTCTGGCTCTGACAGCAAATTAGCATAGACTAACCCCCTTCAAATGGAAATAAAGTTGTTACAATACATTCCACGGGGATTAGCGTGCGCTATTTTCAGCATGCATGGGACTGGAGGGTTAATTGTCACATATACATACACAGTAGGGCTGTGCAAAACGGCACCGTTCCATTTCAACGTGTGTTTCGACAAAACAGCATTTCATTTGAAATTTCATATGGATTCAAAACAGCTGCTCCGTTTCGTCAAAACAGTGATGCTGTTTTATACTCTTTTGACGTTTCACCCCTTAGCTATAATGGGGAGGCTTGAAACAGCCTCTCTCATCTGCCAGGCAGATTAGGGCCCCGCAACCCTGGGAGGGCTGTGTGGGCTGTGCCAGTCCTCCTGGGGCTGCAGGCCCTGATCTGCCTGCCAGATGAGGGAGGGAAGCTGGGTGCTGCCACTTGGGATCGGCACCAGCATGCCGCGGGTCCCAGGCAGCAGCAGTTGCCTTTCTCTTCCAGCAGACAGATCAGGGGCCACGACTCCAAGAGAGCTGCGGGGGCTGTGCGATTGCGCTGAGTCTCCTTCCTCAGCTTGATCCAGCTGGGGAAGGGGACTGAGCCTGATCACTCAGTTCCTCTCCCCAGTGCTGTGATCGATCAGGCTGGGGAAGGGAACTCAGCCCAGCTGAGTTGAGGTCCCTTCCCCAGCCTGATCGTAGTGCTGGGGAGGGGAACTCGGCTGGGCTGCTTCGAAATGTTTTGAAACCTTTGAAACATATCAACTGCCCTTGTTTTGTTTCGAGACTGTTTCGAAGCCCTTTGTTTCATTGGGATTTCACTGTTTCGAGCTCCAAATGAGTCAAAACAGTGTCAAAATGAAACAGCTGGCAAAATTTTGCACAGCCCTAATGCATAGCTTGCTGCATGAGCAGAAGAAACACACAGTAGAAATCTTAATTCCTAGAAGTGCATCAGCAAGTTGTTGGTTGGAGAAATTTGTGTTTTTAAGAGGAATCATGGAAAATGAGGGTTGGAAGGGACCTCAGGAGGTCATCTAGTCCACCTCCCTGCTCAAAGCAGGTCCATCCTCAATTAGATCATCCCAGTCAAAGCTTTGTCTAGCCGGGTCTTAAAAACCTCCAAGGACATAGATTCCACTTCTCTGGGTAACTTGTTCTGATGATTTACTATCCTTCTTGTGAGAAAGACTTCCTAATCTCTAACCTCAACTTCCCTTGCTGCTTCTTGAAACCATTGCTCCTTTTTCTGCCATCTGCCGCCACTGAGAACAGTCCAGCTCCATCCTCTTTCGAAACCCCAGTTCAGATAGTTGAAGGTTGTTATTAAAACTCTCTCAATCTTCTATTCTCCAGATTAAGTCAGTCCCTAAGCCTCTGCACATAAGTCATGTGTCCCAGCCCCCTAACCGTTTTTAGAACCTAATCTTCCTGCATGGCATTTACTTGCATTGGTTCAAAATACTTTACGTGTTAGATAAAATATTTAAAAATGTAAAAAATGGTCATTTGAATTGATATTTTTACAAACTTCCTGGTTTTCAGATTAAATGAAATCCCAGAGAGGTTTCAATTTAATTGTTTTCAGTTTTTCAGTTTTTTTCTGCATCAGCAGAAGTATTAGGTACAAAGCATGGGAAGTGATAGTTTCTCTCTACTTGGCACCAGTTACACCTCATCTGGAGTACTGTATGCAGTTCTGGGCTCTACATTTTAAAAAGGACATGGAAAAATTAGGGTCCAGAGGTGGGCAACAATGAAGATAAAGGGCTTGGAAAGAAAGTCACATGAGGATGGGCTGAAGGAACTACTGATGTTCAGCTTGTGAAAAAGGTACTTGTAACAGAGCCCTGCCCCGGGGTGGCAGTGGTGTTCCTGGAGCCCCTTCAACTCTTGTCAGCTCTGCTTTTCTCAGGCAATCTCCCTGTTGACTCACCTGCCACAGTTTGATTTAATTATGTTTTAGAAAAAACAGGAGCCTGTCCTAGGGCTCACAAGTGAGATCTCATCCCCATGAACACAGATGCCACTGCTCATCACCTTAAAGGATAATTACTTGGCCTCCTTATCTCCCCTTCTAGCCATGCCCTGCAGGTCCCTAAACCAGGAACGGTCTTTGCCACTATTGGGGCCACCAGCCCTGGTGCCTTTAACCATCTCTACTCCACTTGGCATTGGACCTCTGTATCTTGACCGCCCTTCTTGGGCTTATGCCTCCATTTTGTGATGGACATAACCAACTGGATGGCATGTGTCACATGCTTCCATCGCTGCCTCATTCACACAGGCTGTAGTTGTATTACACTGCTAACTTAGAGGTCCACTCTCCATGAAACAATCTGTAGGGACTCACTCTTTTAGTTAGCAGCCCTAAACCCTTATTATTAACTGGATTACTCAACAAAGCCGTGTTTCTTTTTCTGCTACTTTATATCTTAACCAAACTTCAAAACACTCATTTCAGTGGGTGGCACATCAGCAGGCTTTCCATCTGTTAATCCAGCCTGCAAAGGAATGGTACATGCAGACATACACCATCTCCTCTTGAATTTTCTAGTCTGTGTGACTTGTTGCTGGATTTTCCTTAAATTTGGAATTTAGAAACTGCTAAAAAGTCTAGATTACTGTCTCCATCCAGCAGCCAATAGAAACAAAGTGCCACTATTAAATCTATCTATCTATCTATCTATGCAATGAAAAAACAGTAACATGTAAACTACTGCATGAAGTGTCCCAAAGGTGGGGGGGGGAGGCAGAGCATGTACAGGTCTCTGTAGGTGCTGGTGGTGACCAGCAAGAAAAAAGCTCAAGTTCAGCACCAAGGTCCATATTCAGGGACAGCCTGAGTAACTCCGAAGGAAAATTGTCATTGAGAGTCAATGGGTTTGTGTTCTTGAGTCCCTCACACCTCTTGGAGAATGTCACCCCCCCAGGCAGAGGCTAATTCCTGGTTGACAGAAGGTGAATTAAATCAGTAGCAGCACTGGCAAAAAAGAAGATAGATGTCTTGCTTTAGAGCCCAAATATTTTGAACTCTGTTGGTAGCCAATGATGATAAATGCTTAAATAAGTAAAACCGTGTTTAAAGAATGAAAAAAAAATGTAAATCCTTTTGCATCTGATTTTTGCTACATGTCTAAAAAATGGTTTCCAAATCTCATGGTTCCAAGGTTTCTTAAGGTTTTTGAACTCCATCCTACCTTCCAGTGAGCAGTTCTCAGATTTTCCGTCACTCCTATACATCTGGCTCCTGGGAGATTGAACAGCTAATTGCTATTTGCACTTTCAGCACAGTTTGTACTGCTCGACTGGCATCATAGTTGTGAAGTCTTATTACAATTCGCTCTTTCCTTCTCTGAGAGTACCCTGATGGTCCCCAATGGGCAGGTAATGCATGATAATAGAGACAGGCTGTCATCAGCATGTGTGTGTGTGCACACAAACACACACACACGTTTGGAAGATGGCTTTCACTGCAGCTTACTTAATAATAATGACATATACATACTGTGTGTATAAAGATATGTACAATTATGTATATGCATGCATGTGTGTACAATTATCATTAAGTTGTAGTGCAAGCCATCCTCCGTGTGTGTGTGTACACATGCGGATATTTGGAAGACTGCTTACAATACACTTTACTTAACAACATTCAGATTGCATTGGCCTCTCCAGTTATCTGTGCCATTCAGAATAGTTTAACTTAAAAAAAAAAAGGTCCTCCTAACTTTTGCTATGCCTTGTCAACTCTGTGTTTTCTTTTCTTTTTTTAAAATCATCAGGTACTTGCCCTAGTTTGTAAAGGACTTGAAAGGCCTTTAGGTAAAAGCTGTTATACGGCTGTATAATACTGAGGCAAGGGGAGTCTGGGTCTGGGGCTCTGTGAAACCAGGGGACTGATTTAAATCCAGGTTCCAAGTTACCCAGCACCAAAGTTAGCCAATGTCATCTGCTTCAGGTTTTACATCTCTCTTTTTTTTAAGAACAGATTTTAAAGCTTTATTGATGAAGCGTTAAAATTACATGGCTTGGTAGAATTGGAAGACAATACAGGTCCCTGCACATAGTAGCTACCTAGGTATCTAGGTGGTGTATAGGGATGGATCCAGGGGGGCAGTACAGTGGTACACTTACACTGCCAGCTTTGATCCCTGCTCCACCTAAGTCTAAAACCAACTTCCTGGCAGTGGCAGTGGCATGTTTAGTCAGGCAGGGCTGAGGGATCCAACTGACTTCATGGCTCATTATTATCTATTTGATTTCTTCTAAACTCTTTATTCCATAGGTGTTAACCACCTTCCTTTTTTTAAAATAGTTTCCCACCAATTAAGCTATTCTTTGATCTGCAATTCTGCTGCCTGTTTGCTGCTCCTGGTAATTAAGCTCCTATTTCACTGCCCTACAGATTGTTTTTAACTCGTTCCAATGAAGTTTTATTTGTTTTTTTGGTTCAGTCTTAATAACATACCTCTAGGCCCCTAGCATATTAGTAAAGCTTCTAGTTTATTTTTAAGTGGAAAAAAATATGTGCTGTTTTACATGTGATGATACATCTCGCCATCTGCACCCCGCTTTTCAAATTTCTAGATCCACCCGTGGTAGTATATACTAATGAAATGTAAGACATCAGTTAGTTGTGCACCATGCATTAGCCATAATACATATCACAACCCAAAGGTTTCCTAGATATGTGTCCTCTTTAGAGGACATTACTGATGTAACATAGCACTGAAAAGTTGTTTCTGTGACCTGTGCCTGTGCAGTAACACTGAACAGCCGAGAACAGCATTTCTTATCTTTGGAATAGTTTTGTTAAAACTATCCAATTTTCTCTCCCAGATTTCAGCTGCTAATACAACAGCGCACAGCCAGAAACAGCCCAGAGGAAACTTCATGTCTGAAATGATTTCAGGTCAACCTTGACATCTCTACTTTATGGATCATTTTGAAATTTCATGTTAAAGGTTTTGAAACACCTGTAAACTTGTGATTTTTTATTTCTGAATGTCAGAGCTATAGAAAAAAAAATTTCCTTTGCAAGTAGGGTTGTTAGCTTTTTAGCTGGAGAACCAGCTAAAGGTTTTGGTGTGGCCATTGCACTGAGCTGAGTGGCCAAACAGGAAGGAATGAAGCATGGTCAATGGAAAAGTCCCCCTGTTACTTGCCTACTCTTAGACAACACACTAAGTATCTTACAGCTGGAACTGTTTCACCTCCAAGTATTGTTACTCTCTCATTATTATGAAGCCGTTGATAAAGTTCTCACTTATTTCAAAGGTGCAGCATTAAGCCCATTCTAAATGTATGCCCCTTTCTAGTTCTGCAGTCTCCAACATCAATTATATTATCAAACCTTTTATTTTACAATCCTTTATTCAAATACACCAATTACAAAGTCACCTCTCTGAAAGTCAATGAACTCAATTATAGAGAGTATTTAACTGCGTTAGTCTGAAGTCAGGTAGAGATGCGCCTTATAGACTGACAGAGATGCACAATTTTTTTGAGCAGAATATCAAAGAGAGGAAGAGAGAGAGATTTGAGTACAAGAGACAGGGAAGGGAGAGAAGTGGAGGAGAGGTGGGGAGAAAGAAGGCAAAGCTGAGAGGCAAACAAGGTATAAATCTGTATGAAAATAGGGGTAAAAAAAAGTGAATCCGGGTAATGGGATAAGAATCCATAGTCTTGGTTCAGACCACACTGAACACAATCCAGTCTTTCTTGTTCTGCACTTTCACAAATTACTCTATTTGATAGGCTTCTTTCTGCATGTCCTTTCAGTTTAGACATCTCTGAACACAATTGTGGTAATCTCTTTTCCTGTTAAAGCTTCTATTCCATTTAGCATTTTATCCGATCTATTCCTTAGTTTCTGGGATATTCTGCTCTCTGATACCTTTTGCTAGCACACCATCCAGGGTCTGATGTAATCTATCTCCAAGCCAACAATTTCATGTCTGGGTGTACAACCAGACACAACTAAAGGCAGATGATGTTTGAAAAGGGGCTCTGAAAGCTGGTATCTCAAGTTGGCCATCCAAAGACCACTTCTTAAAATCTAATTTGGCCCTTTTTCCCCCTGTTCTGCATCACACTAATCTGACATCATGTGACCCATATTGAATTTAGGCCTTATAGGACTCTAAAGATATCACTTCATACTGTGAAACATTAAAGTATTTCCATTCTTACAGCTTGCTTTCCTGTAAACACACACACACACACACACACACAAACGCACACGTGCATCTTTCTAAAGCTTAGTCTGATTTCAGTTGTGGTCTGGAAAAACAGTGTTAACACAGACTACGGAGTGTCTAGGATGAGGGTGAGATCAAGCAAAACCTCAAATATCCATTCTGGCTGCAGACCACTTCAGTACTGTGCAGATTTGGATATAAGGTGAACTAGGCTGAGTGCTTTCATTGTGCTCTTCAATTGCATGCAGAGGAGAGAATTCATTTTCAAGATCTACGTGCCAGTGCAATGGTTTGCTTTACACATTATGTGTGTGACCTTTCCTTGCCCCCACATGTGTGGCGAGGACTTCTGTGAGGGATAAGGACAAGACCCAAGCAGGAATATCCGAAGGATTACGTGCAACAAAATGGAAAAGCTGTTTCGCTGCTATGTTTGCAACCTTTTCAGAAAAATCCTGGGAAAGCAGTTGCTCCAGGGATAATTATTATGGGAGCATCAATCCTCAACTTATCTTACTGCTTCAGCCCTAGAAAATGCATCCGATTCCCAGTGGCTTCTGGTTTTGATTTACTGTCTAAGGGACCATGGCGGAGTGAATTTTCTATACCTTACAGGTACAGATACTATTTCTTTTTTGTCACATGAGCCCATACAGAAGTTGAATGGCTAGTTTACTTCCAAGATAAATGTGGTGGTTGAATGAACTTAGATTTCCATTAGGGCCAAAATATACATTTCAGCTGGTTACAATGGCTGAACCGAAACATCTAAAAGCAGGGACGGAAAATGCAGGTAAACTGAACAAATGCCAGGCTGCTAGGAGAAAAGTGAGGCCCCACACTTTCTGTAAGTTAAGAAGCCCCTTTGGAAAGGTGAAGAAAGTATCTGTTTCATTCAGTTTAAATGACACATAACCCCCAAATGAACAACGTTTGTGGTCCCTTAGGCTAATGCAGCATCTGAGAACCTCTAACTTGATCACCTGATACAAGAATTGTACACTATTATTACAGTACAATTTCAACAGTAACCCAAACATGTTAGGTGTTGTAGAAATGCCCAGGAAGACCAAGTTCTTGTCTCCAAGCTTTTACAATACAATAAATGCAAGCCAGTAATTGGGGTCCATAGCATCAAGCATCCATGACAACATGGTGTGGCTCCATGCTGGGTGGCAGAATGCTACAGCATCGTTGTTGATCCGCTGTACTGAGTTGACCATTGGCCATCCTCATCCAACCCATTAATTCAATTTCACTGGTACACGTAAACTCTGGAATGGCCTCATCACCGACAAGGCCTGGGTAATTGCTGTACCCAGGCCTGCACTGCATTTAGCTATTAATTTATTGTCCTCTGTTGCCTACTCCCCTACCATCAATTTGTGCATGAGGAGGACGGAAGACTCCACAGGGCCCTCGGTCCCTCTCAAGAACAGCAGAGCTGGCAGCGTGGCTCGACCCTTTCCAAAGTACCAGCCAACAGAACTGGAAGGAGAGGAAATAAGTTTCACTCAATAAAAAAACTCAGTTAAAAGACTTGCTTTGTGCCGTCAGTGGGACCTGCAGACCTCTTGAGATAACTGAAAGTGGTACGGCCAGTGCTGTGTTCTGGGGTTCATTTATCTTAACCTGCTGTGGTTGCTGCCTGTTTGGGAATTTCTTGGGCAAAAAGGCACTGAGCAGGCTGCCCTTCATCTCCCTTCTGGAAAATGCAGAAGACCATGCCTGTCCTTCCTCATTTTGCATCTGACAGGAATGTCATGATCCTGGAGCCCACTGTCAGACATTATAACAGTAGAGCTGCTGTGTACAATCATCTGTTTAGATAGTCTCTCCCAGGAGAGGCACCTTAGGGAAGTGCGAAAAATAGTACAACTCCCCCCACCCCAGGAAATACAAACAAACGTATATCTACTTTGCTCCAGTGGCTCCCACGCCACTGATATTATCTCTCTTTCAGCATTTGGCTTGTATAGTTGACCAAATCAGCAAGCCCAGTGCCCAATGTGGGTATGCACTTGAGGCCAAGAAAAAAACATCTCTTTCCTTTCTCTTAGGATGCTGCAATCCTTAAATAATCTTTTAAGTGTTTTTGTTCCTTGCAGTGCCATAGAAAGGGACCACTGAATTTGAGATTGCACGATCTAGCGTCCAAGATCAAGGATAATAAGTCCTTTTTCAAATATATAGGGAGGATGAAGAAGGCACCGGGTAACGTGGGGCCCCTGCAAAGTACGCTGGGCGATCTGGTGGTTGCGCCAGAGGAGAAAGCAGAACCCTTTAACCAATTCTTCACCTCCGTTTTCTTGTGCAGGAACCGGGACTTCCCCGCTGGGATGCCAGATGGACTCGAGGGGAATGCCTCCAGACCTCAGGTTGGGGAGGACCGGGTTAGACAGCTTCTGGAGGGGCTGGATGTGTTCAAGTCAGCGGGTCCAGATGCTCTCCACCCCAGGGTGTTGAGGGAGCTAGCTGGGGTTATTGCAGGGCCCTTGGCACAGCTTTACAAGCGCTCGTGGTGCTCAGGCCAGGTGCCAGATGACTAGAAGATAGCTAACATGGTCCCCATCTTCAGAAAAAGGAAGAGAGAGGACCCGGGCAACTATAGGCCCGTCAGTTTTACCTCTATCTTTGGGAAACTCTTTGAGAAGATCCTCAAGGAGCACATCTGTGATGGGCCAGCTTTAGGGATGATGCTCAAGGGCAACCAGCGTGGTTTGATTAGGGGCAGGTCTTGTCAGACCAACCTGATTGCCTTTTATGATCAGGTCACAAAGGCATTGGATGCAGGTGTCGCCATGGACGTAGTCTTTCTAGACTTCAGCAAGGCTTTTAACACCATCTCCCACCCCATCCTCATTAAAAAACTAGGCGACTGTGGCATTGATGCCTACACAGTCAGATGGATTGCAGATTGGCTCAAGGGTCATACTCAGAGGGTGGTGGTGGATGGGTCATATTCGACCTGGGGGGAAGTGGGCAGCAGAGTCCCCCAGGGCTCGGTCCTTGGGCCTGAGCTGTTCAATTTCTTCATCAGCGATTTGGATGACGGGGTGAAATGCAACCTGTTTAAATTCGCTGATGATACCAAAATTTGGGGTGAGGTGAGCACACTGGTAAGGAGGGAAAGACTGCAACAAGACCTGGATAGGTTACAGGAGTGGGCTAACATAAACAGGATGCGTTTCAATACTGATAAGTGCAGGGTGCTGCACTTGGGCAGTAGAAACCAGCAGCACATTTATAGAATGGGAAACTCCCTTCTTGGGAGCACAGAGGCAGAAAGGGATCTTGGAGTCATTATTGGCTCCAAGATGAACATGGGCCAACCATGCGAGGTCACAGTTGGCAGGGCTAACCGCACCTTGTTGTGCATCCACAGGTGCATCTCAAGTACAGCCAGGGAGGTGATCCTCCCCATCTATGCAGTGCTGGTCAGGCCACAGCTGGAGTATTGTGTCCAGTTCTGTGCGCCCCATTTGAAGGAGGGATGTGGACAACACTGAAAGGGTCCAGAGGAGGGCCACCCGCATGATCCGGGGATAAACAGGGCAGACCCTACACTGAAAGTCTGCGGGACCTAAACCTGTTCAGCCTTCACAAGAGAAGGCAGAGGGGGGACCTGGTGACTGTCTATAAACTCACTAGGGGGGACCAGAAGGGTTTGGGGGAGACACTGTTTCCCCTAGCTCCCCCTGGCATGACAAGGAACAAGGGACACAAATTATTGGAGAGTAGATTTAGATTAGACATCCGCAAGAACTACTTCACAGGGTGGCTAGAAGCTGGAACCAACTTCCAAGGGAAGTGGTGCTGGCTCCTACCCTGGGGGTCTTTAAGAAGAGGCTTGATGTCTAGCTGGCTGGACTCATTTGAGTCCAGTTTTTTTCTCCCGCCCAGGCAGGGGGTTGGACTTGAAGATCTACAACGTCCCTTCCAACCCTACTTCTATGATTTTCATGGAAACTATAACGTTAGGTGGGCTCCGCAAAAAAGGGTGGGCTCTGTGATTTGAGCGAACTTGTTGCAAAATCCCCCAAAGTTACTGGCAAGCAGAGAAAAGGGTGAGAAGTCCTGCTGTCTTGGAGCTTGGAGGGAAGGGCGGAGGGAGGGGGAGAGTGGAGGGGAGGTAGGGCAAGGCAGGGCTACTTGTAGCAGGAGGTGCTGGAGTTGTAGGCCTCCATGGCTCTTGCTGCCAGCAGTCCCCCCCTGCCCCGTTCTCCCCTTCACCCTGTCCTCCAAGACTGCAGAACTTCCCACCCTTTTCTCTGCTTGCTGGCAAGTTTTTGGGGGTTGTGTTTTGCAGTGAGCCCAAAATCACAGAGCCTGCCACTTGGGGGTGGCCTGAAGCTGCAGCTTAATGACCCTGATTAAGTCTGGGGAACCCATTAATCCACGCTTAATAATATGTGGATTAATGGCTTCCCCAGGCTTAATCAGAGTAATTAAACTACAGTTTCAGGCCATATGGCAACTGCAAGGAGAGGTGGGGCTTCCAGGGCCCCTTGGCCAATCAGATGTGTGGCAGGGACCCTGCTACACACAGCCCGTGAAAATGGCAGGTGACCCCAGGACTTGCCCGCAAAATCAGCCGGCTGCCTCTTGAGTTGGGTAGACCCCTAATTACAAGGTTCACCATTCTAATACCTTTAAAATGAGATGGAAGTCTGTTTAAAGGCCTCTTCTTTATACTCAGAAGAGAAGCTGGGAAAACGTTGTCCCAGCTACTCTGTATTAATAGCCTTAGTCCCTTTTGTCATGGTCTCATGCTGAGGGAATAAGGAATCATTGTCCACTATCAGTCTGAGACTGGGCTTTTTTCAAATAGTAGCTAGGCAAAATGTCCAGGTTTCAATTTTTTTTTTTCTTCTTGCACTCTGCATTTTGACACCTGCCCCAGACAGTGCCCATAATTACCAGCTCTCTCAGAGTTTCATTCAATTTGAAAATCATACTTTTGGAACTGAGAAGGCAATCTCTGTATTCTTACACCTATCAGACTGCTGCTACAAAGGCAGCATGTGGCATAGGGTCAGGATCAGCTAACACTGACCTTCCATAAATAAAAAGACACAGAGCTATTTTTTACATCATCAAACAAAAGCCAAAGCAGTGTTCTCTATTTGAGTGTGCAGACATTCGGTTTTAGTGAGGGTTCATGACACAACTGACTGGCTTCCATTGACCATCTGTTTATAAGATGACTGAGCCAATGCTCTTCTGGGAGGCATCCATGGAGACTTTTCCTTTTGTGCTGTCTGTGTAGGGCTGGCACCTGTCACTCCTTCTGTTTCTCTAACTCTATCCTGATTTGCTTCCCAGGTCCAGTGA
Source organism: Crocodylus siamensis (assembly GCF_052110815.1). Lineage (NCBI taxonomy): Eukaryota > Metazoa > Chordata > Crocodylia > Crocodylidae > Crocodylus > Crocodylus siamensis. Next base: position 411,361,483 of record NC_143395.1, on the reverse strand, counting down.
TCATTTTTGCACAGCAGAGCTTTCAGATTATCAGAAGAGGAAGGCAGACTTAGCCCAAACTTCCCTAAAACAGTTTGCCCTTCAAAGGTATCACTTCATTAACTATTGTGGCAGACATGCTGGTGATGATCTCAGCATTAAATGATCAAGAAAAATGGTGAAGGGGTTGAAAGGCAAGGCATTGAAGGAAAGGCCGAGAGAGCTAGGTATGTTCAGTTTGGAGATAAGGAGATTAAGATGCGTGTTTCAGAGAGGGGAGACAACATGATAGCAGCATCCTTATAGGCTCGGCAGTGCTACATTGGATAGCACTACAGAAGAAAGAGACTTGGGGGTCATCATTGACCACAAGATGAACATGAGCCTCCAATGTGATGCTGGGGCTAGTAAAGCGACCAAAACGCTGGCGTGCATCCATAGATGCTTCTCGAGCAAATCCCGGAACGTCATTCTCCCCTTGTACTCGGCTTTGGTAAGGCTGCAGCTGGAGTACTGCGTCCAGTTTTGGGCTTCACAATTCAAAAAGGATGTGGAGAAGCTTGAGAGAGTCCAGAGGAGAGCCACGCGCATGATCAGAGGTCAGGAAAACAGATCTTACGATGACAGGCTGAGAGCCATGGGACTCTTTAGCCTGGAAAAGCGCAGGCTCAGGGGTGATCTGATGGCCACCTATAAGTTTATCAGGGGTGACCACCAGGATCTGGGGGAACGTTTGCTCACCAGAGCGCCCCAAGGGATGATGAAGTCGAACAGTCACAAACTCCTGCAAGACCATTTCAGGCTGGACATAAGGAAGAATTTCTTTACTGTCCGAGCCCCCAGGGTCTGGAACAGTCTGCCAGTGGAGGTGGTTCAAGCACCTACATTGAACACCTTCAAGAGTAAATTGGATGCTTATCTTGCTGGGATCCTATGACCCCAGCTGACTTCCTGTCCTTTGGGCAGGGGGCTGGACTCGATGATCTCCCGAGGTCCCTTCCAGCCCTAATGTCTATGAAATCTATGAAATAGCAGTTTTGAAATATATGGGAGGTTGCCATAAAGGACAGTCACCCTCCCTTGCCACAGAGCACAAAATACTGAGCATCAATTGCAGCAAAGCAGATTTATATTAAATCTTAGGAAAGACTATGAACAGAGTAGGACCATGGAATGACTTTCCAGGGAAGTTAGAAAATCTTCTTCATTGGAGATTTTCAAGAAAAGGCTGGATAGCCTTTCTAAGCCCTATATCCCTCAGTGGGTTAACTGCTTTATTTTTACTCTCTCTTACCCACCTTGCCTCTTGCAGCATGCTGCCCCTGCTTTTTCCTTCCCCGCTTCCCTGCCCTTGGTATTCTCATCATTGCTGTCTATTTACCAGCTCTGCTTCTGGCAGTCCTTTTACAGCATCTGATGAAGTAAGCCCTCTGGTTATGAAAACATATGCTATGCTTCTCTGATTTAGTTAGTCTCTAAGGTGTAAATCTATACCTGACCTCTGCCTGGATAAGGATTTAACAAGGATGGTTTAGGAATAACATTACTGCACTCATATAGGGGTTACACCAGATGGCCCTTGAGGTACCTTCCATCTCTAGATTTCTGTGCAACTTATTGAATGGGCTTTTCCCCAGCATATGATTCTTCTATTAAACAACATTTACCTTTTAATTTGTCTGGGTCTAGTTCAGCAGCAATGTCTGCCTCCAAACCTGGTCAGATCAAAGCTTTCCCAGATCAAAATGCCATCTTGATAAGCTGTAGTCTATACCATCAAAAATCTGCTTCGTTTCCTGGTGAAACACCTTGCATGTCATGTTACAACCCAAATGGTAGACTGAGGCATTGGTGTCTCCTAAAACAGGTGGGGAGTGCACAGTGCAAGGGCACTTAGTAGGACTCTGGCATATTGAATGTAGGACAATGTTTGGCATCAGCCATTGTCCACGATCTCCCCCCAGGTGGAAAACATGACTTTGTAGATACCTCTTCTGTTCTATTGGATCTGTACACCAGCAACGTGACCCATCTCTGCCTACCTCTACAAGTGCCACCTTGTTGTAGGTTCTTACATTGCTCTCAGAGCAAGTAAGCCTCTGCAGCTCCTTTTCAAGCCATATTTCTAGAGAGATTTCTGTCTGGTGGGGCTTTAGCTAATTCATGCCTACCACAGGGAGGGCTTTCTTGTTTCTTTGTTTATTAGTATTTCTTCTCTGTACCAGGTGGTGCTCACTAATTGTTCCAAGACAAGGTACTAGACAGATCTGCTTCATTTACCTGTCTCTGTACCTGATACCTAAACACAGGTTTCTGCAGCCTTCTCACCTCTGAAGCCAAGCGGCTTCAAAATACCATTTCCAGTGCCACACTAGGAAGGAACTGGAGCATGCTCTCTGTTATCAATTGTATGTGCTGTCCAGTGCTCAGTGGGTAAAGGAACTGGGCTGAAGATGAGTCAATACAGAACATATATTAGGAGAAATGATAGCTGTGGTTGTGCCTGCTCTGTTGCAGATGCATGCTGGCCATTTGCTTGCAGGGTCTGTAAACCAAAAGTGTATCTGCACCACAGTAGCAGAGCCCTCAATTAAAGCACCAAAGAAATACGTTTGCCTATCTGCTACCACTTCGTGCACATTAACCCCAGAAATGAGGGAGTAAAGATGCATTAAAAATGCCAACATCCATTTTTAAGCAAATGGAAAACCCAAACCTGAGCAGAATACCAAAGGCATCTTCAGAACATCCCTACTACCTCATCTGAGGGGCAGGTGCGTATGGAGGGAAAGCAGGGCTGGGCCAGAAAGCTTAATAATAAATATTTAATATCTGGAATAACCATTCTAATGACAGATCATTTAAAAACCACCTTTAGAGACCATTTAAAAGCATCACCTAGTAAAGCTCTTCAGAAGTCTGCTGGAAGCAAATTGTATCTGTAGACCCCATATACTGGAATAGATCGCACAATGAAACTATTAAACAAACTTAAAGCTAAGCTTGTGCATGCCAGCATGGCAGGGTCTTAAACAAATTGCTTCTTACTGAACAACCCAAGGCAATGTGTATTGCAGTGTGTGTGTGTGTGTGTCCTAGCACAGTTTTAAGTGATAGGATGTAACAGGCAGCCTAACACAGGGGCAAATGCTAATCACTAGGCATTAGGGCCTTTCTATATATTCTGGACATTTCTGTTCCTTGTGCTGCAGGAGTGAGTCATGTTGGGTCCCTGGTTATAAATTCTCAATGGGCAGGTGAGCCTTCTCAGCTTGGAATCATAGAAAATGAAGGTTGGCATTTTGGGTTCAGTGAGTGGGGCTCATTGCATGACTGGGTGGTGAACATCAAGGGCTATAGGCTGTACAGGAGAGATAGAATAGGAAAGAAAGGTGGAGGCATGGTGCTCTATGTCAAAGAGCAATTCACATCCTCAACGCACTGGGTCAGAGGAGGGGCAGACTGAAGTGCTCTGGGTCAGATTACAAGGGGGTCGGGGGGAAAGGGACGTAACAGTGGGCATCTACTACAGACCACCCAACCAGGGGGAAGAACTTGACTGAGAATTCTCAGGTCAGCTCGCGGAGGCAGTTAGGTCAAAAGATGTGGTCATCATGGGGGACCTAAACTATCCGGACATCTGCTGGGAAGAGCAGTCAGCCAGGTCTGACCGCTCACATAGGTTCCTAGCCAAATGCAGGACCTCCATCTAACCCAGGAGGTGCACAGCCCCACCAGGGGAGACGCCTTGTTGGACCTGGTGCTGGCCACGGGTGATGACCTGGTGAGGGGGCTGTGGGTGCTTGATCACCTGGGCGACAGTGATCATCGCCTACTGGAATTCATCATCCAGTGCAGGGCAGTGCAGGGCAAAAGCTTGCAGCAAGACAGTAACCCTGGACTTCAGAAGAGCGGATTTCAATGAGGTAAGGAGATTAGCTGGGGAGAGACTGAGGTCCAGGAGGGGAGGGGAGTTGGGAGTCCAAGAAGAGTGGTACTTCCTTAAGGAGACAATTCTCCAAGCTCAAAGGGTGGCAATCCCAACAAGGGGCAAAGGGAGCAAGAGTGCTCGAAAGCCCCCTTGGCTAAGAAAAAGCATACAGGAATGTCTCAAGGCTAAAAAGGAGGTCTACACCCAGTGGAAGGGAGGGACCATCACCAGGGAGGACTATACAGCTGTTGCTCGGGTTTGTAGGGGGGCTGTCAGGAAGACCAAGGCGGAGATGGAACTGGGACTAGCAACCTGGATCAAGGACAATAAGAAGTCCTTTTTTAAATACATAGGGGGTAAAAAGAAGGTTCCAGGTAACGTAGGGCCTCTGCAGGACACACTAGGAAGTCTGGTGGTTGCACCAGACATCAAAGGTAACTTATTTAACAACGTCTTTGCCTCCATTTTTCTGAGCAGGGACCAGGTCATCCCCCACATCATGATTCCTAACCGTTCCAGGGGAGGTGCATCCAGGCCCAGGGTCGGAGTGGACCTAGTTAGGGACCTCCTGGTGGGACTGGATGCATCCAAATCAGCAGGTCCTGATGATCTGCACCCCAGAGTGCTGAGAGAATTAACAGAGGCCATTGAGGGTCCCCTGGCACAGCTTTATGAGCATGTGGTGCTCTGGCAAAGTGCCAGAGGACTGGAAGAAGGCCATTGTGGTCCTCATTTTCAAAAAAGGGAGGAGGGAAGACCCAGGAAACTATAGGCCTGTTAGTCTTACCTCGGTCCTTGGGAAGCTCTTCGAGAAAATTATCCAGGAGCACATATGCAAAGGACCAGCAGGGGAGTGAATGCTTAGAGGCAACCAACATGGGTTCATCAGAGGCAGGTCCTATCAGACCAATCTGGTGGCCTTCTATGATCAGGTCACTAAATCCTTGGATGCAGGTGTTGTGGTAGACGTAGCCTTTCTGGACTTTAGAAAAGCCTTTGACACTGTCTCTCACCCCATTCTCATTAAAAAATTAGGCAACTGTGGTGTCAATCCCTACACGGTCAGATGGGTCCTAAATTGGCTGGAGGGCTGTACCCAGAGAGTGGGGGTGGATGGGTCTTTTTCGACCTGGAGGGATGTGGGCAGTGGGGTCCCCCAGGGTTCAGTCTTCGGGCCTGCACTGTTCAACATCTTCATCAGCGACTTGGATGAGGATGTGAATAGCACCTTGTTCAAATCTGCAGATGACACTAAGATGTGCGGGGAGATGGGTACACTAGAGGGGAGGGATAAGCTGCAGTCAGATCTGGACAGGTTACAGAGGTGGGCGGATGAGAATGTGCAAGTGCAAAGTACTGCACCCGGGGAGGAAGAATCAGCAGCAGACCTACAGGCTGGGGAATTCCCTTCTCACCAGCACAGAGGCAGAAAAGGATCTTGGAGTCATCATTGATGCCAATATGAACGTGGGCCAGCAATGTGGGGACATAGTCAGGAAGGCCAACAGCACCTTGTCATGCATCCAGGGAGGTGATCCTCCCCCTCTATGCGACACTGGTCAGGCCACAGTTGGAGTATTGGATCCAGTTCTGGGCGCCGCACTTCAGGAAGGATGTAGACAACATTGAGAGGGTCCAGAGGAGGGCCACTCACATGATCAGGGGGCAGCAGGACAGGTCCTATGAGGATAGGCTACGGGATTTGAACCTGTTCAGCCTCCAGAAGAGGAGGCTGAGAGGGGATCTGGTGGCCATCTACAAACTGACCAAAGGAGACCAGCAGGCAATGGGAGAGTCCCTGTTCCCCCGAGCACTACCAGGAGTAACAAGGAACAACAGCCATAAGCTCACAGAGAGCAGATTCAGGCTGGATGTCAGGAGGTGCTACTTCACTGTCAGCGAGGCTAGGATCTGGAACCAACTTCCAAGGGAAGTGGTCCTCGCTCCTACCCTGGGAGCGAGGACCACTAGAGGCTAGATAGACACCTAGCCGGGGTCGTCTGACCCCAGCATTCTTTCTTGCCCAGGGCAGGGGGTCAGACTTGATGATCTGCTTATCTGCCTTCCAACTATGAACTATGGCAGGGACCTCAGGAGGTCACATCTAGTCCAACCCCCTGCTCAAAGCAGGAGTATCCCCAACTTTTATCAACCCAGCCAAGGTTTTGTCTAGCTGGGTCTTAAAAACCTTCAAGGATGGAGAGTCCACAACCTCTCTGGGGAACCTGTTCCAGTGTTTTACTACCATCCGAGTGAGAAAATTTTTCCTAATACCTAATCTCAACTTCCCTTGCTGCAATGTGAGACCATTGCTCCTTGATCCGAGTCACTATTCAGATTCTGCTTCAGCCACGAGTCACCATGCTGGTCTCCTAGCAGATCCCTCAGGAAATTGTCTTGTAAGGTAATATATCTCACTTTTGTGAGTACTTTTCCACAAATTCACCCTAATTAACCCTTTAAAAATGTTTTAGTACTTGTTAAACCCACAAAAATGGCCCTAAATTCTGCCAGTCCCATCTTGGTGTTTGCAGCTTTTGCAATAGTTGCTATTTAAGTCTTTTACCTCACACACTACAGTTATAATTTATTCTCCACGCACAATATTTTTTTTCTGCAGCCCTAGTTGAAACCTCAAACTCTGTAGTGGTCCACAGTAAAAGCCCATAACGTAAATAATTTTGTACGCTTTGAACCTTTGGAGTTGTGTACTTAAATAGCCATTCAGCAGACGAACTCTCTTACTGGAAGTTGTACTGCTGAAAAAGATGCACTTTCCTGTCACTGAACCACAGGTGAGGTAACATTAAAACTCCCAGCATTGCAAACCTGCTTGTGCTAACTGATAATTTAATATGCTTTCAGATTTTCCACAGCAGGTCTGCATTTGAACTCTTAGATGCAGCAAAAGTTCTGTCTGAGGCTTTATCAAATTAGAGCATGCATCACTGGACAGATACAAATGAAAACTGTTTACTGAAGTTCTCATTAATCCACAATGTACATAGCACCAGAGCCAGCAAAAGTATACAAATTCCTTGTTTAGGAAAGAACTTTTACATTATCATAGCGCTTACAGTTACGTGAGAGATTAAAAAGGTAGAAGGGATATCAACCACTACCTGATGGGAGCTGGGGAAAAATATGCCCCATGGCCAGTTTGTTCCATCACTGTCATGGGTTTTATTGAATCTGGTACTAGTCACTGAAAACTCTGGAACCAGCCATTGCTACACACACAATATTGGATTAAAAAGAATAATGATCTGATCCCATACGGCAGTGCATGAGGTTTTATATTCCTGTATCTGCTGCTACAACCATTGAATTAGGATCTCATGAGCCATCTTCTATGAAGAAACAGGATGTAGTTCTTTGGTCTTAAAGTGATGTATTTTTAACAGATGCATGATAAAAGGTTCAGCTCTTTTGTTGCAATTAATTATTTCCCAGTAGCTTATGTTAGAAGGAAAGGAGAGAGAAAGTGTACAGGGGCATTCATTGGTAAATTTAAATGCAGATTGCAAATAGAATCTGTCTTCCTCCATTCCCTCTAGAGCATGGATGGACTATAAAATCCTTCTTCTCTTTCTGCTCGAAACCAGTGATTCCCATTGGCAGTTCATAAGACCATGGCAAGTGGTCAGTGGATTCCACCAACCCACCACTTTTTAAGATGCAGAGACTCATTTAGGATGAAGTTACACATTACATTTAGGCTATACTAATTCTGTGAAATATTATGTGATGTTAAGGTCAGAATGTACTATGAACAGCTGCATATTAAGGGTTAATACTATTTCTTGCCTGAACAGCTCTGACTTGCCACTAGACCACTGGTGAGCAGGGGCATGGCTAGGAGCGAGGACAAGTACTCTTGAGTAGGATCAGGGGCTGGACTCAGAGCAGTGTATCCTGGGATGCTGGAGGACTACAAACTACTCATTTGATTTCCATGGAGCTGACTGAAGTTACCCTAACAAGAGCTAGGTAGCACAGTCCAGAGTTAACTCTTGACTTTTGAAGGTGTACTTTTGAGACACTCAGAGAGCCTTTAGCACAAGTTAACAAACTTTAACATGCAGGCACTGTTTTGAGACCCCTTGGTATGGTCGTAGTGTAATATGTAACTTCAACCTTAGATGAAACTTTGACAAGGCTAGATGGTGTTCTTTGAGGAAATTTGGGGGTTAACTCTAGTCTACAGGTCCTCAAAGTCTGGAAATCATTGCTCTAAAGTACCCTGTATAACATTGCTACATGTTGTTAAACAGCTGCTATCTTCCATCCTAGAAACGTCCATTTTAAGGATGGGTGAAATAATAAACCATTTAAAAGAACCTTTGATGAAAGGCAGTATACATGTGGAGATACAATATACCATTTTTCACTGGTAGTGAAAGTAAATCCTTTCTAGGATGCAGATGCTATTAAGGTCTATAAATGTTACTGAAAATGTTTTCTAATATATCAGGATCCTGGAAAATATTACACCAAATATGACTGCTAGTGAAATAAATATGGTTGTTACTTTGGGAGAGCGCCCACTTATATATATTAAGAAGAAATTTTACAAGGGTACAGTCTCCCATCAGACACTCGTGCACAGCTGGCAACAATTTCAGTAAAAACTGATGGTGCATATTGCTTCAGTAAAAGTGATAACAAATATACCTTATAGAATAGGATCACAGGGTTGCCAGGGACCTTAAGGGTCATTTAGGTCAACCTCCTTCATGAACACAGGAGGCCTTATTCCTAAAATATTTCTCAAATACTTATGCAGCCTTTTTTGAAAGCCTCTACCCATATTTTCCACATCAAGTTCCCTGGACAGCTTGTTTCAATATTTTACTGTTCTTACATTCAGGAAGCTTTTTTCTGAGACCTAAATCTGCTTTGCTTCAGTTTAAGCCCATGCCCTGCCTTCTGTGGCTGGGAGAACAGTTGTTCTTCCTCTTGTTTTTAGCAGCTTTTCAAATGTTTGAAAACTACTATCATGTCCCACTCCTCCCCTCCCCTAATCTCCTTTTTTTCCAGGTTAACCATACTTTGTTTTCTCTAGCCTTCCTTGTATGACTTGGCTTCCAACCCCTTCATCATCATTAGGTTGGAACACCATGGTTTGAGTCGCCCTCAGGTTGGAATTAATATTGCACATTTTACACTTTAAAGGATTATTTTTAGCCTCCATCTCATGTACGTTCATTAAGGAGGCAACTACATTTTCTATGAAAATTTTTGAAGAATACTTCTGTATTTTTTGCAAAGAGGAAACTTTGCTCTATGCTCTCTTTTTGCATCACCTACCTAAGTTTCTTGGCTCCATGAACCAAATGAAAGCATCAGATGCTCACACAAAAATTCACTCATAATTACATTGAGTATTTTGGAAATTTCAATAGTAATTCCTCTTAGTGACCAATACTGCTGCTATCTCTCACCTATTGCTTGAGATTCACAGTCACTGCTTGGGTTTGCTCACAGCAGCCTGTTGGATAAGATACTATTGCTCATGCTCCTGGAAAAAAGAGAGAGGGATGTAAGTTCCAGGACTGCTTTACCACTGAGTACCTCTCATTGGTGCTTGTGGGCCTCTCCTCCCTCCAATGACATATGTATGATGTCCCTGCATAATTCAAATTAATCTAAACTCTTTCTTCCTTTCTGTCATAACAAAATAACATGCTTAACATATCTGGCTCCAAAAACTTCTCTTAAATGAAAAAAAGGAGTAGGGGTGTGCGAAATGGGCCATATTCAATTTGGATTTGGATTTGGCCTGAATCAGGGACAGCGATTCAATTAATTGATTCAGATCACTGTCCCCGATTTGATTTGGCCAAATCCAAATCTGTAGATTCAATGCTGATTTGGAGAATCAGCGATTTGTCCATACACACAGTTTTAAATGCTTTTTCTACATACCTCAAGGTACCAGGCACGGCTCATGAATACTGCCATGCTGGGGCAGATGGAGCATCCCACAGAAGTGTACCCCCCCTTCATGCTTGGCAATGAACCCAGAAGTGGACCAGAAGTACTTCCAGTCTTCACTGGGGAGCATCCTGGGGCCCCCCCATGTCCTCCTGGCTCAGTGATCATCCAAAGGGGGACTCTGGGTGCCCCCCAAAACCATGAGGCACCAGCTGCCAAATCAGGGGGAGGTGCAGGGGTGGGGGGACAGCACACTCCCCAGCAGACGTGCAAGTGGACCAGAAGTGCTTCTGGTCCACTTCTGGGTCTGCTGCCAAGCACGCTGGGGACCCCCCACCCATGCTTCTGTGGGACGCTTCATCCACCCCACCATCTCAACTTTCACGAGCCACCTGCTACCTAGAGGGATGTAGAAAAAACATTCAAAGCTGTGTCCACATCTCAATCGCCGAATCGATTCAGAGGGTTCCAATTCGATTCAGGGAGATTAAAGGGTCTCCTGATTTGATTCAGAGATTCAGCCACCGAATCGGGCCGAATCGCCACCAACTTGAATCAGGGACCAAAGCTTCCCACAGCCCTATAAAGGAGGTCCAGCTCACTGCAAAGGGGATACAAAGAAAGATACTTATGTGGTTCAAAAAGCAGGTCCGTACTCTCCCGTTCTTCTGTCAGAAGCAGAGAAGAACGCAGCTTAAGGTCAATAGGCAGACAAGGTTCTGTGGGTTGTCATGGAAAGTTTTGAGTATGTGCTGCCAGCACAGAAGAGGTTAAACTGACATGCGCAGTTTGAAGCTGTGAGTGGAAATTTCCAAGGCTCACCCAGTCCTTGCCCCCTGAGTGACCTGCGGAGCTGTCAATCATTGTTGACCTACTTTCCCCACAGACGCATGCTCAGATTGTGTCAGCTCCTGACTGAGAGCATGCTCAGTCAGAACCTGACATGAGGTAATCGGACTAGAAATTTCTCTGCGGAGAGCACGTTGATTGGCTACTAAATTGATATAAAAGTTCTGTGAGCCCCTCCCTCGGGGTGGTGTGTGTGTGGTGGTGTGTGAGGGGAGATCGCGCGGACCAGAGACAGAGGCTGCTGCTGCAGGGACTGCTCTCTGAGTCAGGCTTTAGGGCCTATTGATCTCCTCCTTTGCCTCCTTCGCTTAGTATTTCGTATTACTCGTTGTATTTCGGTTTTGACTACGATCATCTGGCTTCCTGACTTACCTTTCGAACTGATTAACGGCTTACGATTTCGGATCACCCTATGGACTTTGTTTAACTCGGTTCCGGATCACCGACCTCGGCTTTCTTCACCACCTACGACTCTGCTCATCCCTCCAACTGACGTCTCCGCTGCTTCATCTTCTGGCTACTGACCTCGGCTTTTCTCATACGACCACCCGATTCGTCCATTGCTGTGGACTGGCGTCACGCGGTTCATCATCACCGTGTTACAGTTCGTTTTATTGTTTGTTTCGTTGTTTGTAATCCCCATTTATGAGCTGTTGACCAGCCCTGGGACTAGGTCTTCGGACTGAACCTCGTGGGCCAACAGACCCCTTTGTTGTTAATTGTTTGTTTGTGTTCCAACTGTAACTGAAGACCTTTCTGCCTACGCCTGAAGCGTAAGTCAAATAAATTCACCTGTTTTCCTCAATCCGCTCCGAGTCCCTAACTCCAGACTCTACGCCGCTAATCCCACCTGTCCGTATCTAATTGCCACCCCGGCCCACCGTGACCTTGGGGCCCGATCCTTCGGTTTTCCCCGACATGGGTGAATCTGATACCTTTTATTAGACCAAATTAAATAGCTGGAAAACAATTTTAGCATTATGATCAACTTTTTTGACTTCCTGCATCACGCAGTTCATAAAAGCTCTACCCATATTTTCCACATTAATGAATTGCCTCTACCACCTCTTCTAGCAATGTAGTCTATATGTTAACTACTTGCTGTGTAAAAATGTACTTTTTCTTGTTAGTTTTAAACCCGTTCAGCAGTTCTATTTCTAATAGAACCTAGTTCTAGTTCTGTTATTATGGGACTTTAATTCACATTGTAGCTATGGCATACCTTTTAGAAAGAAATCTTTTTTTTTTTTTACTCGGTCTCAAAGTGATAGAGATTCTAGCACTTCCCTAGATCTCTTGCTGCTAAGGCTGAATAATCTCCAGTTCAATTTTTCCACCTCATTTCTAAGGCAAGCTCATTGAGCTTTGGTTTCCAGCCAGTGGATCTCATTAGGCTTTTTCTTTGCTGGATGCAAGAACTTACTGCTATTGGAAAACTCTTCTCTGGATAAAGACTTATAGACCACAATCAAAATACTACTTCAACTTTGTCTTGGATCAAGTGAGTAGATCAAATTTCTTGAGTGTTACTCTATAAAGCATCATTTCAAAACCTCATGACATGCTTGGATCCTTTCCAGTTTGTTAGCATCTTTTTTGGTGAGTGGACACCAGACACTGACACAGTATTTCAGTAATGAACTCACTAATCAAAGTACAGTGGTATTATTACATCATCACTTCTAAGTTTTACCCCCCTGCCTATACATCTAAGCTTTGCATTCACCCTCTTTGCTACAGCATCTTACTGAATGCTCAGATTCTGTTGCATTTTCATTATAATCTCTGACTTTTTGGAGTCTGTGCTTCTAGGATACAGCCTCTTATAGCGTGTGACCTACATACTTTGTTTTTTTCATTTAAATGTCCCTACCTTTACTAGTGTTAAAACTCACAGTGTTTAATTAAGCTCATTTTATCAACAATTCTGGGTTGCTTAGTAGAACTTTCCTGCTTTCTTTTTTATTTGTCAGGTAACTTATTTCTCTTCTGGAAATGTTACAGATCACTGATGCCATTATAAATAGCACTGGGCCAAGATCTGCTTTCTGCTTGACTATAAATTCTTTCAACTTCAAGATTACAGTGGGTCAAAGAATAATGAAGGAAACATTGCGATTCCTCAGGTTTCACTGAAATTCATGATTCCTCAACCTCAAAGCTACGGATGTGGTGGGGTCCTGGCTAATACCAGACATACTGTCACCCTCAGTGATGAGAAGGACAGCTTCAAGGTCTTTTCATGCAAACCTGTCAGACAAACTGCTCACAAAAAACATCCAAATGAACCAGTAACCATGCATTAGATGGCTGGTCAGCAAAAATGAGGACCGAGATGAAACACTGTGACAGTCATCTATTCAACATGAACCATTATTTTGCTTGAGCTGATTTTCCACTAATTAGTGACTGAGGTGCATTTTTACTTAGGTGCTTGCTTCAGACCCCTGCCAAAATAACAGCTTAAATTAGGGCTGTCCAACTTAGGGTCCATATGCTGCTCGTGATGTGCATGGTGCCCATCCTGGGCTCTGGCCTGGCTGCCACCCCCCTATTTCTCTTGTCGCAGCAGCAACTGGAGATATTGGCTCCCCCTTCCTCTGGCTTTTCTTTCCTGCCTCTGTCCCTGCCCCAGGGGGTAGGGCACTGTAATATGAGTCTGCCTGCAGTGCTGGAGAAGCCTGTGGCCTAAGGTGCCTGAATGGCACAGTTCAGCAGAGGAGTTCATGGCCGGAGAACTAAGGGTGGTTCAGGGCAAATGGGCATGTGATGCAGGAGGGGGTATGGGGTATAGTGGTGGGAGAACCCAGGCATCTGGTGTATTTGGGGAAGCATCCTAGGCACGTTGCAGCAGTGAGGGCACCTGGGCACGTGGTCCAGCAACCGGGTCACCCAAGTATGCAGGTGCTGGGGAAGCAGGGGGCACAGAGCAGCAGTGGTGGGGGCAGGGAGTGTGGTGCAGGACCCATGGCCCCATTGATGTGGCTCTCACTAGGGAGCAGCCTGATGGGTGCAGGGAACTTAAAAATTAAAAAGCCCTAGCTTAAGTAATGACTTTCTGCCTACTTAAAATTCCCCTGACTCTCACTTCTTACCCCATGATGCATTGAAGTGTGAAGATGTGCTCTTAACCAGCTTTCATCTGCTGCAGCCATCCTTGGAATGGAACGTGGGGGTTTAACATTGCACAAAAACAGCTTTGAAAAGGAAATTGAGCCTAATACTAGGTCCAAAATCTGCAGTGTAAATTTAAGTAGGAAAGGGTATGTCAACTCATTTGTTTCTAGGTTTGTAGGGATTTTGTGTGTCCTGATCTCCATAAGGTTATAGTGAAGTGTCGTCTAGTTGGCAAGGGACAGGAATGGACATTAGAATGCCCCATTATTTTATTACCTCTAACCACAGCACTTTGATGGGCCCTTGGGTAAACCACTTAGCCTCTCTGTACCTCAATTTACCCATCTTTATACTGGTAATTATTTAGTCATATTTGTTGTTCTTCTTGGATGAACAGTGCCTGCATTTGTCACCTGGGGACCATTATTTTAATTAAGCTGTGTGATTGCTAGTCAGGTCCATCAGATCTGTGCCTGAACTGATTCCAACGGACTTTTCCATCATATTGTCTCCTGGTGCAATTTTCAACTTGTAATAATACCCTTCCATATCAAGTGTATCAAGCTGATCATGCATAAAAACCACAAAGTGAACCTAATGACATTATTATCCTCCTTGATGAAAATCTACTTTGATACGTAGAGTGCAATATCACTTAAAAGACTCACAGTCCATCAATATATACATGTATGCAAGGTAGTGGATCATTACATACAAGCCAGCACAGAAGGAATTTCTAAGGGGACTTGAAATTTAAACTTGAGCTCTGTCAGGCCAATGAGAGAAGCAAGCTGAAAAGCTAAGGGTCCTCCACTGAGCATGTCCTGCTACCTGTGTATCGACATTCAATTTAAGGGGGGTTAGCGAGAGCCTGTTATGTAACCTCAAATATAGCAGTGACTCATGGGAGAGAAACTCTTCCACGCAGCTGGTACCCAGTGTGGCATAAGGCAATAATACAATTAGTTTTAAGAAAGGGCTAATTGATAGGAAGTCAGTTAATACACAGCATCAGTATTTTTCATCACACTTTCTCCTCCTCACCCCCAAAAGAATCGGAACAAGGTGTCCTTTCATCATCACGTAGGCAAATTGAGGCAGATTGGGGAAAATAAACTTAATTCTGTTTGCAGTCTGGTAGGACTGAGAAGAACTTTTATTAACGTCTTTTTAAGCATGAGGAAATTTCCATGTTATAACTAACGAAGCCATGTACAATCCTGGGGAGGAGGGTGCAGTGGGGGGGAGCTGAACCAGAACTGTGGATGCAGATGCCCTTCAATAAAGAACTGGATCCACATCCAAATTCAGAAGGGGGCTCCTGCTCTATCACAACTGCTGCACACGCAGCCTGCGCTGAGATTGTGCCAGACATTGTACGTACACAGCTCCAGCTCTTCAGGGCACAGGATAATGGTTACAACCGACATAATTGGAAGCAGCAACATTTTTTAAAGTCCCGAAAGTTTTCAAAAAATTGGTCTCAGAGCTTTGCAGTCTAAACCGGAGTATATTGGAAACACCACTCCAGATTCCCACAGACGATTTTCAAACAGACTTTCTATTAAGAGAATTTGTCCCTGAACTTGCTCTGAACCCATACTGAATCAGGGCTGTGAGAGGTGAGGCCAAGATATGTTTAAATATCACTGCATAAAGGTTAGGCTCCAAACTCGTATATAGGTATTGAAATGTAAGTGGTTTAATGTCCACTGGTTCTAAACACCCACAGCAACAGCTGGGCTCGCTGAGACTTGTCAGCATTCGGTTCTTCTAAAAACTAGGCCCCTTTTTAGTTAGGTGCTTGACAAGATGCTCTCAAGTTGGAAAATGCTTGCTTTTGGCTTGAGTGACCTTTAGAGCTGATATTTATATACCTTAGTATTTGGCCTCACCCTATTGAATCAGGAAGCTGACAGTAATCTGGTTTCATCTCTTGTTCTCCAGCTCGTTTTTTTCTACTGTGGGTAACTCAGATATTTCATTTTGTATAGGGTCTGCATGAACATTTTCTTTGGTATTGATCCATACGGGCTCGGAGTCCTTTCCTGTGTTTTTTTGCCTTGGGTTTTGGAACGGAACATACCAAAGCTCGTCAAAACTTCTGAATTTCACCTGGCTCCATGACAAACCCATGCAAAACTGTGAGCTAAGCAAAAATGTTGATACAAACCTATAAATTAGCCCAGGTTTCTATGAAACTGAGAAGGTTTGTGAAGCTTGGAAATTAAAGAACAATCTGGGCCGTGTTTTCAATTTGCAAGCAAATCCAAACCTGCATAGCTGAAACAGGATATTATGTTTCAGAGTACCCTTTTGCTCAGCCATGTAGCTTTCATGTAGCATACAGGTTCCCAGACTTGTCCTTCTTCTGCACCCGCTTCCAGATTTACCAGCTGCCTGCGCACCTCTACCAGCGTACACTTTATATTTTTACCCCTTAAATGCCAATTCTTATTATAATGAAAATTAAATTTACCATTACAGATTTTCTCCCATGTATCCCCCAGAGATTTCTTGCATATCCTCAGGGGTGGGAACCCCTGATGTAGCATATTTTGTCCAAAATTTTGCATACAACTTGTTAGAAGTTGAAACACCACACAGGAACAGCACAAAAACCCTCAAAATGAAACAAAAAAACCACATGCCCAACCAACATGACCGAACAAAACAAAGCGAAAAAAGCCAAGTGCTGGCTCCACAGGTTATATCTGGGCCGAACATTTTTCCAGTGCTTAAGAGGTTGCATTTCAATACACATGTTTGGATCCTGGCCCATCTGTAACAGTGACAGCACTCAAAATTTTCACATTTGGAGACATGCATTAGCCCTAATTAGCACTAAGCCCAGTTTAATAGCCGGTGATTACGTGGACACTAAGGAGTCTTCCTGAAGCAAGGCATGGCTATAAACAATCAGGTGTTTTAGTGCTGATGTGATTAGATGAGAGAGCTGTTAGCGAAATCCCCATTTCAGAGCACTTCATGCATGAATTCTATGACACAGCACCAATCTCTCACCTAGATTAAAACGAGTTATCAGACGGCTGATATATTTGTGTCAATTTTTCCCGTAGACACAAGAAAGCCAGACTAGTATGGGAATATAACTTTTGGCAGGCATGCGGACCGTGTCAACCCAAACAGACTAAAATTAGCTGATGATTCTCCAAGTACAAATTTACATGTAAAAAGAACAACACGGTCCCATACTACATTTGCCAATTAAAGTCCAGGTTGCCCCAGAGGGAACAGAAGTTTTTGAGCAAGGCTGCTGTCCAAGTGGTTGTGATTAGGAGAAACTAAGTAGCGCTTATTTTGTGGTCACGCATAAATAGCCAGCCATCCTTCATTTCTACTAAGAACTGGACTAGAAAGTCAAAACTTTTCTCTCTCTCTCTCTCTCTCTCTCACACGCACCTCTGAAGAGTTGGCAAGGATATATTTTCATGGAAATCTGAGAGACACTTTTGCTGTACCCTTTAATATTAGTAAACTCAAATAAATTTTATATATAAATGGGCTGATTGAGGATGAAAAGGACACAGCTATGCATGGCATCATGTCATCTGGTCAACTCTGCCTCCTCATGGGCTCAGGACTCACCAACAGCCAGCCGGCACAACAGTGAACTCCAGTGATGAACATTGTTGGTTCCCGTCAACGTTTACCTGCCCAACTTCTTTGCGAGGAAAAGCCCACAGAAACCTTTTTCTCAGGGTCTTCTACAAATGTACTGGATAAGTGTGGTATCATGATCTTCAAATTCTTACAAGCCAAGAAAATTTGCTGGAAAACGGGTTATAGAAAGGAAACAGAAATGGCGCCCTGCCCATGGTAGACAACAACCAAAATAGTAGCGTAATGAAAAGACGAGTCATAGTTGTGCTAACCTGAAAGACCTGAATTTCTCCCAGGTGGTATCAAGTGCCCTTCCTTCAGATGTTATGTGTAGTCTGTGAGATTTGAAGAGACAGCTTAATAGGAATGAAGGTCCTTTCTAAGCTACTCTGAAATCAGTGCCTGATACAAGAACAGACCTCCAAAGAGGGGGACCGAGGATGTGGAAACTCCATTCCAGTTGACGGCTCCACTCTTTGCAGGTTTTCGTTTATATGGAGCACCTGAGCCAGTGCCCACAGAAGCGAGGGGAAGGCCCATCACTGACTTCAAAGGGTTCTGAATCAGGCTTTAAAGGAAATCACATTGAGTTGCAGAACATGGTAAAAAGAGGCCATATTTTCCATGTCAGATTCACCTGGGGCCGATAGCTCACCTTCTATCTCCGTTCTCTGAGGTGTCTAGAAATAAAGAGTGGAAGATGATCCCTTCTGTAGTGTTTCAAGATTACAGCAGAGGACTCGCGGTTCTAGTCCCAGTTTCTGCTGCTAAGTGTCTCTGTCACCTCGGGTATGTTCCTCAAGCCCTCTCTGTGATTAAGGACAGACCCAGACATTATTCCAATTGTGGTATAACTTTTCTTATGTGCTCAAGGCATTGCACAATGTGCATGGCTATATAAGCACTGGGCAGGCTGTCAGGAGAAAGAAAAAAGGCGTAGTGGCTGCTGCTGCTGCTGCTGACCAGCTGGGAAAGCTCTCTCTGATTACAAGCATCACAGAAGGAATTAGGTGCTGCTAAGGAGTCATTTCCCAGGACCCCCGGGGTCTCCCGGGCAGCATCATGGAAGTTGGGGGGGGAGGTGAAATCCCCACTCTCCCACATCCCCCATGCATGCAAGGAGTGAGGCGCACTCACCTGGGCACAGTGCAGCCTGGGGTCTCCTGGGTAGTAGCAAGCAGGGGAAAGGGGGAAACATCACCCCTTACTTCCTTTGATGTGTGCAGTGAGCAGGGGACACCCTACCCAGCTGGACAGAGCTTGGGCTATGCCATGGCCAAGTAGGGTGTCCCCCACTCCCTGGGGCACATGTGTAGGGCAAAGTTGGGGTTTGGGTAGTTCTCCCCCTCACCCCATACTTGCTGCCGTCTAGGAGTATCCCCAGCTGTGCTCCAGCAGGGCAGGGGTGCCCTGTTCTTCTGCTCTTGCCTGTCTGGTGGGTGTGAGTGGGTGGGGGATTTCTCCTGTGTTTTCTGCTACCTGTTAAGGGTGGGATGAACGTGGGGCTCAGATCTGTGTTGGGCCAGAGCTTTCCTTTTGCTCTTTTCCAGAGAAGTTTACACTAGAGATGGAACAATGCACCCTGGGATGCTGAAGGGTCAGCAGATAGCTATCACACAAGACATTCCTTGCTACATGTGCAAATTAAAGTCGGATTGCAACCAGCTCTGAAGTTAATACACGTTTTTGAGCTCTAGCTTTATAGCTGGTTGGACCTTTTCATGGCATGATTGGTGGTTTGGATGTGTAGCCAGTCTCAGTTAATTGTGCAAGCATCTAGTTAACTGCGTAATAACTGTGTAGCGGGAACCTCAGTTCCTCTATTATGCAACAGTTATACTGCTTAATTTTTTTTTTAATAAGACTTAATTTATACCTTTAGGCAAAAAATATAAAGCAATGGATCCTATCCCTAACATAGGAACCGAAGTGCAATCTTCCAGCCTGACCAAGTCTCTAAACACACCCTAAAGCAGCGTTTCTCAACCTGTGGGTCATGACCCAAAAGTGAGTTGCAAGAATATATGGAAGGGTTGTGAACAAACTTTAAAAATGGATTCACCTTTAAAAAAGAGAAACACGGGAAACTGTGGCTTTCCCCTTGCAGGCCAGCAGAGTCCAGCCTGCAAGGTGCTGTTTGGGGCTCCCCTGCCCCACACAATGGGGCAACGAGCAGAAGGAGGACCCATCCACCTTGTGTGTTAAAAACTGTTTTTCTGGGACTCGTGCTGCCTGGAATAAGATTGCATATATGTGCCTACATCCATTTAGCTGTCTAATGGGTACACAAAGGGTCTGGGCCTGGTTATCTTCATGTAGAGACGATAACCACATAACGATGCTTTATAGGAAGGAGGGCTCAAAAGCTATAACTGCAGTTTTTGCCTCTTGCACCTCCATCCCATACATAGCCCCTACATCAACTGAGACACATTGTCTATAATATCAGCAGTGCAGCAAAATGCAACAAATGCAGGTTGGTCAATATGACATGATTTAAAAGTACAGAAGGAGAAATGCACAAGCACACTCAACAGCTTCTAAGGGCTGTAAGTCCTTACTCCATTATACTGGTAAAACCAAGGTAAGGAAAAAAACATTAGGCAATAAACCCCTCTAATGCAAATTGACTAATGCTGGGTGATCTATATAGAGCTCTCAAGGCATTTCCTTTTTCTTTTTAACATATGGTTCATGCAGGAAGGAGGGTGCAGAGAGAAAATTCTTCCTGTCCTGAATGCTAGCAATAAAATGAATTAGTTTGCTGCATACAGTAATTAGGCAAGAGGGCTGTTAGTTAAATCCTGCTATAAACTCTATGCTTGCTGCAGTAACCCTCTACAAATCTTTATAGTACTCTCTGGAGCCACCATTTCCTGTCCCTTTGGAATATGCTGCGCTCATTTTCTCTACAAGTCTATCAGGAAGAGATCTGGGCATACGAGTGAACAGATATTTACTGCGGCTGATCTACCCTTACAATTCAGCCCATGGAAGCTCTCCAATCCTTGCTGATTTTGAAAGTACATGCAAAGCTGGAGTGTGGGACCCTAAGACTTATTTTCTTTTCAAAGCATCTGTTCCTTTCACGCTGTCACAAATGGAAGCTACACCAATAAATGGAATTAAGAAATGACTCTGCACAACTACAGATAAGCAAATGTTACCACCATTTCTGGACTTGAAATGTAAGCTTGTTGCAATTTTAGAGGGATATATAGTAAGAATACATTGGCTTGCATTATTGTATCTTTGAGTTGGTTCACTCTTTAAAATTCAGTCATTTGTGGCAGAGCCCTGCATCTATTTATCTCCAAGAATTACAGAATCATAGAAAAGAAAGGTTGGAAGGACCCATAGGAGGTCAGCTAGCCCAGTGCCCTACTGAAGGCAGGATCATTCCCAGCTAAACCATCACAGCGGAGTGCTTGTCTAACCTCTTCTTAAAAGTTTCAAAGGATAGAGATTAACCACACTCTTATGACCATATTCTCTGAGCACATCAATTTTTAAAAATCAATTTCTTTTTACAATGGATTACCCCCATTTTTCAAACCGGGAACTAGAGCACTGAAGTTAAACTCCTGGCCCCACTGAAAGTATATTTTTCCAGATACTTATATCAGCCTCAGCAATTTAGGATCCGGCCACCCTCCGGCAGCATGTTAAGCAATGCTGCTTCTCTCTCCTGCACTCAGTAGTGGGAGTTTTGCTACTGACTTAATGCAGCCAGGATTTCACGCATTTTCATGCATTAAGTGACAGTACCAGGATTGAAACCTAGGTCACCAGCATCACTTGACCACAAGTCTCCCTCTTTCCCTCTCAGTGCACAAATTGGTGCCTAGCAGAAGCATAACTTTCAGCCATCAGCATTCATAGCTACCTGTTCTCTGTCTTTCCACTGTGGAAGGAAATAGATATATAGAAGGGTTAGGCCTATATATCTATATATAGATATATAGAAGGGTTAGGCCCCTAAAAATCGTGATTCAGTGCTGAAAAAGCAGGGCTTGCTCAAGCATCACGCTTGATAGATTTATAATTAATAACAAATTATGCAGAAGCAAGTGGGTGGGGGGAGCACTGTATGATGAGTAGCTTAGAAAACCATCACTTCCATCATGTTTTTTTGCAATGGCTCTGATTGTAGCTCATCTGACATTTACATATCATCCTAAGCATTTGTGGTGCATACTGATTTCCTGTTTTCTCTTATTTTGATGTGTTGCAGGTATCTGTCAATGACTTCTGGAATTTCTATAACAATCAGGTTGTTTTTTTATTATATGTTTGTGTAGAATAATACAACTTCTAGGTTGGTGGATCTCCTTTGGCGGGCTTTAAAATAGGCTTGTTGGGGGAAGGGGAAGACAAGGGCGGAGGAAACCTTGGACCGCCAAACCAAGCAGCACCCACAAGTACAGCCCAGCCTAGACTGATGAGTGGAACATATACACAGGTAAGCAACAGGGGCCAGGGCAATGCTGAGAATAGGGGGCCAGTTCACACGTCCTCAGGAGGTCTCAAATGCCCCTACACAAATGATCATAGTATGGGGAACTTCCCTCCTGCTAGCTGACACCAACCCAGACATAGTGGGGCTCACTGAAATGTGGTGGGACCCAACACATGACTGGGCGGCAAATATCAAGGGCTATAGGCTGTACAGGAGGGACAGGATGGGGAGAAAAGGCAGGGGTGTGGCACTCTACATTAAGGAGGAATACACATCTTCATCAGGTAGCACAGAGCCAGAGGAGGGGCACACGGAAGTGTTCTGGGTTAGGATACAAGGCAGTCGAGGGGAAAGAGACTTAATGGTGGGGGTCTACTACAGACCTCCCAACCAAGGGGAAGAGCTTGACCAGGAATTCTCAAGTCAGCTCACGGATGTAGTTAGGTCAAAGGACATGGTCATCACGGGTGACCTGAACTTTCCAGACATCTGCTGGGAAGAGCAGTCAGCCAGGTCTGACTGCTCACATAGGTTCCTAGCCAAAATGCAGGACCTCCATCTAACCCAGGAGGTGCACAGTTCCACCAGGGGAGACGCCGTGTTGGACCTGGTGCTGGCCACGGGTGATGACCTGGTGAGGGGGCTGCGGGTGCTCAACCACCTGGGCGACGGTGATCATCGCCTGCTGGGATTCACCATGCAGCGCAAGGTGGCAAAGGCCTGCAGCAAGGCAGCAGCCCTAGATTTCAGGAGGGCAAACTTCAATGAGCTAAGGAGAATAGTTTGGGAGGCACTGATGTCCAGGACGGGAGATGAGCCAGGTGTCCAAGAAGAGTGGTTGCTCCTTAAGGAGATGATCCTCCAAGCCCAAAGGGAGGTAATCCCAACATGGATCAAAAGGGGCAGGAGGGCGCAAAAGCATCCGGGAATGTCTCCTAGCTAAAAGGGAGGCGTACACCCAATGGAAGGGAGGGGCCATCACCAGGGAGGATTATACTGTGGTTGCTCTGGGATGCAGGGGAGCAGTCAGGAAGGCCAAGGCAGAGATGGGACTGGGAATAGCTTCCCGGATCAAGGACAACAAGAAGTTCTTTTTTAGGGGACAAACAGAAGGTTCCGGGTAATGCGGGGCCCCTGCAAGACACGCAAGGAAATTTGGTTGTCACGCCAGACAACAAAGCTAACATATTTAATGACTTCTTTGCCTCCATTTTCCTGAGCAGGGACCGGATCAGCCCCACCATTGGGCCCTCCTCAGGCCTCAGGGGAAGCGTTACCAGGCCAAGGGTCAGTGAGGATCTAGTCAGGGAACTCCTGGAGGGACTGGATGTATTTAAATCAGCTGGTCCGGATGATCTCCACCCCCGAGTGCTGAGGGAATTAGCTGAGGTCACTGACGGCACCTGGCACGGCTGTACGAGCACTCGTGGTGCTCTGGTGTGGTGCCAGAGGACTGGAGGAGGGCCATTGTGGTTCCCATCTTCAAAAAAGGGAGGAAGGAGGACCTGGGGAACTATAGGCCAGTTAGTCTTACCTCGATCCTGGTGAAGCTTTTTGAGAGAATTATTCTGGAAAATGTCCACAAGGGGCCAGCAGGGGAGATTATGCTTAGGGACAACCAACACGGATTCATTAGAGGCACGTCCTGTGAGACCGACCTGGTGGCCTTCTACAACCAGGTCACCAAATCTTTAGATGCAGGGGTAGTAGTGGATACAGTCTTTCTGGACTTTTGGAAGGCCTTTGATACTGTCTCTCACCCTATTCTCATTAAAAAACTGGGGGATTGTGGTTTCGATACCTACACAGTCAAATGGGTCACCAACTGGCTGGAGGGCCGCACCCAGAGAGTGGTAGTGGATGGGTCATTTTCGACTTGGAAGGATGTGGGCAGTGGGGTCCCCCAGGGCTTTGTCGTCAGGCCCGCACTGTTCAACATCTTCATCAGTGTCTTGGATGAGGGGGTAAAAAGCACCCTGTTCAAATTTGCTGATGACACTAAGATATGGGGGGATGTGGCCATGTTAGAAGGAAGGAATATGTTACAATCAGACCTAGACAGGTTACAGAGGTGGGCGGATGAGAATAGGATGGGATTCAACACAGATAAGTGCAAGGTAATGGACCTGGGAAGGAAGAACCAGCAGCAGACCTACAGGCTGGGGAACTCCCTTCTTGTCAGTGCAGAGGCAGAAAAGGATCTTGGAGTCATCATTGATGCCAAGATGAACATGGGCCGACACTGTGGGGATGCAGTCAGGAAGGCCAACTGCACCTTGTCATGCATCCACAGATGCATCTCAAAAAGGTCCAAGGAGGTGATCTTCGCCCTCTACGTGACACTGGTCAGGCCGCAGTTGGAGTACTGTGTCCAGTTCTGGGCGCTGCACTTCAGGAGGGATGTGGACAGCATGGAAAGTGTCCAGAGGAGGCCACTCGCATGGTCAGGGGGCAGCAGGGCAGGCCCTATGAGGAGAGGCGACAGGACCTGAACCTGTTCAGCCTCCACAAGAGAAGGCTGAGGGGGGAACTAGTGGCCTGTTACAAACTAGCCAGAGGGGACCAGTAGGCACTGGGGGAGTCCCTGTTCCCCCGAGCACCACCAGGAGTGACCAGGAATAACGGTCACAAGCTGGCGGAGGGTAAATTCAGATTAGACATTAGTAGGCGCTACTTCACTGTCAGGGCAGCTGGGATCTGGAACCAACTTCCAAGTGAAGTGATGCTGGCTCCTACCCGGGGGGTGTTTAAGACAAGGCTTGACAATCCCCTTGCTGCAGTCGTTTGACCCCAGTACTCTTTCCTGCCACAGCAGAGGGGCGGACTTGATGATCTGCTCAGGTCCCTTACGACCTGACCAGCTACGAAACTATGAAACATAGAAGCATGCCATGATTTAATCTTGATGCTACTCTATTGAAAAAAATATGGCAAAGCCATGTACAGTATAAAAAAGGGAAATTGGTCTGAAGCAGGGGACAGATTCCTGGCTATAATCCAGGTCTGGCAATGTATTTAGGAATGTGGTTACGTCCATCCTTATTCAGCAGAGTGTTTACACATGTGCTCAGTGTGGACTCACAACACTAGCAGGTGATCTTCACAGATGATTAAGCCTAATCTTGTTTCTTGGCATTGCTTGATTTCTGGTGGGACTTCAGTGTGACCACCGATCATTGCTGATACACTGATGGTCAGGGGGGAAATAGGCATGGATGAACCAGGCAGCTGCTCAAGGCCCAGACAGAAACGGGGCCTGAAAATGATGAAAATAATAATTATTATCATCATTATTATCTCTGGTGAAGAGAGGCCCGATAATAAAAGTTTGTCTGGGGCTGCCAGGAGTCCAGGTATTGTGCTGCTGATGGTACAGGCAGATGTAACAGTCGTAGATACCAAAGGTTACTCATAAAACTGTTATGATGCAACTGTTATGTCTGCAAGCAACAGAAGTGTAGCAAAACTGCACCTGCTGTGCTCAAGGTCAAAGGGCAACACTACTGGATCATTTTGTTGAAACTGTTTGTAATAGTTTGTGTGGTCTTGAGCAGCAAAAACCTACTCCTTTGCCCCGGCCTTTTAAAATGGCTAAGAAAGTAAGTTTTTCTATGCCTGGAGGATTCAACTGCGGATGAGAGCTAAAGGCACGCTGCTAAGCTGGGGACTTTAACAACTCCCGTCTTCGGTGGACTGATACAGTAGGGGCACTTGTAAAAAAACACACTTGTTTACCCGTTCTAGACAGGCACAGTTACACTAGGCTCTAATGAGTTACAGCTTTTGGCTCTAACTCACCATGGCTCTAAAAGCCAAATTTCTTCATCTTCTGGATCTGGTGTTTCCCCATCTAAAATTAAGTTAAAATATGCACTCTTTGATATGGATAGCACCGAGTTTATTTAATTCAGGTTTATGAAGAAACCTTAGAAGGAATGTAACTATAACAACTATAACAAATGACCAACATGAGAAAATAACAGTTACAATATAAAACATTTGAATGCAATGCTAAATAGGTACCATATGGCTTATCATCTTGACAACTGTGCTTGTAGGTTGCATTCGCTCCTTTATTGTGTGTTAGTTTAGGTCTCAGTGGTAGCCACCCAAGTTGGAAATATTCCAGGCAAATCAAAAGAAGTGACCGTCTCTCCACATCTCCATGCAGGACAGTGGCCCGAGGCAACACTCTCCTCTGGGAAGGGACTGAGGTTTTCTATGGGTCCACACAGCACCAAGAATATTTGGACACCAATGAAATACAATTAACACTTGTTGGGCATGTCTACATGTGCAGTTAATGCAAATCAATTAATTATTGCTCGTTGCTCCAGAGTTTATGGCTCCCGGGTATGACATTTGAACATGCACCTAGGACCACAACATATTGAGCTGAATCAGAGCATCCATGGCAGCCTGGATCAATGTGCTGCAGAACATCTACATGGGTAGCCCCATGAGCATCTACATGGGTGCTGCTGTGGAGTAGCAAACTCTGCAGCAGGATAGTACTTGTAAATACCAGTAGTACCCCCACCCCTGGGCTTAGTTGGCTAACATTGTATCTCCTGTAACCTAGTTGCATTCCCTTCCTCACCCCCATCCCTCTATTGTTAGTCCCTCGCCCGGGCAATCTGTATTTCCCTATCAGCTTTGATATCTTTTTTCTGGATTCCTAATCCTAAACATTTACTAGTAGTATCTACTACTACTAGTAAATACAAGTACTTGTAATGACTAATAAATAGAAGTACTATCCTGCTGTGGAATTAGTTTACTCCAGCCAAATGGGTCACATATGTAGACACATGACATTTACTGAGCAGATAATTAATCTACTCTGCATTAAATGTCTTGTGTAGACGCAACCATTAGGAAGTTTCTGAGTTCCTGTACTTACCACTGAAAGCAGAATGAAAAATCTTTCCATATGTGCAGGTGGCTCTTCAGGGAACAGAGACAAAAAACAGATATGTGATACAACAAGGGATATAACAATCCCTCTAAAAAAACCTTACTATCAAATTTCTGTTTCATCCCTGATGGGCCGCAAGACTAAAAGAGATGACAACCTCCCATATGTGAGAAAAGGGTTTAGATAGATAGTAATTCCAGAAGAACACTGTTGTTTCATTATACACTGTAATACTTCGGTGTTCAGTACGTGTATCCTGATACAATACTTCATTAGCCAGGGATTATATTACTTTTCTACCATTGCCAGTAGGATATAGCTCATATTACTAAACCACCCTAAATCTCATATACATGAGATCATTTTTAAAGTTACAAGGGGAAGAGGTGCCTGCTCATCCCTATGTTGTATTTTCCACATGTGTAACCTGCCTTCCCCCATCCTCCCACCACAACCAACTCGTGAAAACTGGGGTGTGCATTATAAGCAGGAAAAATGGACCCCACCAAAATGCCAGTAGGACAGCAGTGGCAGCATTAATTGCATTACTTGCCATAACTCTGGGAAGCGTGGCAATTAACGCTGCCACTTCTTCCCTGCTGCCAAATCTCTGGACCCGTGGGGAGTCCCTCAGCTGTGTAGGGCTGGCAGCAGGTTTGGCTCTCCAAATGCTGGTACTCACATGCCATAAAAAAAAAGATTCTTCTTTTCTTTTCCTTCTTCAGAATCCCCTTCAAAAACAAGGTATGCATTCTATATGGGAGCACGTGCCATGTGTGAAAACATACAGTATTCTAGTTGAATACTCAGAAATTATATGCAGACAAAACTTAGAAGCCTGACCAAAATTTTTTTAAAAATGACCAGTTTGGATGTCCAACCTGAAATACTCAAATGGACCCTGACTTTCAAAGGATACCCACTGGTACTTGAAATCTCATAAAAACAGACTCTTATCAAGTCCCACATTGTGCATGAAGTACAAGAGCAATTCAAAGGCATCAGCCATTTTTTGAAATCTTAGACTTTGTGTCATGGAGTGGGGCCTAGGAACAGCTGTGATCCCTCTAGCGCCCCCTACCATGTCGAATAGGCGATCCAGCACCCTTTTTTCTTGCCTACTACATCTTGTTGGTATATATAGGTTTCTATGGGAGGCTGCCTTTGATCCCCTTGTACACGGTGTTATGCTGATACTATCCCCCATTCCGTATGGAGTGACCCAGTGCACCCCAGCCTTATGGGCTATGGGTGCCTCCTACCTCCCCTTTAGCACGCCCCAAGCCTCGCAGCTCTTCCGGACATTATCTGGTCCAATTCCTTTCTGCACCCTGCCTGGCGCCTCTGGGCTTGTCACGCAACCAGCGCCCCTGGGCCTGTCCCACAGCCGGCGCCCCTTCTCAGGCACCCCTGAGCTTGTCACGCAACCAGCGCCCCTCTATTCATTAGCCCTCTCAGGCTTACTGATAGTACTCTTCCCGATTGGGCTCAGGCGGCCTAAGCCTTACCTGACCCCTCTGACCCTTCGGGTTCCCCACCACTGGGGAGCCCCTCTGGGATCCTTCTCAGTCCGCACCCCTCCTGGGGTTTCTATCAATAGTATACGCCCACTCCTTGCCCTCACCAGGGTTTCTCTCTGTACATGCCCTCTCGTGGGGCTTCCCTCAAGTACGCGCTCACTCCTGGGGCTTCTCTCTGCCCTCTCCGGGCTCTCTGTAATCACAGACTCGCCCTCTCCAGGCTCATCTCTCTAGTAGCACCCACCCTGGGCTTCTCTTCGTGTGGCTCTCCCCTTGGAGCCTAACACGAGCCCCTGCAGGCTTCTCACTGGTGCTCCTTGCCAGTGGGGCTCAGGTGGCCTCAGCCATGCCTGGCCCCAAAATCCTCTTTGCCCTTCTCAGGGGTGGGGTCTTGTACCCCAACTACGGTGCCGTCATCAGCACTGTGCCCCTCCCCATGGCTGGGATAGTACACCCCGCAATGTAGCACCACACTCCGGCACTGGGAGCACCCCCACTCTACTGAGGCGCTCCTAAATGAGGCCTCCTCCATCCCCTTATAGCCTCACCCAGTCCTCCGGTATAACAGTAATGAAACAGAACCATAAGCCAAATGGCTGTAACACAACAACAAGCCTCCTGGCTATAACATGGGATTTAAGTTCACTTGGCTCTCTTGCAATGACCTCCCCATCAGGGTTCTTTCCACCCTTACCATGCCATAGCCACTTGGGTGGTCAGGCTGCAACAATCAGCTCTGCTCTGTTTGGCTCTACTGCAGAGCTCCCACACCTCAGGCTGCCAGAAGGGAACTGCTAACTAGGCCAGGCCTGGCCCCTTTCTGCTCACGTGACCAGCTTAATTGCCCTGGTAACTACCACCTGTGCTGTCTTCAGGAGTTTCAGCTACCCTCATTCCTTCATAGGTGGACCTGTGTGACCCTGTGACACTTTGTATATTAAATCTTTACCTTTTTCATGTTTCCTGGGCATAAATACAACCAAGGTTTGCAACAAATATTTGGCAGCCTCCACTATGCAAGGAACTTTTTTGTGCTTTCCTGCTGCAAGGTTCCAGCCCCCAGTGTCCTACTGTGAGTACATCCCTCCTTGTGCTCTGTCCTTATGAAAATATCACCTAATCTTTGATTTTAGAAGGGGGTCTTGTATTCACTCCCATGGTCCAAACACATGCACTACCACCTTCGTCCAAAAGCTTCAGTTCAGCTTTCTGCATTCTCATGGGGGTTTTTTTCTTCTCTTTTTACAGTCCATGCTCCTGAAATCAGGTGCTCATGAAATCAGTTAGCCTTCACTGGAAAGGAAAGGAAAATGTTCTTATATCCAGTCCAGCAGAGAAAAGCTTGACAATATGAACCATGAAAGCTCAAGAAAGAGAGCAACTCAAAATAAAAAAGGATGTCAAATGTTTCTCTTAAAAGCATGAGATATGACTTTTTTAAAAAGTCAAATTTTGGAAGGCTGGGACTCAGCAATACTGATTCAGTAATGCTGGAACCTGCCACAGTTCGTAGTCCCTCTACTCTTGCAACATACCTCAATCCCCATTTTGACTGGGCACTACTTTTGAGAAGTTCAGAATGGGCTCTATTTCTACCACTGCATGGCCCATGAAATAACACAGTTTGTCCATGTGTTGGTGGTGTTGCAATGATGCTGTCGCCATGATGTGGTATGGTCTTTGATTGAAAGCTTGTCTAAAACTATCCCAACCAGTGCCATAGCAATGAAGTTTGGTGCCCAGGGCAAAGTCTGCATTCCACCCACGCCCTGTGTACAGATCTGGGGGGGAACTTGCCGCCCTCCCTCCATGCCCAGGAATGCATGCAGCAGTGGGAGCCACCTTTCTCTCATTCCCGCACTCCACCAAACAAGCTGTTTGCTGCTTCATCCCATGCCCTGCCCTGGCTGGGCAGTGCCTATTGGTGCCCCTGTGCTTTGGTGCCCAGGGCAGTTGTGCCACTTGCCCCCCCTTGCTATGATACTGATCCCAATCATGCAACTGGTCCAATAAAAGATACCACCTGCAAAAATCCTTGCCTCTCACACTGCTTATTCAACTCCCTAATACTCAACATTCCTGTAAGGCCGGGAAGTATGAATGTTTGACTGGTGAAACTGAGGCAGATACTTTGATCGACTTGCCTAATAGCATAGAAATAATCAGAGTGGAGATGAGTACACTGGGAAAGAAGGTAGCCATCCATTTCTGCACTCAGAAAACACCTGCCAAAGCTTCCTGTATTAGAGACTCTTAAGACAAGAGTAAGAAGAAAAACAGCATGAACTACATACCTCTTTCCACATCCCACAAGGAACTTGAGAGGTATTTAAAACATATTTATTTGTTTCAGATGTTCTGTCTTGACAACTGTTTCCACCAGCACTTTACAGAGTTACTGAAATAATCCAACTGCATACTTAAATCAAAAACAACAGAGAGGGAAGGGGGGGGAGGGAACAACCTTGAGGCATGAGTGAAGGGGGAACATCATATTCTCAGAAATCTGAATTGAATTGTGGATTCTATGATGCAGAAGAATACCAGAAAAGCTACTCTCAATGACAGGACCTGCAACAGAGAAGTCACTTGCAGTACGAGTGAGAAGAATGCACAAAGGGAGGAAGACAAGGCAGCGCTAGAGAGAACAGAGGAGTTAAGGCTATAAGACAAGGTCTGTGAAGGATTCAAGAAAACATGTAAAACAAATGCATGCATGCACACAAACCTAGCAATGTGCAGAATTTATCTCTTATTTTTAAGAAACTGTTTTCATAGTGGAGGAACATACAAGGCAACAAGTGACTTTTGTGGGGGATTATGTGAAGCTATGTCACTTGATAGGCATAAAAAACATTTATTCCAAGTATTCCCTGGTACCGTGAATGTGATTCCTGTTACAGAGGAACAAGGAAGGCTCAGCAAGTGATGATAAGTTTACTCTTCTTCCTTTGTGAGGATGAGAAGACCCTGCATGGGAGTATCAGAAGACTTTCCCTTGGCACCACACAGTGGGAGGCGACAAAGTGGATGATCTTGAAGGATGGTGAGGACAAGAAGATGAACAACACCCTCCAGGCATGACCTGACTTGAGATGGAGCAATGGGACATGACCATAATACACAGGTGTAGGTGGATATACACAGACTGATACAAATCCCCCCCCCAACTATAAACAGTATCTTCATCAGCTGCAGGTAAGCATGCACAGAGCAATCCCTTATATTGCCCATATAGGGTGTAGCAATAGCTTTCCCTTTGGCTGACTCAGATCTACTGGCAACTGTTGTGGGACCAATGGTGTAGAGAGGAGATATAGCTCATATAGTTCATGTCTCATAACCAAGTGGAAAGGTGAGAGCGTAGCCATAACTGGGTGCTAAACTGGATTCCAATCATCCCAGTACAAGTGTAAAATAATCTCTGTGCACCTGCTCTTCCTGCTGAGATGTACACCACAAGTTGCAAAATTAAGCATTGTCATGGGGGCTGAAAGAGCCCCAAATGACAAATGAGGATCCTCTAGGGTGGGAATCATGTATAAAAGAGGAAAAAAAAAAAAACCCAAGAGAAACATGTACCTGCAGCAGGGTCTGCAGCACAGCTGGAGCGAGGGAGGACATTCGCGTGGGTCATAAGCTGCGTCTTTATCCAGCTGAAACCATCTGGTGAAGTCATCAGCAATTACCAGCCGGCAGAGATCACCGGAGAAGATGTGGGGGGGGAAGGAGAAGAGTCAGGGAAGAGTCGGGGACTCTCAAGGCAGGTGATGGGAGGAATACTCCAGGGGAGAGAGAGCCAGCAGGGGCTCTCTATGCCAGCGAAGACCAGGTTGTCAAGGAGGCAGAGGAGCCAGAGGAGGCTGTCTGCACCAGCAAAGGTTGAAGCGTCAGGGGGATGGGAGAGCCAGAGGAGGCTCTCCATCCTGACAGGAATGGCTGTGAGCAACAAAAGAGGCTGCAGAGCAGGATGGCAGGAGGCTGGGCATTGGCTCACAGTACAAGAAGTGGCCAGCCACTTGAAAGGATACTGCAGGACTATGGAAACGGAACCCCTCAGACAGAATCTGAGGAGAGCAGTGCTGCATACCATGTTCAGCAGGATGAGGGGAGAAACAACCTGGGACAAGGCGCTGTGGCCAACCCTGGCCAGATGATGAGTCAGCCCCCAGTGGGATCCTAGGGGCAAAAAGACACCCTGTTATCCTTGCAGTAGGGCTGGGGAGGAAACTGGATGGGTCCTTCCCAACTTATAGTTTGTTTTGGTTCCTTTTTTTTTCCCCTTTTTGGAGGGGTTGAGAGGTAGGATGAGACAATGCAGGCGAGCCAGGTCTGCACTGTCTTTCTTCTTTTTTTTCTTTCTGATTGTTGGTGCAATTTAGAGTCCCAGGTCCGAGACTGCTTTGGGGCAGGAGCAGGCCCATCTGAGACCAAACAGCCAAGTAATTGAGTTATCCCAGAAAGAAGTGCTGAGGGTGTAATAGGGCTCCGAAGTTTGCCGAGCTCAAGGAACACAACATCATTGGGAGTATGGCCAAGACAATCTAGTGACCCACCGAAAGGTTGGTGTGAGGTTGGGGTGTAGGGGAGGTGGATCCCCATGGATGGCTGCCTGGTGGACTCCCTGCCGCAGAGGAGCCCTGGGTGGTTTGCCCCCACACTGGAATAATATTCAAAGTCATGGCAGGAGAGTCTGGGGGAGGCCACCTGGGTAATAAATATCTACCACTAAGCTTACAGGAGACCACAGGATGTCTGTTGCCGGCTGTCTGGACCAAGGCTGCGCGCAACCAACTGTTCGAGGCCAGGCAGGCACAAGCATCAATTTGCATTTCCATGCAGTTTGGAAGGGGGTCACATCTAAGAAAGGTACAGGCTAGTGATGTGGGCATAGGACTCCATGAATTTCATAGTTTCATAGTTTGTAGGGTCAGAAGGGACATGAGCAGATCATCAAGTCCACCCCCCTGCTGTGGCAAGGAAGAGTACTGGGGTAAAATGACCCCAGCCAGGTGTCCATCCAGTCTCCTTTTAAAGAACCCCAGGGTAGGAGCTAGCACCACTTCCCTTGGAAGTTGGTTCCAGATCCTAGCCGCCCTGACAGGGAAATAGTGCCTCCTAATATCTAGCCTGAATCTACTCTCTGCCAGCTTGTGGCCATTATTTCTAGTCACTCGTGGGAGTGCTCAGGGGAACAGGGATTCCCCCAATGCCTGCTGATCCCCCCTGACTAGTTTGTAACAGGCCACTAGATCCCCCCCTCAGCCTTCTCTTGTGGATGGTGAACAGGTTCAGGTCCCGTAGCCTCTCCTCGTAGGGCCTGCCCTGTTGACCCCTGAACATGCGGGTGGCCCTCCTCTGGACCCTCTCCATGTCATCCACATCCCTCCTGAAGCGTGGTGCCCAGAACTGGACACAGTACTGCAGCTGCGGCCTGACCAGTGTCACGTAGAGGGGGAGGATCACCTCCTTGGACCTTTCTGAGATGCATCTGTGGATGCATGACAAGGTACAGTTTGCCTTCCTGACTGCATCCCCACACTGTTGGCCCATGTTCGTTTTGGCCTCAATAATGACCCCAAGATCCTTCTCTGCTTCTGCACTGATGAGAAGGGAGTTCCCCAGCCTGTAGGTCTGCCGCTGGTTCTTCCTCCTCAGGTGCAGTACACTGCATTTTTCAGTGTTGAAACCCATCCTGTTCTCATCCGTCCAGCCCTGTTGCCTGTCCAGGTCCAATTACAGCCTATTCCTTCCTTCTAGCATGAATTTCAAACTTTTAATCCTGGTCCTCTCATCAATTCCTCTTTAAAACCTATGAGAGGCAATTTTCTCTCTACTTCAGTTTCCCCTCTCTTTAAACCTGCCTAACCCTAACCTATGTAATGATAGGGGTTTTGTAAGGATTAATTCATTTTTGGGAAACCACTTTGAAGATGAAATCCTACATCCTGTCATCTTTTGTTGCAAGTCACAGCCTTTCACATTCGAAACTTTTCATTCCTTTTGTAACACCATTAACTTCAGCACAGTGACATCAGGGATGAACCTGGCCCAAAGTCATCTCTTTGACTGATTGTAAAATACGTGCTGTTCTGAATTCTGCTGACTGTTACATGTAATGATTTTGAGGCTTTTGTCATATTCAGGCCTTCATAAAACTGAAATATTAAGATCCAGGTTTGGTATCTGATTGAACTATTGAAAAGCCTCCAGATAATATACCCTGAAAATTTTATGAGGAGCATCTTACAGGTTTCTGGCCATCACTTCTCCTCAGATGACACCCATTTCTCTATCTTCTTTGATTCACACTCTGAACCCTCTGTCCCCTATTTATTCATCTGCCAGAGCTCTGTCACTTCCTGGTGATACCGTAACTTTCTACCACTGAATACTTCATAAAATGAAGTCATCTATGTGGGTACAGGGTTACCTCTGTCTGACATGTCTAACTCTACAATGTTAGTCCTCATTTTACTCTCAAGCCTGGAAATCTGAGAGTTGGTCTTGACCCGAGTTTATTTTTGCCTTTTACTTCTCCTCTGCATAGCTCCATCTCTGGAGCACTACCAGCTGTTATTACTTTACTACTGCTAAACCCTTAATTCACATGTGAATTGCACTTTCCTCTTTTATGATCTTCCCTCCATTTCTACTGCACATATTTCATAGGCTGCAAAAGTGGAGGCCAGACAGAGACAAGTTGCCTCTGTTTCCACTCATACCATCCATAACTATTCCCCACCTTGCCTCTGTAATCTCATATGTCAATGTCACACTGTAGCTCCAGTTGTCCAAGGTCTGGAGGCCCGAGAATCAGATAAATGAGTGATGTCCCTACATGAAATAACTGAAAAGGGACTTTTTGATCATAAGCTAAAGCAGTTACCTTTTAGAGTGGATTCTCTGTTCCACAACCCACAGGTACCCCATAGCTGTCTGTTATATCTGCAGGTCAAATATCTTGGAGAACTCTGAAGCCATATCCATTTAAATCACTTTCAGATACTAATAAAATAATCATTTTGAGCTCAATCTTATAAATCATGATTTAAAAACAAACATGGAAACTGATTTTAAAGGTCAAAAAGGCATAAATAATAAATACCAAAAATTAACATGAGATAGAAATTGAAATGTCCAGAATCTCTATGTAAGAAGCTGTACAGTATATGGCATCACCTGCCACCTAGTGGAAAGGATGTGTAATTGCAGCCATTTTTTGTGAGATGATCTAATCCAAGTGAAGAATCCTGGGAGAAAGTGTGTTACATGAGTAGGGAGTATGAATCCTGAAGGGTACCTTTCAGGTATCTATTTCATGTCCTGCTTGTACTGCAGCTGCAGCAACCTGGAGCAAAAACCCGGATGTCTAACTTGCTGAAGCAGCTGG
Source organism: Crocodylus siamensis (assembly GCF_052110815.1). NCBI lineage: Eukaryota > Metazoa > Chordata > Crocodylia > Crocodylidae > Crocodylus > Crocodylus siamensis. The sequence goes on along the minus strand of NC_143395.1, from coordinate 411,325,756 downwards.
GGAAAACCCCGAGGGTTAACAGACACTGCGCTCCATGCAGCCAGGCCTACACTGCTACTCCAGCATTGAGATATCTCCTTTAAAATGCTATGGGTATATCAGCTCTGTCCATGCTGGCTGATATTCTACAAATGATATATCCATAGCTGTCATATTAGCTAAGGGTATTAGATTCATAACGACCTAGCTAGTGCTACTGCTCATCCCCTCAGTGATACATGTAATAAATGGGATTTGGGGAAAAAAAATCCCACTGAAAACAAATAGCAGGTTACGTTCATCCCTGTGCTTGATGCACTGAGGATCAAATACACAGACCAAATTCTGCAGGCAACAAAGGCACTCTGTGACAAGGCAGGGAATTGGACCCAGTCTCCTGGGGTTCAGGCCTGAAACCCTAAACATTGGACTATCTTTCCTATCTAGATGCCAGCACTTTGGGCACATCCAAAGTCCATCAAGTCAGCAGAACCACAAATAAGAAACAAGACTGTATATGATATTCATAGGAGCCTTGCGTTTTTGATGGAATAGCTTCATCAACTTATGTGGAAAAGTCATGTGGTGGTATATAGTTGTAAGGGATTGCACACTTTCAACAGACTTTCTAACTTTCCAACAAATATAAAGCCTTTCAAGTGAAATTTTCAGCTTCCAAGCTGGCTGACTGGTTACAATTCTACTATGCCTAATATATGAATTGTCCCCGTCAGCCAACAAACATTAGAAATATTTGAGAGATTATTCATGCAACAGAGCTAGGCACTCAGGGCTGGAAATTAACCTGGATTTTGCCCAGCTAAGAAATACACCTTTTGTGTTTCCCCTGTGTAATAATTTCAAGAGAGAAATGGAAAATATAATAAGAGCAAGAATCCACAACTAATTTACAGTACTAGCTATGTTCACTTCTTCCTGGCCTATAGTACAAATAAATATCTCTGGTAGACTGAATTATTTCTATAATAGCAGGAAAGGGTAAGTCTTCATATGAGTAATCAGACTAATTAAGAAAAAATAGAATTTGCTTCCCAGTGTCAGCTGTGCTCACTTAGTCTAAATTGTCATGATAATGTAAATTAACATTTTTATTGATGATTGCTGTTGTTGTCAAATATTGTGAAAAGGCAGGAATACTGGGCCAGATTCATCCCTGGTGCAGCGTCACCGGTGTTACTCTAAGTGTCAGTCTGGGCCTTCCGTAACTAATTTGTTGCCTTATTGTGCTTAGGAAAAGTCCTATGTATGTGTATTAGTCATACACCATATTTTAAACAGATTTTTTTAATAAATTGTATTTGTATATATGAAAATTTCTTTTGAGTAAGGTCTACAGAGTATTTACAACAGGTGCTTCAGCTTACTATTGATTTGAGGGCAGAACCAGACCAGTTGGTTACTACTAGCAGGAAAATGCTCACCTCCTACTAGTTAAGGCAGCTTCTAAACCCAATTTAATTCAGCTCCACTTTCACAAATACAGGGCATGGGAACTTCTCCTGAACAGAAATCCCATTTTTCAGAAGTCAATAGCATTTCTACTCTGGATGATCCATGTAAATCTCTAATGCGGGACAGATTGGTGAACATCATTACTGGAAGGACATTTTCAGATAAATCCTTGCACCTTTCACCATGCTTCAGGAGCCAGAGATCTGTTACAGTGCAATTCTTGCAACAAGTTGCCTGTACTTTGGGAATCCGGGTCATGTTAAATATGGACATCCAGGAGACCGTTCTGTATTTGAAAATGTGCTCACACCTCTCCAGCTCCCTTTGGCCACCAAGGTGTGGATACAAATGCTGCCATAACAACTTCAGAGGCTAACCTGGGTTGTCCAACTTCTGAGCAGCCAGGGGCTGTATACCATGCATGAGCACATACATGAGAGAGAGAAAAACTGAAAGCAGCAGCTGGGTGGGAGCCAGCAGGCCACAAGCTGGACAGCTCTGGGCTAGAGTATAGGTAATATGTAGAATTTGGCTAATGTGCACGGATGGCTGTGTGGCTACCTACACTGTGTCAGTTTAGGAGATGCAACTACTCTGCGCTGGGATTGATAGGGCTCATAAGGACTAGGATCTGACGCTTAACTAGAGAAAGAACAGATCTTGAATTTCCTCATGACGTCAGTTAGATGAGCACAGTGGGGACCAGCAGTCTGAATGAAGTTTCAGAGGCAGATCCCAGTTTCAAATCCTGATCTACTTGGAGACAGTAGCTCTTGGGAGGTTTGTTTTAATGGACAGGAAATTCAGTGACACATCCTAAAGCAGCGTTTCTCAAGACATGGCTCATGATCCAAAAGTGGGTCACAAGAATATATAAATGGGTCATGAACAAACTTTAAAAATAGATTTTCCTTTAAGGGAGAATCACATGGGGCAACTGTGGCTTTTCCCTGGCAGTCTGGCGGAGATTCCCACCCCCCCATACACTCCTTCTGGCCCACACACCCACCCGCTGCCCAACACACTGGGGATGGTTGTGTAGGACCTGGGGACAGGGAGCAGTGGGTAGGAGTGAGGGCACTGGGTTGGGACTGGCCATCAATGTTTATAAATGGGTCCTGGTACAAAAAAGGTTGAGAACCACTGTCCTAAAAGACACCATCTAGGTAGACTGTAAGGAGTAGAAAGAAATTGCCCAGTTATGCTCAATGATCTTGGGCAGTTAGAACATGGTTTCATTCCCCATACCAAGCAAATAATGTTGAGTAAAGCAGGGTCAGGCTCTCCTGAAGGAACTCAAGGCTGCACTGGTTATGGGTTCAGTTAAGCCTCCCTGAAACTGGGAGAAACGTAAAAAAAAACCCAACAGCAACAAAACTGAACACAGCTCTTATCTCACAGACAGGTGAAACAAAATACTCAAAGCTACTGTGAGGCTGGAGTAGAAGTTAGCTATAGAGTCAAAAAGAGGAAGGGATCCATTTTGAGCCAATAAGGTCAGGAGGTTGGGATCTGTTTGGAGTCATTTGGGTGCAAGAGAATAAAGGTACGAGAAAACACTTCTGAAAACAACTGAGAAGAAACAAAGCCACGGAGATGGCAGAGAAAGCACTGGAAGTGTGGCCCTGATAAAAAAAAGCCTATAAAGAGGGTTTGGGGTAAAAGGGCTTGGAGCTATCATCATAAAGGGCATCTCCTGTTTCTTTAGGTGCATGAGCAATTTGTAAATGTTTCCAGAAATAGAAGGGAAAGCATCAAAGCAATACCTGGCTTCTTCACCAATTTCTTCTTCTCACTGGAACAACCCATCAGACTGAAATTTGGCTAACCACTCAGTCAAACAAAAAATGGCGGTGGGGGGGGAGGTAAGATTTCACTTGTTTAAGATCTACTGTGGACTTTGTGCTGTCTAGGAGAATACAAACTGTACTGTGGTCATGGTACCAGACTGACACCTCAAGGAGACACTCAGGAAGGGGTTGAAATAGAAGAGGGAAAGAGAGCACCTTCTTTCATTCTTTGGCTGTTCTTGGTCTACCTTGAAACACAGAAGAGATTTGAAATAAATTCTGGAAATCCTCTCTCATAAACTGAGCAGCGAAGAGGTTGGGCTGAGTCACCATGCACTGTGGAGGCTGACAAATACTAGAAGGAACTTCAGAGCGGGTCAGTGTCCTACCTCCTGTGATTGACTGGCATGGGTCTGCAAACATAACAGATCCATAGACCTTAGCATGATGAAGGAAAGAGGAAGACAGCAGAGATGAAGTACAGGGATAAAGGTGATTATTACACTGCACTGCAAGATGCAAATAGGCAGGAATAGTTTAAGCTCAACTACTGCTGAACCCGGTTCCAGCACTGACTGGGTGGTCAACATGGCTTGTGACTGGTCCATCAGGATTTGGCTCTGTCTTTAAAACATGCCCAAGACCATTAGTTACAGCTCAGTTTAAACTAAGCTGAAGCATGGTTATGAGGCCTGTGTAGATGGCACATGGAGCAAGAAGCAGATCAGAGGGGGAGTAACAAAGGTGTGATCTTCAAACATGCTGAGTGCTGCCACAGTATCTATGGACACAAGTCAATGGGACAACTCTCATGTTTAAAAGTGCAGCAAGTGTTTAAACTGGTGGCCTTAAGGATCAAAAGTGTACCGTTTACAAGATAGAGACCTAGACAGAAGGGAAGGAAAAAAAAAAAGCAGAAAAGGGAAAGAATGAATGGAAGGGGTTATATAGCTGGAGGAAGGATGCAGAAGGAAAGAGAGAAAAGCTAAGTCACCTTTTAGCAGCTCTTACCATAGCATTGCAGTAGAGAACTCATATTTTTTTAACCCTCAAGGGAAGAGTTTCTGATTTTTTTTCCCATTTCTCCAAGCATGCTATTGCACCCAGCTCTTGATTCAATAAAATTTGTTATATGTGAAGAAGCCAGACATATATGTGTGTGCATATATACACACAAGCAATATATACACACATATATGTGTGTGTATCTATGTGTATGTGTGTGTGTGCATACGCATGTGCATGTGTGTTTGGTTGTGTATATATATATATATATAAAAGCAAATTCTATGGCCTACATTTTTCTCAAGCATCTTTTGGTAAGGAGCAGCTAGACAGACTTTTCTGTACCATCCATCATGGCACCCAAGACAGCAATTTTCCATCAGTCTGAGTCTAGTTAAATTGAAGAATGTGAGCATTTAACAACATATTTCACAGACAGCATTTTGTCAGCTGAAACCCGACACCCATAAATTGCAGCTTGATATAGTTTTGACGGAGTCTGCTGACAGTCCTATTTCTTGCCCACTGACCACAGTTCACCAGCAAGCACCACTGTGAAAGTGCATCTGTTAAAACTGATCCCCATCCCCAGTGGCTATTCTGTCCAATCAATGAGGATTTTTTAATGGGATGCTTTCTCTGATAAGACCCAGCTTTGTATTTTGTGTGTGCGTGTGTGCAGGAGGGTAAGTGGCTGGCAAAATGACCAAGGCAAAACGTCTCTGAGTTCTTTGCTCCATCTATTGATCATCTCTAACAATTGAGTAAGCGTGTCCTGTCCAAAAATCTTATATTCCTGGATATAAACCTTGTTAAGCTTCCCTTGCTTGGATGATCAGCTTAAAACCACCTACCACTAATGTAATGTACAAACCACTGATACACTTATCTGTGACTGATGTGCAAGTCCAGACTCATGCTGCTAAAATGTGTGTATCCCATGCCATCGTTGAGTGCTCTGGCCCCATCTCTCTCTCTCACATACACACATAACTGCTTTGATTCAGCTCCTGTTACAGTCAATAAAAAAAGCCTTCTTCTGACCTTACATATAGTTGGCTTGGTTCCCATACTCATTAGTTATGTAAGCCTATAATTGTCCCTAGCGCAATGGATGTGGAATAAACACAGAGATGCTCATTGCTGTGCGGAGTGCATAGTTCCCACTGGTCCTGAGGAAGTTCGGCAACTGTTTGACCTTTGTCCTAAACTAGGTGTTTAACACCGAAAAATGCAAAGTTCTCCACCTTGGGAGGAAAAACCTGGGGGATCTGGGGGAACGTTTGTTCACCAGAGCGCCCCAAGGGATGACGAGGTCGAACGGTCACAAACTCCTGCAAGACCGTTTCAGGCTGGACATAAGGAAGAATTTCTTTACTGTCCGAGTCCCCAAGGTCTGGAACAGTCTGCCAGCGGAGGTGGTTCAAGCACCTACATTGAACACCTTCAAGAGCAAATTGGATGCTTATCTTGCTGGGATCCTATGACCCCAGCTGACTTCCTGCCCTTTGGGCAGGGGGCTGGACTCGATGATCTCCTGAGGTCCCTTCCAGCCCTGATGTCTATGAAATCTATGAAATCTATGAAATAGATAAAGCGAACGTTGAACTACCACTGAGGCACGTCAGACTCTTAAATCTCACAGACTGATTCTCCTGTACCTGGTACACACATTTACATCAATACAGAGCGCACACAAAATACCTTACAAGCGGGGCGGTAGCATGTTATGCCCTCTTGGTATTTGTGGTAGTGACTATGCAAGGATACAGGCCAGGCAGTGAACAGCCATGCATCTTTTTCCCAAGTAGCCAAGACCCAAGAGCAACCTGGACAAATCTAGACAATGCATGGCCAAGGCAAGTTTCACCTACCATTGCAGTGCCCCGTCAAATGTCATTTGCTGTATGTTGCGCAATATCCTGGGCAATAAATGAAACAAACATCATGAAAGGCCTCTAAATTGATACTACAATATAAGTGATTAAAAATGAGAAATTTAAATTTATCAGAACATAATCACAAACTGCCACAGCTTTTACTGATCTAGACCACTTCATGCCATCCATCGCTATCTACAACTTATTGTTTACTCCATCCTTTAGATCAGCCATAAATTAACAGTGACTATGGAGCATCTTAACACTAGCTTCTTTCTCCTCACAGTCACTTCCCTCTCTGTTTCACTTAACCAGTCTTTAATCCATGGCAAAACTATCTGCCTTACCTTGTGGAGATTTATTTGCTTTAAGAGGCTTTTATGGATGGATCCCATCAAAAGTGTTTTGAATAATCAAAATAAGTTATGGCCTTTGGATCAGCTTTATGTGCTGCTTTATTAACTTTTTCAAAGAATTTGAACAGGTTAGAGGTGCACAATTTTCCCTTAGAGACCACAAAATGGTCTGGCCCTATTCTTGTAGTACTGTACTATCCTTTTTTTAATTAGACCCCTATCATCTCTTTGTCCTTTTTCATTCCAATTTGCACCATAGTTAATGTAGTTTATGTCTCAATATATTTGGGGTGATTAGATAGGATTTAAAAATCTTTAAAATAAGTTTTTTTCAGCATGTATTAACTTGGGCACAGCTTTCATTAGCCATACAGACTCTTTGGTCTCTTATTTTATTACTCCCAGGCATGGAGTCTTCAATACAATGCACAACCCGACTTAACAATTCAAGAATTTCCTTGCAGCCCTGTGGTCCCACACCTTTGCCCTCCCACTAATGTAATTCTGATTTCTGAGGACTTATGTCTGAGGCTCCTGTGACTTCTTTGATGCAATTCCACTGTCCAGCTGCAGAGAATATAGCTCCTTACTTGGCACCTAATTTGTTACCTGCAATTTGTAATGCCAATTTGAGTTCACGTGATAGTGGAGCCTTCTCCCTGGATACTTAACTTCTCTTTTCCACGACTCCGATTTTAAGTGTTACCTTGTTTCAGACATACATCATGTTGACACCCACATCTTCCCAAACCAAACTGTTCTGGCTCTCCCATTTCTGTTTCAAAGCTTCTCCTTTGTTAGCATAAATATGCTATTTTTCCTCCTAAAAGTACAACTATCAGAGCAGTGCATTCAGGCTCCACAGGAACCCAATTAAAGCTGACAACAGTGATCACTTGATGAGCCTGAATATCACCTAGTACTTCAACATTTATAAATGAAGATGATCGCGCATGCTTAGTAGTATAACACTTAGCATAAACAAAGTGCCATACGTGTTCAAAATCATTTACAAACTTGGGGCGAATTTCAGCCCTTCTTCAAATCTACTGACTTGACTTGCAGTTCTCTAGGGATGGATTTGCTCCATTGTAATTCATTCCTAGACACGCGCATTTCTTTAAAAGTAAATGTCTCTTTCAAACTGATTCAGCGAGCAGCAGAATTGGACCCAGCCTATCAGCTGTACTGTACAAGATTGTACCATATTAGTACCCAATTCTGCTCTCTGTTCATCAAGATCATCTTTCTTTGGTTGAACTCCAGTTGTGAAAGCAAAGCATCCGCCCCTAAGGCTACTAAATATTCTGCTAAAGTGACAGATTAGGACACCCTTATTAAAGGTTTATAGCGCATTACCCGGTGAGTGGTAGCAATAACTTCTGCAGAGTAAAGTTAACTATACAGCCATTAGCACCATTGGCAATATTTTGACGGAACATGCATCACACACCAATGATCCTTGGAACACTAAATGTTGACTATAATCAAAAATATAGGCAGACTTAGCTTTGTAATGTATTGCATAACATTACTTTGTCACCAGACACACACACATATGCACACCCACACACCCACCACAGTGTAGAAAACATGTCAGCCATTAAACCACTCCTCTCTGTATTTCAGAGGAGAGTGAGGAAAAACAAAAGGAGGAATTACAGAAACCTTGTGGAAAATATGGGACATTCTTGTAAACTTACCAAAGCTATGAATGAATATTTCTCCCTTTTCCCCTCAACTATTTTTGCATTGTTACTTACTGGGTGCATCTACATGTGTTATTAGTGTGATGCAGTAAACTCCGGCACAATTTGCCCTAGAGTTAACGGCTCCTGGGTGCAGCATTAACATGTGAGCCCAGGACATCAGTAGTTTGAGCCAGGGCAGAGCAGCCCTGGGCTGGGAGCAGGCTCAGGGGGTCATCCCTAGGCTCCAGGTTGTGGTGTTGGGTAGTGGAGGGGCTGGCTGGGGCACAAGAGTGCCCAAAGGGTGCAGCTGCATGGCTAGGCAACAAGCAGGGGTCTGGCCCCCTGCTGCCTGGACTGATCGGGCACAGTTTATGCCCAGGTCAGCATTTACATGTAAGTTTAGGTACAGTTATTTTTTCTGCCATAAGTTAGTACCATCCTCAACAGTCTTATCTTACAGTGGTGAACAGTGGCTTGCAGCAGTCATTGCATCACACGTGTAGACTGTGAGGGTTTACCCCACATCAAATTAGTCTGCTGCAAAGTTAACCACACATGTAGATGCACCTGTGGAGACTGAAAGCGTTAAATTCTTTCCTGAGATGAAAGAATAAGGGGTGGGAATTGGCACATGGCACAGTCCTGTAAATCCATTCAATACACCTTTTTGAAGCAAAGCAATTTGAACACCGTAATTATGGGAAGACCAAAGTTAAGAAAGATTACATCTGAGTTGATCTGTCAATTAAGTAAGAATGTGCGTGCTAAAAGGTATTAGCTTGTTTCTAGGGGACATGTCATTTTTATGCAGAAGATGTGCAGAAGGCAATTTTCCATATTGTTGCTGTACAAATCACCTTTGTAAGCAATTAATTATCTCTGTTCTCACATTCTGCATAAGTGATCTCTTGTTTGCAACACGTTTGCACATGGTAACTGTCAGAGAAAAAACAACCCAGAATAAAACACCACACAGGAAACAAACTTCTACCCAAAGAACTTCTCTTTGATTTCTACTGCATTTTTTTTTTAAAGAGAAGCAAGACATTTTGACAAGGAAATGGTAACTATTTCCAGCCATTAAGGTTTCAGGGAGGGTGATAATTGATATAGTGTAATAAGAACGGGACTAAAACTGAAAAACGGAAAATGCTGGTTGAGTCCTGAGGTGAGAGAGAAAGACTATGAGACCTATTAACCTGTGGAGTGTAGGTCAAATGCAGAAAGGCTCTGATTCTTGGCACTTAAAAGGAGATATATGTTGGAGAATAACACTGTACTCTAAGAGTACTTAGCATGTATTTATTTTATTTATATGATGCCCTTCAGAGGCTATGGACAATTTACAAACAGAATAATTTTAAAATTGGAGAGCAACAAGAGAAAACAGTAATTTTAGGCAGCTTCTGGAGCTCTTAGCACCTGGCTTGTCTACACGTTAACACCTTTTAAGAGGCTTAAGGCACTTGTTATTTGGTTTAAACTTACACCACTCCAGGGCAAGATCATCTCGAATCTGCCTAATTTTGCTTCTGTTCCATTAAGGTGTGGCCACTTCAGGCAGCCATCCCACCCAAGCTGAAGTCCTCTAGCATCCCAGAATGCAGTGGCCCCTCCTGAGTCAGGTGAGTGGGGATGCTGGGGCACAGTAGGGCTGGGCACAGCATATCTGCCCCACGTCTCCCACCAGGCAGAGCCAGTGCTACAGCCCTGGAGTACTCAGTAGCTGCAGTGCCTTCCAGACCAGCTTGCTGCTCCGAATGCCCAGGCTGGACTCGGGCTGTGGTGCTCGTGGGGAGTGGCAGGCTGGTACTCACCCCTCTCACTGGTTGGGTATGCACTCAGGCACATGCTCTGCTGCAATGTGTCCCTCACCTGGTGCATGCACTTCTAGGGTTTGGACATACCCCAGCAGAGCCAGGCAGCTGGAGCAGGGCAGAGCTTGGCGGCTGCAGCGCAGCAGCCTGAGGCCAGTTCCTGTTGACCTTACGCTCTGCTGGGGTATGCGGGGTCTGCTTGCTGGCTCCTTCCACCTGGCTCACCCAGCAGTGGTTGTGGTTGGCAAGCTCCTGAAGCCCCTGAGCTCCTGGTGGCGGTCAGGTAGCTCCAGATATGGACTGCAGAGTTTGGCGATGCCCGTCAGGCCTGGAGCTGTACTCAGTATGCAGGGAGGCTTCATTGCTCAGTTACCTCCCAAGCACAGTGGGGGCAGGAACTCTCCCCCACCCCGCATTCTCCCAGACTGCTAGACCCAAGAAGAGCGAGCAAGTTGCAGGGCTGTGACACTGGCTCGCTCCAGAGGGACCAGCAAGCCTGATGGGGGTGGGTAGAGGGATTGGGCTTCCCACCGCCCCCCAGACCTAGGAGGCAGCTATGAGTGATACAGCCTCCCTGCCTGCTCTGTGCAGGCCCAGCCCGGATGGGCAGTGCCAAGTCCCTCATGTTGGGCCAAGAGCTACCTGGCTGCTACAGGGGGTTGAGAGGTTTCTTGAGCCTGCCAACCGAGGTGGGGGGAGCTGGAAGCCAGACCCTGTTGGTGGAATGAGCAGGAACCAGACTTGGGATGCTGCACTGCAGCTGCCGAGCTCCACCCTGCTGGGGCACCTCTGGGTCCTGGGAGCCCAATCCTGTTTTTCTTTGGAGCTCAATCCCCTGCGCCGTTGCTGGCCAGATGGGTGCAAGTTGAGCTCCAAGGGGCCAATCCCTTCCTGCGTTCAGGTGGCATCCAGCTGACTGGCAGCCCAGGTTGGGGTGGTGTTTGTGGGGGCGAGCTCTGGAGAAACAAAATGATCAGGCAAGTCAGTCTGGGCAGTGGTGGGAAGCACCGGGGTCACCAGGCACTCCCCAGCTGTGGCGTTTGCTCTGTCTGGTGGAAGCAGCGATCCTAGCTCCTAGTCCTGCCCCTGATCGCCAGCCCTCCAGTGGCAAGTCACAGCTGTACAGGCAAAGGACAGTCAAGGTGTGATTGCCTTAAGGCGTGATTGCTCCACTAAGCAAAACAACACTAAGCCAACTAATCTTTGTCTGGCTTATAGTGTATGGTGTAACAAGGCCCTAGAATATCAGGATAAAGCAGAGATCCCCCTAAACAATAATCTAAATCTAACAGAGTCTAGCAGACTGGCTTCTTGTGTCATCTGCCCATATCAAGCTGCCAATAAAGCCTTAATGCAGTGTCATCTCTCTCAAGGCAGATATGGCATAGTTTGGATAGTCCATATACCTGAGGAAGTTCTAAGACCCTGATTTTGATGGAAAAAAAAATCTTGGAATCATTTTTAAAAAATCTGCCAGAAAAGTATTTTTGATTTTCCAAATATCATAGTTTGAACCCTCACAAACTACTCTAATCTGAGCCCAAGATAGGCAATAACAAAACCCTGTCTGTTTGAAGGCAAGCTATACCATGGCACATCAAGGCTTGGTCATAGAAAAGAGGGGCTTCAAGAGGTCATCTGGTCTGGTGGGGCCAACCTTTCTGGCAGGTATGCCACAAGTTAGCCCCATCTCCTCCCCTAGTGCCATTCTGATTCCTTTCCTTTATCTGGTCTGCTGCTCTGCTGTTCCCACTGTTCCCCAGTCAAGTTGCTTCTCTGCTTTCTGCTACATGTCATCTGCTTTCTGCCTAGTTTGGCATGGCAGGAAGTGCAATTTTGGCATTGGGGATCAGATCCCATTGTGCCATTAAATAAATGTGTGCCAGGTGCCTTAGGCTCCTCTCATATGGCAGGCTTTCCATTCCTGCGATTCATCCTAGTAGCCTTTCTCTGCACCCAGGATGCATCTACACATAAAATTAAGGTGGTGCAATAAACTCTGGAGCAGTTCATGCCAGAGTCCACTACTCCCAGGTGCAACATCTACATGTATACCTGGACGGCAGCAGTTTGAGGTGAGGAGAAGCCCTGCCTGCCTGGGCTGATCAGGTGCAATTTATGCCCCCGGTCACTGTCTACATGTGCATTTCAGTGTAGAAAAGTAGTCCCCAACAGTACTATCCTACAGTGGAGTTAAACAGCTTACTGCACCCTAATACTGGTGCATGTGTAGACCATGTACTTTACTGAGGAGCTAATTAGTCAACTCTGCAGTAAAGTGCATGTGTAGATGCACCCCCATTTCTGTTTAAATTCAACCTTTCTTGATCATGGGTGGCCAAGATTGTTTGTAGAACTCTAGACAAGCTCACTCTGGTGCACAGTGCCATTAATACTTCCAGCTCTTTGTTCCCCTGTGCTGCAGCACTTTGGTCATTCATGACCATGTAGTGCCCCGTGACTCCAATCTCCCTCCTTCCTCTCTCCCCCAGCCCCAAGCAGCCCCTTGCAGGCTGGAAGGCTACCAGCCTGCAAGAGGAAACCTGTGGTTTCCCATGGTTTCCTCTGTTAAAGGGGGAAATCCACGTTTCCTTAGCAAATGGAAAACCCGGATCCCTGCTCATGTTTGTTTTGGGTATTTTTCCCTTCTCTGTTATTTCTGTTTGTGAAGCTCCAAACTTAGAGCAGGAATTCTTGTTAGATCCCCAAATTTTAAGTTATTGGATTCTGGTGAGTTTGGAATGGACCATTTGAGAGATGACTTCTCCACTGCTGGGCACCACCACAACTGAATTGAGAAGGGCAAATCAAACTTGAGGTCTTGTATTAAAAACAGAAGGTGATTCCCAACAGAACCTTTGGCATTTACTCCCTTCACATAGGGCCCTGACAGCCTAAATTCGCCGACTTAATGTGCATTATTCACCTGGACATGAGCAGTTCAGCCTAGGGGTTAGTTACTCAAATGTGGGTGTAGCCCAGATTGGCTTCTAACCCTGGCTTGTCCTGACTTTGGGTGCAGTATTCAAATCCAGTTCTCCCGGGGGGAGCCAAAGCCAGAGACAAGGGCAATCAAGGCTTAAGTGAGATCAGAAGCCAAAAGCCAGAGCTGAAAGTCAAACCAGAATCATGAGCTGCGAACTGAAAACAAGGTAGGCCAAGGGTCTTACCAGAGTCAGAGCCAGGACTCAAAACCTTAAGACCAGCAAGGAAACAGGTGGAAGGTCAGGAGTAAGAACTTTTGCTTTTGTCTGGGCAAGGAGACTTCAGGCTAGGTCTGGCTTTTAATGCCTAGAGCAGGTGGACCTGTTGCCTCATTTAGCCGGGCTGGGACGGGGGCACTACTCTGGGCATGACTTGCCATGATCTCTGGATTGGGACTGTCTGTGTCCAGGGTTCTGGTCTGGCCTCATTACAATGTGTACATACTGCAACTTTGTGGGCAGGTGTTTGTAGAGGTCTGACATTTTTAAATAGGATATATTGGGAAAAGCTAATCCCCAGCAGCCCACCTCACTACCTCCTGCCTCCACATAAGCAGCAGTCTGGTATTGCGGACACTTCTTGCTATATGAAGAAAGAAAAAAGGGCAACCATCAAGGCAAGGACCTTCTTTAACTGAATTGCCAATAGCAAATATCAACTTAAATTTCTGCAATGGTGCCTAGAGGTGTTGAAACAAGACTAAATATATGAATAAAGCAGCAAAGCCTAAATGCTCCTCAGCCATAAACAAGATTTTTGTGAGCAACAGTTCATTTGTTTGAGGTATAAGAAACAAGGCAGCAGGCTTAGTCTTATTTTGTCCATTATGCTTATATTTCTATAAACCTGTCTCTGTTTCAACAAAACAAGCCAAGTATCTTGTTTCATAATCGTCTCTTTTGTATTTAAATGCTATTTTCATTGAGTGTCTTTGTTTCTTATTACATTCATCAAATGGAATAAACAAATTGGATATCCAATTGCTGTATAAAGCTGATTAAATTGCATGTTTTCAGCAGAAATTGTATCATGCTTGCCACTGCTTTGTTTGGTTTTACATCCTAGAGAAGTACTTCCCCATTTAGGTTTTTAAAAGACAGACAGCCCTTTCCCCTTCCCCCCAACCCCCCCCCCCCCCCCGCATCAACATTCATTACAATCAAAAGAGAAAATATACCCGTTATTTTTTCTTAAGGGTAGCAACAACATACATTCTGTTAAAGAGAGAGGTCTCTAAAGCAGAGAGATCTGCTACAGGGTAATAACTTTGCAAAATGTGACTGACAGTTACCAGATTATCTTCTTAATCATGCTTTTATTTCTATTACGAAAGCCTTCTACATGCAGCATGTTTCAAACGCACCTTAAGGCTGAATGCAGTAGTGAAGGATCAAAGGAATGTATAGAAGAGCCTTTGTCATAGGCTTGACTATCTAATAACTGTAGTCTAGCTCTCAAACGAAGAATCATGTTATGTTGTTTAATGCAAATTCTGAGATAAAGTCTATGCTAAAAATGATCTGTAAGGTCCCTTCCAGCTCCTAACAACTATGAAACTAAGGTTAAGGTTGTAGGAATAAGTAATGGGTTATTATATCACATGTTCTGATTATCCTGGTAGCTGGTGGATCTGACCAAGATCTCATTAGGAGTGATATGGTGTGCTATGACCTAAGAGATTGTTTCTGAACTTTCCGTGGCAACAGTACTGAACAAAGAAATAGGTTATGGGCAACAACATATTTGGCTTTTCCTGTCAACTTCAGTTAACTTCTGTCATTTCATAAAGCCACAAATGAATTCAGAGATCAGGAGCAACATGTTAACTGAGAGTCCTGGGTAGACCACTGCCCTAGGGGATCTGTCGTATTTTAGGTATACCATGAGTTTGGAAACAAATGCTAGAAGATCTCCAAGCACTAGACAACTAATTCTAAGTGGCTTTCCAAGACTTCTTGGGCACTTTAGGTTTCCTTAATGAACAGAATGAGATGTGAAGAAACCATAAGTATACTTGCTTTTACCTTGTCACCAGACTGGTACAGACTGTGGGTTGAGGGGGAAAGGTTTGCTTTCCTCGGTAGCAGGGGGTGTGGCCCTTTTCCTTGGATTTCTCAAGTGTTTTTTACCAGTCTTAGCAGCAAAACATTGGCCACTGTGGTCCCATTGCGTTACTTTTGAAAGGTTAGGGTGTTATATCTTGGGGTTGTGTCAAGGTTCACTGTAGTTTTGCTAATAGGTTAGACAATGGGTTTGTATAGGATGGTTTGAATAGGGATGATCCTGCCTCAGTCACAGGGTTGGACTAGATGACTTCTGGAGGTCCCTTCCAGCCCTACTTCTCTGTGCTCATAATTTGCTCTCCACATGTATGTAAATGGAAGCAGAGCCTAAATTTTAATAATATGAGTTTTGAAACAGGGGATGCAACATAAAAATTACCAGAACCGTTCATTCCATAGCCCAGTTAATACTTTAATACACTGAAACCTTTAATAGATAACAGAAGGATGCCTGCTGTTTTCTAGCCTGCCCTTAAGTACGGTCCAAGTTCGAGTGCATAAATGGGGCACAGTCTCAGAGCAATCCCCTTCTACAGAACTGGAATATATGCTTCCATAATAAAAAAGATCTCCCTTTTATTATGGAATAAGAACAATGATTATCACCATTACTAGTGCTGCGCAAAATTTCACTGGCTGTTTCGTTTTGATGCTGTTTCAACTTATTTTAAGCTTTAAACAGTGAAATCAAAATGAAATGAAGGGCTTTGAAACAGTCTCGAAACAAAATGAAACATTTTGGGTTTCAAAGTGAAGCTGGGCTTGCCTGCAGGAAAACAGAAAGTAAGGAGAGGGAGGCAGAAGAGGGGGAAAGGACACAGCGAGGGCATAACTTAACACACACGCTGGAGAAGCAGCTCCTGCGGGAGGGGAAAGAAAGGCTTTGTGATAGTCTGGCTGCCTGAGATCCTGCTGGTGCTACTGTCCCACTCCTCACTACGTTATTATTTTACCTATTGGCATTTAAAGTGGTGGACTGGGATGAGGCTGTAGGGGAGGAGAAAACCTCACTGGGGCACACTACCATGTCACGTAGAGGCCCCAGCGCCAGTGAGGGCATGGCTTAACACACACACAGTCACACATGTCACGAGTTTTGCTTGTCAGCAGCCTGAGGTGCAGTTTCCCAGAACCCCCTGCACCTATCACCTTGAAAGCTGGCAGGATTCATGGCCTCAGCAGGAGCTGTCATACCTGCAGTTTTCACCCTGCTGCACCTTAACACATAGACTTGACACGGATATTGCTTGTCAGCAGATTGAGGTGCAGTTTCCCAGAAACCTCTCTACCTATCTCCTTGAAAGCTGCCAGGTTTCATACCCTCAGAAGGGGCTACCATACCTGCTGTTTTCATCCAAATCTGCCATCAAATGACAAAGCTATAGGCAGTTTTGTGCTTCTCTATTATAGCCTATGGGTGAAACGTCAAAACAGCGTTGAAACAGGTTTGACGAAACAAAATGGCAAAATGGAAGTTGAAACAAAACAGTGCTGTTTTGCACAGCCCTAACTATTACTGCTACTATTATTATTATTGAATAATAATAATAATAATAATAACCTCCTATATATTTATAAGAAGTCTGTACAGTCTTCGGAGGACACCATCTTTACCAAAGAGTTTAGACAGACAGCAAGTGAACCAGTGCTGGAAATTTTCAATTAAAAAAGTAAAAATGTCTTAATTTCTTAAAGGAAAAGTACAAGTTTCCATAGTTATATGGGTTTGAGGAGATGGAAGGCAGTGTCCATAGTGTCACAGAAGAATTGGTGCTTTAACCCAGGAGCATTTTCAAAGGGCATCACAAAATTAACACTTTTCTATGTAGATATGAAATTTAGAAGCCAGAAATCCCAGGCAATAACGTGCTCTCTCTCTCTCTCAAAACCAGCAGCAGCCAGGTATTAGTACTTCATTGTCACTTTTCACACTGAGCACGGTTTATGTAGCTTTGAAGATATTTAACCATTCTCTTACTAGTATCATCAGTAATTATCAGTATTTCATGTAATTATGAATACAGCTGGAACAGCTAGTCAGATTTCAACAATAAACAATATTTTCACACAACTTCTCTTCTGAGTTTTGGGTTTCTCAAATTCTTCTTGGACTATAGGTTTTTGGCACAAAGTTAGTGTAAACAAAATTGAGATATGTTGGTTAGCTTCCAATCAGACAAAATAGGTTGCATGGTAAGTTTCCGTTCACTGATTGGATAAGAAATTTTTATAGACAGCATATTTGACTTGGAAATAGGACTATAGCAAATATCAGCTTAAATTTCTGCAATTGCTACATAAAATGGCAGATTCTTCAAAAATTCTTGGGCGAAATGTTATTATGGAAGGGTTTCTTGTTTGTTTTGTTTTTTGCATTAGTTGTCCAAATCTAAAAACTACTGTAATGGATCAAAACAGATAGCACGATTCATTCTTCGTGAAGTGACTAGAAAATGTCTACATGCAGAAAATAGTTACTATTTTCTTTTTTTAAAAAAGAAATACAAATTCCTAAGTGGAATATGGAGATTCCTTGGATGTGTCAAATGCACACTACAGTCATTTGCAAAACTACCCCAACAAACCTTGTTTTGCCAACTTCTGTACTTTTTATAGCTTCAAAATGATTGCATGAATCTCAGCTTTCATTCAACAATGTTTTTCTCCCCCATGAATGCCAAAAGGATCCTGAAAATATGAAGCCCTATTTTGCAAAAACCAAAGAACTTAAAAATCCATTATATTTTAGTCGGCAACTCACATTTTTTGAATGTTTAGCATTAGCAACACTAAACATTATTTCATAGCGGGTTAAGCTGAAAATCTTAGCATTTTTTTCATGAAGATTACCACCACAAAAAACAATGGCTGATGAATTATTTTATTCAGAAAGGTGCAGTTGCACTATGATTGCTCCTTCCTTCCCTTTCCAGTATATTTCTTATGTTGAAGAACAAATGGCCATTGGAAATCTACGTCTAATAAAGTTTTTGAACCAGTATCTGGTCTAGGTTTTTTTGCCTTGTATGCATTATGGATGCCTACGGCCGAGTTTGGCTGTCTGTGAAGCTATTTACTTCACTTTAGAGAGAACGTTTGCTTACAATCGATTGCCATTGGGTATTCTTATTCAATGACTTTACAGAGAGGATTCTCAGTCTACTTTAATCACCAGTAGCATGGCGATTTTTCCACATAGTACAACTGAAAATACACTTCCAGACTGTTTATTGTTCTGTTTCTATCAACATGAGAATTATTAGGTAGACACAGGGGGAAGTTTAGGTAAGGTTACAACATATAATTTTTGTATCCTGAGAATCATGTCAAGTCTTTTGTTGCCTAGTCTTTTTGTAATAGTGCATAGGTATTACCGGTTTCTCTCCACATCCAATTCACAGAGGATACAAGTCTTCAGTCTCCCACTTACAGAACCTTAGATCAAGTGTTTTAGTTCTAGAGGTCTCTGCTTCAGTTCCCCAGGCATCAGTTAAGAGGTGCTCCATCACATATGCAAAGAAAGAAAGCTAAAGCGAGAAAGGGTATAAGACCATGACCTGTTTGATGACCAAAAGGAAGGTTTTTGTCATACAAGTCCTTAAACTGTCCATTTTGATTTTCTATTAGGTCATTACTAAATTTTTCTGGTCCTCAGGAAGGAAACCTTTATGCTCATGAGATGCAGGAGTCTACACAGCAGACCGCTGTGTACAATCCTGTTTTATATTCTGATACTTTTGCTTTACCTTCAGGCAAAGCTACCCATTGAGCTAAGCACCACTCTTCTCCTGACAGTGTCAGCCCCTGGCTGTCATATAAGTCTTAATTTCACAGAATAGAGTAAGTCATTGATAATAAATTTATTTCCTATTAATTAATTTCCTGCTGTTTCCTCAGTCTGATGAAGTGTATTTATCCCCGAAAGTTTGCAAAGAAGAATTTTTCCAACTATTTCAGTTGATTTCATAAAAGATATCTGATTTACCCAATGGACCTTGTCTGGCTGTGTCCTTAGACCAACACAGCTACAACCTATACCCCTTTTCTTCCTATTGGCACTTACATCTTTTTGCTTTAAATATTTTTATAATAAAGACTTAAAGTCAAAAGATTCTCTCTCTCTTTCTGTGGGTGAATGGAAAGTTCTTAGAAAATTACGAGTCAAAGTTGATTAGTTATTTGAAGCTGTTTCCCCAAGAGTACCTGACAAATCATTTTTGGTGCAGAATTGTGCAACAGGAGCCCACCCCAAGCGGGGGGCCATAATGCTCCTAAAGTCCCCTCAGCCCTTGTCTCACCCTGTCCTTAAAGGATCTTCCCCTTCCACTTTCCTGCCTTGCCTTGATGTAAATATGTACTTGTGAAAAGTGAGGTCAGACTGCCTGCCCAGCTGTGGCCCTGGGCTTATATCCTGCAAGTCTAACCTTTTTTGGGTCGTGTGGCTCCCTTGATTGGCCTCTGCTTCTCCTGTAACCTACCTTCTGTCAAAGTAGCAGGAGCACCAAGCTCCTTGCTACAAGTGGTCTGTGACCAGGGTCTGAAAAGAAAAGTCAGTCTAGTTTTGACTGGACACAGGTTACAGGTGACTACTTCCATTCCCTGGTAGAATAAATATTCAGAATTGGGTTCTTTTTGAATAATTGCATTATGATTTTAAAATACAGTTCCTGTATATAGGAGGGTATATTTTGGAAAGTAATGGCAATTTCAAAATTAAACCACTTGTGCAGATAGCAATCATTTACTGGACCACATCATTTCTCTGCATAGTTGTAAACAATGTCACCATCAGTGTCCCTCCCTGCTGTGTAGTTTCCCAACTAACAGCACAAAAAAAAGTGGTTTTTACTCTCTGAAACACTCTGGTACGTTCCATAATTTTGCTGAAAATCCACAATTTCCATCAGAAGGAATCTTTCCGGGCAGCTGAGGGCTAGAATATTCACTGACCTTGCACATAGAAATGGTGAGAACTGAGAAAGGGATTATTCCAGGTGCCTTCAAATTTGTACAAGGGATTGGTCATGTCCCAGTGTTCAGTGCTGGCAAGGATGGTATACTGCTTCTTCAGAGAAGCAGCCTTATTGAGCAGATATGCACTGGCGTTGCAGGGCACTAAGGTGTGCCTGATCCATAAGTGCAGACACTGCCTAGGGAGCAGGCCCTAGAAGCCAGGCAGAACCCCCACAGGTGCAGGCTGCTGAGGCAGCAGGCTAATAAGGGAATTAGCCAGTACCTGCACCCGGTCAGCTGACTGGAAGAAGGCAGGGCCCTAGGTACATATAAACCCCAGGGCTGGGACTAGAGAGGTAGGTTTCTGGCAGCAGCCAAGGGGAAGGAGCTCTTGTAGGGGAAGCTACTTGGAGATGCTTGACTGCCTGTTCTGCTGCTGGTAGGATTGAGGGACTATAGGAGCTCATAAGTGCTGGTGGGGAGGAGGCCTATTTGACTGAGAGAGAAGCTTGCCTTCTTAAAAGGGATAGAGGGTGGACCCTATGTTATTGCTGTGTTGTAGCCCAGGGGCTTGTGTTTTCTGTTGTTGTTTAAACTGGTGGACCAGACTGAGGCTACTGGGGAGGAGGAGGCCTCGTTGGGGCAGACTACAGTGTGGAGAGCCCAGCACCAAAGGGAGTGCAGCAACAGGGGCTGCAGAGAGCCCAGTGCCAGACAGAGTGCTGACAGGAGGCTGAGCTAAATGGAGGCTTCATAAAAAGGGACACTGCTTAATTGCCACCTGCAAGGCATGGGGCATGGTAAAGGGAAGGTTTTGGAGGCACGCATCTAGCCCGTAAGACGTGGGGGTATTGTAAGGCACCTTCGGAGTGTGAGACCCAGTAAGGGGTCCAACGATCCACAGGGTTTAGAGAAGTCTGTCAGGACTGTGACTGAGCAGAAACTCGAGGGCAGTCTCCTGATTCATCATTTATACCAGAAAGACATGGCAGGAAAGATTAGTAGGGGCCCATAGTGTGAAGCCAGCTCGGTCACGGTGCCCTAGGGGCATCACGGCCATCCCTGGGGTGGTCGTATTGTGAAAACTGGTGTTAAACTTTAATGCAGTGGCACTCAACCTTTTCCAGAGTCAGGGCACTCCTGCACCTACTTTAAATGTAGTGGCACCCTGGGTTGATCAAGAACACCATTTGTACTTCCTCAGCTTACATCATTGCTTCTCAACTGGGTTCTGCTTCCTCCAGAAAAAAACTACTCTGTGTCCCTGTTGCACAGGCAGCCTGGAAGGCATGCTGCATTAGAGCTCTCAGATCAACCTAAAGCAGACAGGAACTGCCTTGCACTGTGCAGCCACTCTTGTTCTGGTTCCCACCATGCTTCACCTGGAAAAAATGTGGGCAGGTGCATGCATGGATCTTGTATAGACAAAAGGTATGGCGCATCATTCTGCACAATGCGTTCTTCTCCAGTGAAAAAGAAACTAGAAGCTTTATTAATATGCTAGTACTATATTATTCAGTTTAAGATCAAAGCAAAAACAGATATAATTCTTGAAGTATGCACTGATTGGCTAGATAATATATTAAGCTACAAAAAGAAAACAATGCAATAGGCAAAAAATAGTCAAAAGGTATGGTCTCATTAGTCCTGTAGTCATTATAGTTAAATGTACATCTCTTATTAAGATTCTCAAAACAAAAATCTAGCCTTTTTGAGCATTTTGACAGTAGATCCACTACTTCAGTCAGTCATTCCTATGTCTCAGCATTACCACACCTGAGTTAGTTTTTAGCTACAGCCAAAAACAGGTTACAGGCCTGTGAAATAGGAGAGAGACATTGCCAGGAGTGGCTAACGGACAGGAAAATTGCAGAAGAAAGGATAGTTTGAATAGTGGAACATCAAAACCATTAAAAAGACAAAAGGGCCATTAAGCAGGTATATAGTTTATAGCTGTGTTGGTCTAAGGACATAGGCAGACAAGATTCTTTGGGTGAATCTGATATCTTCTATTACACCAACTTAAATAGTTGGAAGAATTTTTCTTAGCAAGCTTTTGGGTTTAAAGACCCTTCGTCAGGTTGAGGAAGCATCTACAGTTGAAGTGTGCTCATCATTAACACCCTTGGAGTGGAGAGAGATTAGCAGGAATCAGGAAGATGATAATGCACCATGAAATCAGTTAACTCTGTCAGTGCTTCCCGAATAATCACGCTGTTGCCACTCCCACGTGGAATTATTTTAAATTCGAATGAAGCAGGAATCAAAGGAGGGTGCAAATGCATCAGGGCACCCCTCCCTGGATCTCTCCCGGGGCAGGTAGAACTGTCCTATGTCCCTCTCCTTCTGGGAGGAGTGTGGGACGGCTGAACTGGGGGGACTACAGGAGCCCAGCTCCTGCCTGCTTTAGGTACAGAAGGTATGCATACAGGATAGTCTTATCTGGTTGCCACTGTAGCAGCACCACCTGTATTGCAGCATCCCAGCTGAGAACCACTGCCCTAATGGGAAGCTCAAGACAAGTAACATAGAACAGAATTGCTCTACTAGAGTGAGCATGTAAGCAAGATTCTTAAAGCCAGTCTGGCTCATTTGGGTTTTGAGAAGAGGACCTTGGTTGTCATGGGTGACTTCAATTACCCGGACATCTCGTGGGAAGATCACTCAGCAAAATCCGAGCGGTCGCAAAGCTTTCTCTCGTGCGTGGATGACCTCTATCTGACTCAAGAAGTCTATGGGCCAATGAGAGGCAAAGCGCTGCTCGACCCAGTACTGGCAACGGGGGACGACCTAATCGGCGACCTAGTGATTGATGGGAAGCTGGGTGACAGCGACCACGAGCTGATCACCTTCACCATCCGCTGTAAAGCTGGCAAGTCAGTCAGCAACACAGAAGTCCTTGACTTCAGAAAAGCCAACTTTGGCAAAATCAAGAGGCTAGTCAGTCAGGCCCTCAGGGACCAGGACCCCAGGGAGATGGGAGTTCAAGAAGAGTGGTTGCTTCTCAAGGAAACGATCCTCAATGCAGAAACTAAATCTATTCCAACACGGAGGAAAGGCAGCAAGAAGGCACAGCAGCCCTCCTGGCTCTCTAGGGACCTAGCGGACCTCCTGCAGCTAAAAAGGAAAGCCTACAAAGGATGGAGGACAGGATTCACCTCCAAGGAGGATTATTCTGCGCTGGTCCGGTCCTGCAGGGAGCAAACCAGGAAAGCCAAGGCTGCAACTGAACTCCAACTAGCTTCAAGCATCAAGGAGAACAAAAAGTCCTTTTTTACATATGTGGGGAGCTGGAGGAAAAGCAAGGGCAATGTTGGACCCCTGCTAAACCAGATGGGGCAACTGACAACTGATGCCCAGGAAAAAGCCAACCTATTAAATAGGTACTTTGCATCAGTCTTTCATCAGTCCCATAGGACGCCCATGCCTGCTATGGGACAGGGAGATCCAGGTGATGGGGATCCCCTACCCTCCATAAATGCTGACCTCATGAAGGAACACCTTGAGAAGCTGGATACCTTCAAGTCAGCCGGCCCTGACAATCTGCACCCCAGGGTACTCAAGGAGCTGGCGAGCATCATAGCCCAGCCCCTGGCATGGATCTTTGAAAACTCCTGGCGCTCTGGTTTAGTGCCCGAAGACTGGAAGAAGGCCAATGTGGTGCCGATCTTCAAGAAAGGGAGGAGAGTGGATCCGGCTAACTACAGGCCCATTAGCCTGACTTCTATCTTGGGGAAGATCTTAGAAAAGTTTATTAAGGAGGCCATCCTTGAGGGACTGGCCCACGCTAACATCCTAAGGGATAGCCGTCACGGGTTTGTTGCGGGTAGGTCTTGTTTGACCAATCTCATTTCCTTCTATGACCAGGTGACCTATCACCTGGACAAGGGAGAAGAGATTGATGTCATATATCTTGACTTCAAAAAAGCTTTTGATCTGGTATCCCACGATCACCTCCTGGCCAAACTGGCAAGTTGTGGCCTTGGCTCCACCACGATCCACTGGCTGGGAAACTGGCTCCGTGGTCGGACCCAGAGGGTTGTAATCGATGGCAGTCACTCATCATGGTGCCCTGTGACCAGTGGGGTCCCTCAAGGCTCTGTCCTGGGACCCTTCCTGTTCAACATCTTCATTAATGATGTGGACATTGGAGTTAGGAGTGGACTGGCCAAGTTCGCCGATGACACCAAACTTTGGGGCAAAGCATCCACGCCAGAAGATAGGCGGGTGATCCAGGCTGACCTGGACAAGCTCAGCAAATGGGCAGATGAGAACCTGATGGTCTTTAACACCAAAAAATGCAAGGTTCTCCACCTGGGGAGGAAAATCCTGCAGCATCCTTACAGGCTCGGCAGTTGGATAGCACTACAGAAGAAAGAGACTTGGGGGTCATCATTGACCACAAGATGAACATGAGCCTCCAATACGATGCTGCGGCTAGTAAAGCAACCAAAACGCTGGCGTGCATCCATAGATGCTTCTCGAGCAAATCCCGGGACGTAATTCTCCCCTTGTACTCGGCCTTGGTGAGGCCGCAGCTGGAGTACTGCATCCAGTTTTGGGCTCCAGAATTCAAAAAGGATGTGGAGAAGCTTGAGAGAGTCCAGAGGAGAGCCACGCGCATGATCAGAGGTCAGGAAAACAGATCTTACGATGATAGGCTGAGAGACATGGGACTCTTTAGCCTGGAAAAGCGCAGGCTCAGGGGTGATCTGATGACCACCTATAAGTTTATCAGGGGTGACCACCAGGATCTGGGGGAACGTCTGTTCACCAGAGCCCCCCAAGGGATAACGAGGTCGAACGGTCACAAACTCCTGCAAGACCATTTCAGGCTAGACTTAAGGAAGAATTTCTTTACTGTCCGAGCCCCCAAGGTCTGGAACAGTCTGCCAGCGGAGGTGGTTCAAGCACCTACATTGAACACCTTCAAGAGTAAATTGGATGCTTATCTTGCTGGGATCCTATGACCCCAGCTGACTTCCTGCCCTTTGGGCAGGGGGCTGGACTCGATGATCTCCCGAGGTCCCTTCCAGCCCTAATGTCTATGAAATCTATGAAATCTATGAAATTTTACGGAAGGAGAAAGAGAATGGTAGACAGAGTGTCTTGATTAAAATACACGTTCTGCATCATTTTCAGGACTGTGACTAGTAACACTGGACTTCCAAAGCCTTGCACTAAACACTAGCCAAGCCTCCATGCCTGCCTCTATTAAGTTTTATGAAGCAGGCTTACATACATGGCATTGCTTTCTCCATGCAAAGTCTGTACTCGGTCATCTCTTTGCAGTACTCATTAACAGCATCTGGGATGATGCCCTGTCGACTAACCAATTCTAGAATTAACAATCCAAAGCCCTTCTAAATTTGACATATGTGAGTCTATGCACAGAGCGAGGACGAAAACGTCATCAGCTTTGATTTGAGAAAAGTAGGTCACCGGTATTAGCCTAGTTCCCTCACACCACATACACACTTTCTCTTTCAAAAACATCTTAAGCTACAAAAACTTCTACTCGTATTTAGATGAGCAACTAGCCTCCACATCTGGCACCTATTAAAAGGAGACAAACCAGTGGCCTTCACTCTCTTTTCCTCCATATCATCTGTCAACATTACAGCAGAACCCAACATGTATAGCTGTTTTTTACCCTTCAGAAATATAAAAGTGTCCTTCAACTGATCCAAAGCAGCTGAAACACAAATATATAGATGTGTAATATTATTATTATTTTACCTTCTAGAAAGGATATATGACTTCCAAAACATCTGATCCTATAAATTAGACCCACATATGTTCTAGGACAAATGAGAAGAAACCCTGAGAAACTGTATTTCACGTAGGACATAGGATTGGGAACTGGAGGGTTTCAACTTTACTACCATTTCCACCAACAATCTGTTACATGACCTTCATGAATCATTTAACTTCCTAGTCTCGAGCTCCTACAGTAGGTGGGAACAGGAGGGGAAAAAACAGCATTTCCTTCTTCCACAGTTGATGCTGCCTGGAGTGAGGCCTAATTCATGCTGGAAAAGTGTTTTGAGATTCTTGAATGCAATGCACTGTACAAGTTCAAACTTTAAGTCATGTATCTGTTTGAATCACAGCTGTATTAAGCAAAGGCTGCTAACCACGTGGAATTTTGCAGTTTCTGGGTTTCTGGTTTGAGAAGCAGATGCTTGCTGAGATCAAGCCATATTTACTTAGGAACTAACCTAGGACCTAACCCCAGATCTTCAGAGTCTCAAGTAATGCATACAGCCAGTACCCTGCTAACCTACTTTATATCTCTCTTTGCACAGGGCCCTTGCTTTCTGGTTGTTTTATAATGACTCTATTTCAGAAGTCCATCACCACTACATATATGCATTTCCCAGGTAAATTAAGTCCCCATATTTTTTGTCCCTGCTTCCTCTCTTACTGATTTGAGCAATGGTGGCCAACCTTGTTGGCAGGAGTGCTACAAATTAAACCCTGTACTCTCCTGAAGTGGCACTCCAAATCCCTTCCTTGTCCAATCTTCCACTCGGTTCTGTCCTTCCTACCCCATGCTCCCTTCCTCATCCATTGCTGGTTTCTTTGCCCTGCTTGATCTGCTGCTGTGCTCAGCATAGAGGTTGCTCATGCCACATGTTGGCCACCCCTGGATTAGAAGATTAGTTTGTAGGCTGGGGGGGAGGAGGGGGTGAAGGCATGGCATTTCTATCATAATTCTCATTATTGTGGGAAACCTTGGTTAACAATACAGATCTTGCAGCATACTCTAAACCTGGAAATTTTGAACTAGGACAACCTTTGCTACAAGAGTGTTCACAACCAAACCATATTATTTCCTCAGGAGCAGTCTCCTTTTCACGTGCTTCACTCAAGTCATTTACAACTAGGCTTCCTCCCTCTCTCCCTTATTTCTGCAAGACCTTTCTTGATCCTCGCAGCTCTCATGAACTACTTGTTGGTGCCCACCACTGACCAGGATGCACATCTTGGGGACTCCAGAACAGGGTTTTCCATGCTACCGTCCAATCTCCAAGCTGTAGGCACTTAGATCAAAAGAGCCAGACTCAGACCCTGCTCTGAACTTGCCGCCAGCCCTGGGGCAAGGATGATGGAGTCCCTCTAGTCATCATTTACAGCCCTAACTTGAGCACTTGAGACACATCCTTCATGATCTCTCATCCCTCCTAGAAACATGAATACAGATTTCAAGGCAGCTTTTGGGGGGACATATCACCTATTTACAGTGCCCCTCCACTCTCTATATTGACCAGACAAGGCAATCGCTCCATAAAACAATGAATGGACACAGATTCAACCTCAATTCCAGGAAAGCCTGTGGCAGAACATTTTAATTTCCCTGGATAGGCCACCACTGACTTCAGAGTAGCTGTGCTTAAACAAAGAAACTTTAAAAAGGAACAACTTGAACACAAAACTGTTGAACAACGAACCACCCATAGACTGGATTATGTTAACCCCAGTTTCAACAGGGACTATGGTTTGTTATCTAATTAACTGGACTGGATGCTGACTTGAGTATCTTTCAGGGTGTTAACAGACTTGTCCACCTCAATTCATCTAAATAACTCACTTTTTTTACCTGTCTCAGCAGTGTCCCCTCTCCCCTGCCCCTTTCCTTCTGCCAGTCTATCTGTAGCATCTGGCAAAGTAGGTTATTGCCTACAACAGCTCGAGCCTCTCTGAACAAGTTAGTCTCCAAGGTGCCATGCTGTTCTAGCTTCTGCATTGCTATTGACGGGGATCAGGCAGTCTTCAGATACAACTCCTTTTTTGGTCTCACATCAATCCACCGATTTAGTTACAGATAGTGCTATGAAGACCAGGTCTCCTAAAACTGCCTTGCAGAGGTCTTAAAACACAGCTCTGAATGCACGTGGAAAAATAACTGTAGAACTGCTGGCAGTACGCCATGCAATCATTACATGGAGACAGAAGACAATAGTTTTAATGTGCAATCCAATTTAACGGAGGCGTGGCTAATCTGTTACCCTGCAGATTATAAACAGAAGAGAGACTGAAGTCCAGTTTTGTTCAGGGTGTATTAAGGCACTTTGATGGGTCAGGTTTGTTTGATAGAATATGAAGCCAACAGAGAAAGAAGCCGCACAACAGGTTTCCCTGAGACGCAGGCTAACACCATATTGCTGTTCAGTTTTGGACCCCGTGGTGACACTGCTTGCTCCCTTTACCTATCCTCAAGACAGGCACCTAGTCTATTCAGACGCAGTTTCCTGATGAAAAGTTCAGCCAGCCCATCCAGTGCCACGTAACTGGCACATGTCATTCCACGGTTGTCTTCCTCTCGCTATTTTCCTCTAAAACAAAGACAGACAAGGTTCTCTGGGTAAAAGATATCACCTTTTCCCAAACAACCTTGTATGTCTAGAACAAAGAGCGCTTGATCACCTTGCACTTAGTGCAAATGCATGAGAAAGAGGAGAGCACTTACTTTCCTGGCTGGCAAGCTGAGGCTGCATGGTGTTGGTGTCAGTCTGAGTGAGCTGGTACACCCCTTCTCAGGCAACGCAACTGTTTGCAAGGGAATTGTGAAAGTCCAAGAAAATTCAAAAGCATAAACCCTGTTTCCCACCAGTGGCTCTGAACAATGGATACAGACCATAAATCAGCAGGTAGCAAGAAAAAGCACTGCAGCAAAAACAAAACAAAACAAACAATGGTGATGGATGAAACTTTTCTGGAGTTAAACTGCATTGTTAAACATTTGCAGAGGAAGGACTATACCACTTTCTCCAGCAAAAGTAGGATTAATCACTTCCTCTTGACCTGGGGTCTGCTATAAAATAGGACCCAGCTTGCAATACTCAAGCGCTGGCAGAAACTTCCAGTTTTTGCCCTAGGTTGTGTTTAATTCTTTATTTATTGAAAATGCTCCAGATGCAGCCGAGTCTCTCAGCTCACTATTTATTATTGTTTAAGTGGCAATGAAATGGGAATGTGCAAAAAGCATTTGATCAATGGATTCAATCTTGAGAAGTTGCCTGGTGTGGCTTGCTGCAGCTTCTGCAGAGCCCCTCGGTACTTTTATTTCCAAGATCTCTCTACTTATTTGGATCTCAGGAAAATGTTGTGCGCCAGGACATTTTCATTTTTATTCTCATCCCAGACTCTATCCCCAACCCACGCTCCCCAGAGTCAGGCAAAGAAAAACCAAGAAACAAAAATCAGAACATTTTAGCCCCATCTTGCTATTGCATTTGGTAAGTTGCATGCAAGAATCCTGGTTCTCTCTCATACAAAAATCCCCAAGTTTCAGATTTAAAAAAAGTAACCCAAAATCCACATTGTTCCAAGATTAAAATGAAACACTACTATCTATCTATCTATCTATCTATCTATCCAAACAGACAAACAGACATGTTTCATTCTAATCATGGGAAAATGTAGATTTTGGGTTACTTTTTTAAATCAGAAAATTGGGGATTTTTTTTTTAAATCAGAGAAAATCAGGATCCCAGATTATAAACAAAGAGCTTCTCATGAGTTTTATCTTTCCAGTGAGGTTTTTAATCAAAGATTTCCTCTAAATAGGATAGTTGCATATGAGTTTTAACCAAACACAAGAGAAGAAAAAAAATTTAAAAGCCCAGCTAAACAAAAGTGAAATGGATTGATTTAATCCGTTCAGGCTTGTGATGTACAGAAAACAATTTTTTTCATTAAGAAAGGCAAAGCTTTTTGCGGGGGAGTCTCTTTTACTGGGCCAACTATATAGATGGTTGGGATTGATGCCAGGCAAGCTTTCATGTACTAAGTCCCCTTCCTCAGGTCTCTGACTAAAAAGCAGACACATCTTTAGGTAAGTACCAGATAGACCAAAGGCCTGTACAACACTCCATAAGTAACTGAAATAGATCTAGTAGACATTTCTCAGGCATCTAAAATACAGTACATTACAGCAGAAAGGATAACCTGGTAAGTAGAAGAGCAAGGCCATTCAAGAGAGTCATTATCATGGGAAGAATACAGAAACATTGGGGCACAACCAAAAAAAAAAAAAAATCCCAAACCCTAATTAATTCACATATTTAAAAAACCCAGAAATCTAAGGTCTTACTGACATGTATGGGGGGTTGTAATACTGGTATTCTTATAGCAACTGGAGTGTTCAGAGCTCCATAGAGACAGCAGTTGTTACATGTACTCTGCTGACAGGACAAGCAAGTACTGTTTCCTGCCAGTGAAACCAAGCAGGTTAATTCAAGCTTCTGGAGTCCCTGGTGCAGATGAAAGACAACATGGTTAAATTAAAGCACAGGTCTTTGCCCTATTACCAGCCTAACCAATGACCAACTGCAGCTGATCGCAATCACCTCTGTGCCTCTGTTTTTCCTTCCCACGCTCCGATTCATCTATTGAGGCAGTGAGTTGTGCAGGATGGAAACCATTGCTTGCAATGTGCTGGTGGAGTGCTTTGTATGAAGGGGCTCCTGACCTCACTTAGGATTTTTAATAAGCGCAACAACAGAACAATAAACCAGATAGTACTATCAATTTCAAAAAATATTTCTACTTCATAAAAGGTGGAGCTTGCAATCTTTGTGACTGGAAGATTCCCCTAAGAACCACAACTTCAGGGATGTTCAAATCCTTCTCAAATGTTTCTTTCCAGACCTTGTCAGGATGGAATTAGGTGCATCATATCTCTATTGCATGGGACCTTGGCCTGCAGTCCTCTGATACCCAGGCCAGTATTTCCTTGAGTATCAACAGACTTCAGCAGGTTTGACTTTATATACAGTACCTGTAAATCTGTACCCTCCAGGGGCAACACTAATAGTAACCAATAAATAATGGCATCTCCATCCCTGAAAATTTTCAAGAGCAGGTTAGACAGACACTTGACTGGGATGCCTCTTCCCAACCCATAGCCTCTAGCACCTAACTGGCATAATATGCTCCTTTGAATAAAACCCAGGCAGTAAGCACAGTTCCAAAGCTAAAACATTTCTCCTTGTAGTTCAAAGTAAGTAAGGAGGATGCATTTGTTAATGCCGGCATTTCAAAATGGAGGTTTTACAAGCTACTGTAGATCGAATCAAACCACATTGCCCCTATCCTTCATTGGCCTGCAACGCATGTACCTGAATGTCCCTTCTCTCTCTATCCACTCAAAAAGTTCTGAACATTGTACCTTGGTTCTCTTCACTTACAATACCTAGCTTTGTTCCTCATAGGCCACAAACAAAAAAATTCCACCCAAAGGCCCTACGATTTAAAATTTTGTACACAGCAAGCACAAGTAACATGGACAAAGGGAATGACTTAGGAACAGAACTCCAACTGCAAGCTTATACTGTGATTTAGCTCAGTGGTACTCAACCTTTTTAAACTCAAGGCACCCCTCCAAAACTTTTCAGAATTTAGCAGAACCTCATTTTGAAAAAGCTTATATAAATATATTATGACTAGTATAGTGTAAACATTATAGTTATATTATCAATAAATATGTCACAGCCAGGACCGGAGCGGCTCGCAGCGAGCAGGTACAAGCTTCTCCAGTCCGACTGGAGAACAGGTACGAGGCCTTGGCGACTCTGCAGGAGATGGAAAGGGAGGAGGAAACCCTTGGGCAGGAAGAAATGCCACATTCTTCACACTCCAAACAGATCAAGAGATCCGAGAGGACCCAGAAGAGGAGGAGACGCGTGCTCGTCATAGGCGATTCCATCCTGAGAGGTACGGAAGGGCCCATTTGTCGCCAGGACCCTTCAGCACGAGAGGTCTACTGCCTGCCTGGAGCTAAGATTCAGGATGTGATGGAGGTAATCCAGGCCAGGATCAAGCCCACCGATTACTACCCCATGGTCCTTGTCCATGTGGGTACTAATGATGCGGCCAGGAGAACCCCCGATCACCTGATGGCAGACTACCAGGCTCTGGGCGGCGTGCTGAGGGAATTTGGTGCACAGGTGGTATTCTCTTCCATCCTACCAGTGAACGGACGCGGAAGACGGCATGAGAACTGCATCCGAGAGACCAACTGGCGGCTTCGGCAGTGGTGTCTCGAGGCAGGCTTCGGCTTCCTGGACAATGACCCACACATTACAACGAGGGACATGCTCAGCTGGGATGGGCTTCACCTGTCCCCCAAAGGTAAGCGTGTGTTTTCTTCCAGGTTGGCGGATCTCCTCCGGCGGGCTTTAAACTAGGCTCGTCGGGGGGAGGGGAAGATGAGGGTGGGGGAAGCTGTGGACCACCAAACCAGGTGGCACCCACAAGGACAGCCCAGCCTGAAGAAAGAGAGCTTTGGGAACGTGAAAGACAGGGGGTGGACAGCAATACGGCACAGGTAAGGAACGGGAAGGTTAGAGACAAAAAGCCCTTTAGGACTTGGAGCGAGGGGGTAGCAAAAGCGCCAGTCACAGAGCTCAAGTGCCTATATACTAATGCTAGGAGCATGGGGAACAAGCAGGATGAACTAGCGCTCCTGGTTGCACTAAACGACTACGACTTAGTGGGGCTGACGGAAACCTGGTGGGATCCATCCCATGACTGGGCGGTACATATTGAGGGCTATAGATTGTACAGAAAGGACAGAGTGGGGAAAAGGGGGGGAGGGGTTGCGCTCTATGTTAAGGAGCAATATACATCAACCCTCATCAAGACAGAATCAAAGGATGAGGAAGTAGAAGGACTGTGGGTTAGGCTACATGGGGGGCAAGGAGAAAAGGATTTGGTGGTAGGGGTCTGCTACAGACCCCCACATCAAGGGGAAGAAATAGATTTGGGGCTCCTGAGGCAACTCTCAGAGACCATAAAAGCTAAAGAGGCAGTGGTCATGGGGGACCTAAACTACCCGGACATCTGCTGGGAGACACAGACAGCAAAGTCCCACCGCTCACGCAGGTTTCTAACCTGTGTACAGGACCTCCACCTGACGCAGGAGGTACATGGTCCCACTAGGGGGAATGCCTTACTGGATCTGGTATTGGCAACGGGGGATGACATAGTAGGGGACCTACAGATCGGTAGCCATCTGGGGGACAGTGATCACCTAAAAGTACAATTCAACATAAGGCGTCGAGTGGGTAAGGTAACCAGTAGGGTGAACGTGCTGGACTTTAGGAAAGCTGATTTCAGCGAACTCAGGCGATTAGTGAAGGATGCACTGCAGAGTAGTAGTTTTGAAATGATGGGAGCCCAAGAAGGGTGGCTGTGCCTTAAGGAAGCTATCCTTCTCGCACAAAGCGAGACGATCCCCGTGCGAGGTAAAAGAGGGAAAGGGGCCAGGAGACTTCCCTGGCTGACCAGAGAAATCCAGGGCAGACTAAGGGCCAAAAGGGGAGCACATAAAAAGTGGAAACAGGGAGAGATCACCAAAGAGGAATATACCTCTTCTGCTCGTGCTTGTAGGGAGGCAGTTAGACAGGCCAAAGCTACCATGGAGCTGAGGATGGCAACCCAAGTAAAAGACAATAAGAAATTGTTTTTTAGATATATAGGGAGTAAAAGGAAGGCCCAGGGAGGAATAGGACCCCTGCTAAATGGGCAGAAACAATTGGTGACGGACAGAGGGGACAAGGCTGAACTCCTCAACGAGTTCTTCGCCTCAGTGTTCCTAAGCGAGAGGCACGACAAGTCTCTCACTGGGAGTGTAGGGAGGCAGCAGCAAGGCACCAGACTTCCATGCGTGGACCCGGAGGTGGTGCAGGGTCACTTGGAAGAACTGGATGCCTTTAAGTCGGCAGGCCCGGATGAGCTCCATCCGAGGGTACTGAAGGCACTGGCCGACATCATTGCAGAGCCACTGGCGGGAATATTTGAACGCTCGTGGCGCACGGGTCAAGTCCCGGAGGACTGGAAAAGGGCCAATGTGGTTCCCATTTTCAAGAAGGGGAGGAAGGAGGACCCAGGTAAGTCTCACCTCCATCCTTGGCAAAATCTTTGAGAAAATCATCAAGGCTCACATTTGTGAGAGCCCGGCAGGACAAATTATGCTGAGGGGAAACCAGCACGGGTTCGTGGCAGGTAGATCATGCCTGACCAATCAAGTCTCTTTTTATGACCAGGTCACAAAACGCCACGATGCAAGAGGAGGGGTGGATGTAGTATACTTGGACTTCAGGAAGGCCTTTGATATGGTATCCCACCCCATACTGGTGAACAAGTTAAGGGGCTGTGACTTGGATTACTGCACAGTCCGGTGGGTGGAGAATTGGCTGGAGGGTCGCACCCAGAGAGATGTGGTGGATGGGTCGGTTTCGACCTGGAAGAGTGTGGGCAGTGGGGTCCCGCAGGGCTCGGTGCTTGGACCGATACTCTTTAATGTCTTCATCAGCGACTTGGACGAGGGGGTGAAATGTACTTTGTCCAAGTTTGCAGATGACACTAAGCTATGGGGTGAAGTGGACACGCCGGAGGGCAGGGAACAGCTGCAAGCAGACCTGGACAGGTTAGACAAGTGCGCAGAAAACAACAGAATGGCCTTCTGACTTTTCAGCCTCTTTAAGCTGGCCCTCAGACCCCTCAGTCTCTTTCCCGGTCCTTCTCCAGTTGACAGACCCCTCGGTCTCTCTTAGGCCCCTCTCTGAGCCTTCAGAACCCTTGATCTCACCCAATTGCTCCCTGGGCTACCAGGATCCTCGATCTCTCTCCTGGTCCCTTTCCAGGCTGTCAGCTCCTCTACTTTCTCAGTCACTCTCCAGGACCTCAGACCTGTCCAGCTCTACACACTATTCCCAGCTCATCTCCAGGCCACTGGACCCATATGGTCCCAGCTTTCCCTGGCCCCTCACTGGGTTTCTGGACCCACAAGTCTCCTGGTCTTCCCTAGTTCCCCACTGGGCTTTTGCATTCTGTATCGGTCTTCTGTGGTGAGTGCTTTTCTGTTGGACTGTGATCCCCTAGCTAACCCCCTCTACAGGGTCACCCACAAGACAGTGGGAGCTGAGGCTTTCTGGCGCCCCATCCTCACCTTTCCCTGGAGTGGCCCATGCATAGCATTTCATGGAGGCTGCCCCAAATGGGTAGTCCCTCCAGACCAACCAACTCCAGTAGGGTGAAGTTTTAGGTCATACTCAGGGCTGGTCTCTAAACCTTTCTGGTCTTACACATCACTCTGGGCTTTCCCCAAGATACCTTACACCCCTTCTGGGCTACTAACCACCAGGCTGCTAACCACCTGGCCCCAGCTCCACCTCACATCTGAGTCCTCTATCTCTGACCCCCTACCAGCCATCATCACCCTGGGCTGCATGCTCCCTGACCCACAAGGAGCATTGTGCCTCTCCTAGGCCCTGCCCTGCCTCTAGGCCAGTCGAGATTCCAGGTTCTCCCAGGTCTGGCCATCTCTTGTGGTGGGCTCTCTCACCCTTTGGCCTCTCCTGGGCCCTGGCCCCAGCATAGGCAAGTCAATTTTCCCAGGGTCTGTCCTCCAACTGCCAGCCCTCTCCTGTCTGTGGGTCTACCCTCTCAGGCCCCACCACAGATTACTCTCTCTTTCTCTCTTTGTGGGCTTGGAGCCCTCCATAGGTCTTCCTTACTATAGCCCATTCCTTCTCTGGGCTCATCCAGGCCCTCCTGGCCTCTCACAAAGCCCCTATGCACATAGCTCCTCTCTGGGCTTGTCCTAAGCCCTCCTCTCAACAGGCCACAGGCACTCAGCCCCTCTCTCTCTGGGCTCATCCACATGTCTCATGTGGAGTGAAATCGGGAAAGGGCTATGACAGGAGTGCATGCTTTTGCTGCAGTCCTTCCCCATCTACCCCTGCCTGGTGTCTCCCCAAAACACAAGCAACTTTGGCAGATGGAAGTGCCCCACGTGCCTCTGCTTTCAGAATGCATGGCAGAGCTAAATTAAGAAGTAGCTGAAGCAGAAAGGTGTGCTTCTGCAGCTCTTCCTGGTCCAGCTCCGACATGCCTCATGAAAACTGACGTGCTCGAAGCAGGCTTACCCTGCAGTGGCAGTGCTGGTGCAAACAACATAGCACCCCTAGACGGTCCTTGCGGTACTCTGGGTGCTGTGGCACCCCGGTTGAGAACCACCTACTGAGGATTTTTAAATTACTTCATTTTCATAGGCTTTTTGAAAGATGGAGATTCTTAATACACTTACAGCATTTCTAGTAGACTTCAGCAGCAGACTTCAATCATGTAAAGATGAGCAACTTAGTTTCCATTTTATTTTATCCCCACACAGAAACACAATTTTCCCTACTTCAACAATGGAGCAACTGTAGAAGAGAAGGATCTGCTTTGCCCAGGGTCAATGACAGTAATGGGACTGAACTCGAGTTCTTGGCTCCCAAACCCTATAACCATTCCTTTAAATGATGCATCATCTTTTTGATGATTTCCTTTTTAAATAGCTTGAAGATCCAAGTAGTATTAATCAGATAGAAATAAAAGCTGCAGTGACATTTATAGACCCACAGCTTGCCTTTACTATCGAAAACTAGCCAACAGTATAGCACTTGCAATAAACCTAGTATACCAAGTACACCTAAAAAATTCTCACCAAGACTTCTCACCCATGCACTGAACCCTGCATATTAATAAGAAGTCTGAGGTAAATAAAACATTGTCTATATTACCTTGTGATGCACTAAAGCAGGAGTGTTAAAATTACAGCCTGCAGAGCCACAATATCCAGCCCTCTGGGCTACAAACAGGCCACAGGAAGTTGAAGGGCAAAGCCTGGGAGTGGTGAGAAGTGGCCAGCCACAGAATCCAACATGGTGATTGTTGGCAGGAAGGTGAGCAATGGCTGACACAGCACTGGTTGCCCCCTGGCTGCTTGGCCCATTGCCAGTGCTGTGGCCCCAGTGTCTTGGCTGCCAGCTCCCTGTGCCCCGTGCCAGACCTGTTGCTGCCGTGTGCTCCATGTGACCCAGAGCTGCTACCCAACATGCGTCACTGGCAAAAGCTCCAGCTCCAGGAAGGAGCACATGGCAAGAACTAGAGCTGCTGCTGTGACTGCATGCACCAGGCAGGAGATGCAGCTTTCACCTCGGCTAGAGCCACCTGGTACCCTGGGTTGGATCTGGCCTGCAAGGAGCTACAGAGTCTGGATCCAGCCCAGGGCAAGAGGTGAGTTTGACACCCCTACACTATGGGATAAAATGGCTTCCTTGCAAACCAGAAGCATTATCCTTCAAGTGAGAACATAAAGGTAATGTAATCTCCAGTCACTGATGTTTTTCAGAGAAAAAAAGTCTGGGAAATATGTAATATCAGTTGTTTTTAAGAAACATTTAACTTACTGTCTCTGATAATAACTCCCTATGCACAGCTCAGTATTAAAAATTACAAGGAAAAAAATAATATGCAGCTTGCTTACCAGTTTAGCTCTTCGCTGAGTAGATTCACCCCCCAATATCTGCAGAATTCTCTAATTCCTACTGAATCCATGCACTGTTCCAGAGAGACCTATAAAAGGAGAAAGGGGGAAAAAAAGAAAGAAGGAACTCTGTAAACCTGACAAACTTTATGAATAAAGGCCACTACAGCAGTGTTAAACATATTACATGCTTAAATAGTTTTAAGCCCTTAAAAAAATACAAAATGAAATCAGCTAGAAGTAACTGTAGCTGTGCTCTAAAGCAATTTGGAATGCTTAATGCAGTTCTGGATTTTAAACTGCCTCGAATTCAGCACTACGAAAAAGTACATTAACTCTAAATAGTACAATATATTTTTAAAAGGGACAGTGACACATACAACAACAAGTAGTTGGTTTTAAAAAGGGCGTTACAAATCCTGTATGAATAGAAATATTCCCATGATTTAAAAATAAATAAAGCCACTACCTTCGCCTTTCTACCTGCATGTATGCACATGCATGTGTGTGCAGACACACGCAGTCACCACTAATGCTGGGAAAACTTGAAAGCCATCCCATTAGGAACCATGAAACCAAAACAAAGCAAAACAACCCCCCCAATCCCCTCTCCCCCCCACACCAACTAGGGTAAATGATGAAAGGAAAAACAGGGATTTTAAGACTGTCTTTTAATTACACTTGGGTAGGTCTCAATCTTTAATTTGAACCATTTCACTGGTGCAGAACCGCACTGGGTTCAGAGGGACTTTTATAAGCTTATCAAGGTTCACTTATTGGATCAGATGGCAGGGCCTCATGCAGACAAGGCCACTAAACCATGAGGGAAACTCCTAGACAGAAAATGATTGTGAATACATCTTACTAGAGGCCCGTATTTAAGAAGAAGAAAAATAGAAAACCAACTACACTATGGTTTTCATGCCATTAAAGAACACACCAGCTATAGAGGGCTACCCCTGCAGCATCCAGGTTCAGAAATGTCTACACCCTATGCTCCAAACACCTCAATATTTTAGAAGTTGTAGACATGGTTTGAGAATGTTTCTGTATGTGTTTCCTTGCATACACATCTCATCTCAAAATCCCCACAGCACAAGCTAACTTGAGTAACTATGTGATCGTATAAGATCTGGGATATTTGCTGAGACACAGCCCAACTTCTTCACAGAGAAACAAACATCCCAGTTGCCACTAGATCTAGTGGACCAATTTTCAGCCTAAGTAACTATTTAAGTGTGTTGTACTTGTTGGCAGAAAAGCAAGGACTGGTGTGGGTAACACCTTTTATTGGATCAACTGTTTGGGATAGATCCAATGAAGAATACATTGCATTCGAAAGCTTGCCCAAGGATGGCATCACACATTTAACTTAATACTTAATAAGTGCAGTTAAAACTCAAGCAGCTACATGTTCAAACAGTTTACATGTGTTAAATTCCCTCATCGCATTGCAAAGGTGTTCCCTTTCAGGTGAGGAGTCTTTTCTTAAAAACTCTTAACTTGAACTGTATCACAATGATTTGTAACTTTTGTAACTAAATGTCTGACACGATCCTAACGTATTAAATCACAATATTCCAACGATCTGTGACTGTTACACATGAACGTATAACAAAGCTCTAAGTTTATCGCAACCAAGCAGTTGGTACAATAAAAGGTATCACCTGCAACAACTGTGCCTCTTACATAATTTCCGGAGCACCACCCCAGACTACCACCTCTTGACACACAACAGCCCTGGGTATGTTTACTACTCTGAGTCCATAGCCAAAGTAAATTGCCATATAAACACCAGTGGTATGCAAAGAGGGCAGTATTTGATTCAGATTCATATTTGGCCTGATTTGGGGGACAGTGATTCAACTAGCTGATTTGGATCACTGTCCTGATTTAAAGCAGCTGAATCTGAATCTGAAGATTCAATTCTGATTCAGAGAATCAGCGATTTGGCCATAGACACAGCTTTATGTTTTTTCTATGTATCTTGAGGTGCCAGGTGTGGCTCATGAATGTTGAGATGGTGGGGTGGATGGATCATCCCGCAGGAGCACGGGGGTGGGGGTGAGTGGGGACTGCATACTGGGCGGCAGATTGGGAAGTAGATCAGAAGTACTTCCGGTCCACTTCTGCGTCTGCCACCAAGCACACCAGGACCCTTCCCAGACTCTTCTGGCTTGGCGATTGGCCACAGGGGGACCCCAGGGGCCTGCCCTCAGACCCAGGAGGCACCAGTCACCAAGCTGGGGGTGGGGGGTGGCATCTCCTATGTGCTCTGTGATGGACCTGAAAGTGGACCAGAAGTACTTCTGGTCCACGTCCAGGTCCACTGCTGAGCACATGGGGAACTCAAGCATTTCAGTCTGGTTTTGGTTACCTTATTCCCATTGCTACAATATTTACAGTCCATGGCACAAAGAACTCCAACTCGACCTGGGAGGGTGTGGGCTGTGGAGTCCCCCAGAGCTTGGTCCTTGGGCCGGTGCTGTTCAACATCTTCACTAGCGACCTGGACGAGGGTGTGGAAAGCACCCTGTTCAAGTTCGCTGATGACACCAAGCTGTGGGGTAAAGTGAATACACCGGCAGGCAGGGACCGCATCCAGGCAGACCTGGATAGGTTGGAGAAGTGGGCGGATCTGAACAGGATGCGGTTCAACAAGGACAAGTGCAGGGTGCTGCACCTGGGAAGAGGGAACCAGCATTATGGTTATAGGTTAGGGGCTGACCTTTTCAGTGGCACAGAGGCAGAGAGGGATCTTGGAGTCAGGATTGACTCCAGGATGTATATGAGTCGCCAATGCGACGAAGCGATAGGCAGAGCCAACCGCACTCTGTCATGCATCAACAGGGGCATCACTAACAGGTCCAGACAGGTCTTGCTCCCCCTCTATGCGGCGCTGGTCAGGCCGCAGCTGGAGTCCTGTGTCCAGATCTGGGCGCCACACTTCAAGAAGGACGTGGAGAACCTGGAGAGGGTCCAGAGGAGGCCACTCATATGGGGGCCTCCGTGGCCAGCCCTATGAGGAGAGGCTGAGGGACCTGAATCTCTTGAGTCTCCGCAAGAGGAGAATGAGGGGGGATCTTGTGGCTGCCTACAACCTTATCAGGGGCCAGCAGCAGGGAGTCGGGGAAAGTCTGTTCACCAGGGCCCCCCTTGGAGTCACCAGGAACAATGGCCAAAAGCTGAGGGAGGAGAGGTTTAGGTTAGATATCAGGAAGAACGACTTCACTGTAAGGGTGGCCAGAGCCTGGAATAGGCTTCCCAGAGAGGGGGTGCTCTCACCTTCCCTGGAGATCTTCAAGAGGAGACTGGACAGGCACCTGGCTGGGGTCTTATGCTCCCTGCCACCCCCAGGGCTCCTTCCTGCCCATGGCAGGGGGTCGGACTAGATGATCTGTCTAGGCCCCTTCCCACTCATCGATTCTGTGATTCATCTGAACAGTTCCCAGCCAAGGAACAGGCTTGTGTCCCCTGCACATTGCTTGGTCACATAGACAGTTAACATATGTACATAGCTGTTACCCATGCACTTGCTAAATGGGGCCAAAAGCAGATATGCTGGTATCAGTTTTTAAATTGATATCAAATCAGTTTTTAAATACCTCTTAGTCAGTTAAGGTAGACCGTGTTACCCTTGAGAGTTAATTGGGTCAGCTTTTGCACTCACTCTGGGACTAAGTCAAAACACTGAAGGGGTAAGAATTTTAAAATGTATATGTAGGCCTGGATCCAAATGTTTGTGGCCATTCCATAAAGGCCGAATACCAAAATGCCAGATCCAAGCACCATCGGGCTTTACGATCGGGTTTTAGATTTCAAAATGATGTTTTTAGTCCAAGCCTGGAAAAAAAAAGCCCGAAGAAGTTTCTTACATGGTGTCTGGAATCACAGGATGATGCAATTCACTACAGAGCACTCAACCAACCATTTAAGTGCATCTTAAAGCTTTTCTTGTTGTCCCCCACCCCCTTCCAAATTCAAAGGTAAATTGAAGAACACAAGCCATTCTGTTAAGTAATTTACATGTCCTTATGATAATCTTCAAGTAGCTTACATTTTGAAGATATCAATTGCAAAGTAAGTACTGTGCTCTCCAATCTAATTTTAGCAACTTTACATCAATTAAAAAAAAATTAGAGTTACATTCATCCCCTTTCAACTTTTGCCATTAAAAACGAGCCACGCACAAAACGTGCATATTGCAAGATGCCAT
Source organism: Crocodylus siamensis (assembly GCF_052110815.1). Taxonomy (NCBI): domain Eukaryota; kingdom Metazoa; phylum Chordata; order Crocodylia; family Crocodylidae; genus Crocodylus; species Crocodylus siamensis. The sequence goes on along the minus strand of NC_143395.1, from coordinate 411,284,225 downwards.
TTGTTTTCCACCTGACTTGTGAAAGTGTGCAGCATACTGCATGCAACACTAGAGGCTACTGTGTTTTGATAGTTCACTCTGAATGTTTTTTATTTGCTGTTAAGTGTTCCTGTTAACATCTCCAGTGTTGCTGGAGGGTTTCCTGTCTTTTTACACAGGTTTTTTTTGTAGTCAGTCTAATGGCTCTATTCAAAATAGTTTACTTGTCCACACATTATTTTTTTGTCCTTCAGACCACATGCAGGGGCACACATTTTACCAATGGGCAAATCTCAAATTGTCCAGAGCTTCAAATTGTTGAAAGAATCATCAGAAAGCCAGGATGCACATCAGTGCATTTGAAATCACTTGGATACACGCATTTACACGCTGCCTCTCTCAGGAAGAACAGGCCCTCATCGTATTTTAGACCCTCCTGACTTCAGCTGGGTCAGAAATAACTTTTCATAATATTTCAACACTTCTGGTCTCAGCTGGAACCAGGAGCTACAAAGTGTGAAAATATGATATAAGTGACTGCGACAGAGTAGCACAATGGGATTCTGACTGCACGGTGCTGGCGCTCCACACATTATGCTGCCCATTACCTCTCCAGGCTGGGTTTGGCAAGGTTTCAGGAGCAATGGACACAGGCCTGCTCTGCTGACCCAGCTGCTGCCACTAACACCACTTCTTCTCACTGCCGTGTGGCTGCCCCTTCTCCCCATTACCTGGCCATTATGTGGCCAGATGCCACAGAAGCCCTGGCTTTGTGGGCCAGACACCGAGGTATCCTGATCGGGCAGAAAGCAGGCATCTACCGAACTGCAGTACTTAATATCCACGATGCAGTTAACAACCTTTAGCTGTCAGAGCGCATCAACGTTTCTAGTAGCATTTTAACACCTACCTCTCTGCTACAAATTCACACAGCAGCTAATTAGAATAATATAATTAAAATCAAAAGAGGGTTTAAAAAAATAAATAGAGAGCAAGATGAGAGGAGGGGTCACTGCCCCAAACAAGCTGAAAAAAATATCCCTTTTGTACTAGGAAGCCAAGCTAGTGTAGCATGGAGCACCAATGGAGTTACGGCTGATAGTTGATAAATCAGGTCTGCTTGGAGGAGATGTCAGTTCTCATTTTCCTTCCTGTAACCTTTAAATAAAAATAAGTGACATCCTGACTTGTACCAGAATCCCTAATGAAACTGAAAGGCTGCTGAAATAATTACATGGCAAATCAACACGTGTATATATAGATCATTCTTCAGTGCCTTCTTACTTAGGCACCTAATGTCTCCTATCTATTTTATTATTAAAGCACAGGCGGGGGCAGAAGGTGGGGTAGTGGAAGAAGAAGAAAATACTTTCAAATTGTAGCATGACAGACTCCTTAGCTTAAAAGCAAGAAGAATGTGATTCAAGGCTGAATGTCTGGGCCTGATTCTCTCTCCAAGGCAGAGTGCTGTAAAAACTCACTCCAATCAAGTTACTGTAGAGGGGCCACATTTTCTGCTGATGTCCTAGGCAGACCTCCATCTTTTTACATCAGGAAAAGCTCCTGTGTTTAGGTATTCCAGCAAATTTGGGGTGTAAGTTCAGTTAACACCTTTAGGGTGTTAAAGAACCCTATAAGCGCTATCGCAATGCGCCATTCAGTGACTAGGTGGTGACATAAGTCTAGTGCCTAGTCATGATGGGTAACACAGGCCCTTTGTCAGCAGCCTCATGGCTATAGCATTACAGTGTTGAGAAGAGCATGAGAACTGCAGAGCATTTGGACTACAGTACAGAGTAGCCCTTTCCACTCTGAATTACTAGCTCCACCATCTTCAGCTCAAGGTTAAACCCACACTGCAGCCGATGGGCCAACTAGTCTCTATTTAAATATTTGCATTAGTGTATACAGGAATTTGGGTTGGGAGAACACCTCTAGTTATACCTGGAGCTAACAGTGCAGTGAAGACAAGCCCTCAGAAGAGGCCAAAGAATACAAAAGTGACTATAGAGTCTGGACCTCCCTCTCCAACAAATATTCACCATGGATTACCTCTGAAACTTTGTAGAGCAAGCAGGCATCTAGCTACAGCTTTAGTCACATATAAATGGAAGGCATATGCATTTATTTTGAAGGCACTTTTAAAAATACTAGTATAAAACAAATATTGAAATCCCACATTTCGTTAGTTTTCTTACTCCTTTGTTATGCCCTTCTACCATACACACAAATCAATGTGGACCCTTTGTTTTTATTTTAATTTTAATTTTGAGAGCAAAAGAGGCAGGATACCAAGCTTCAGTGTAGAACAAATGAATGGAGACAGATTACAAGCACAAGAGGAGCCATCCTTTTGAGCATTGTGAAAACTGAACCCAAGCTGGTTGGGGCTTTAAGAAAAGAATGGTTGGGTCGCTTCCCTTTCTTTTCTCTGCATAGCTCTGTCTCTGATGGCACAGGCAAATTATGAAATAGAAAGCAAGCCAGAGGACCAAGAGGACCCAGTCTGATTTGGCAGGAAGCCCTCCTTGGACTCCTGCTGAACAGTTGGCCCTCTACTACCTAAGGAAGCAACAAAGTTCACAACCTGGGCATCTACATGGGGGCTTTAATGTGCATTAGCCTATTTTAATGCACATTAAAGTATCACAAAAAACATGCTCCTCAGCTAATGCACATTAAAATAGGCTGATGTGCATTTTTCTAGTACCTCACAGTGAAAGGCATTTATACACATACCTTTGTCTGCTCCAACACACCAGAAATCTAGCATATCGGAGCAGATTTGCAAGGGGCTTACTTTGCATCCATTTGTATAAATGGCGAAATGTGTATCGGCACTAAGAAAATGGCAGCAGTACGCTTCAAACCCTTCAATATGTTTTAGTTCAAAAGCACATCACCGCCATTTTTTCAGCACCAACGTGCATGTTGCCATTTATACAAATGTATATGAAGAGCACCTGGCACTTTTAAAAGTGCCTGGAGCTGTGTTGTATGCATGTGTGCATGTGCCTGGGGGTACTAAATTTAATGCGCATTACCTAAAGCACATGTAAATGCACCCAATAATGAGACCCATGGCACTTCCAGCCACTCAAGATGCTTCATTCTTTCAAAGTGCTGCAGGAAAAACTTACATTCCAATAGAGATTTCCAACAGAAAATGGCTGCTTAGATGCTAACTAAATTCAAATCTCCCATCATTGCTTAGAAACAACTAATAATTGAAAAATATTTAAAATAATGCTACTACTACAGAGCAATGTGAATAACTGCAGAAAGCTTCCAAAGATCAGGGTTAACATTGTAAAGCACTAATATGGATTTTATAGTCACCTATCACGCACTCCCCAACCCACTCAAACTG